>NC_056743.1:643989981-644339981 GCF_019279795.1 Protopterus annectens
ACCACCACATAAATAAGGGTATTCCATGCAGGAACAAGGAGGTCATAACATCCCTGTACTCCTTCCTTATCAGACCCATTATCGAGTACAATGCTCCCTTCAAAATGTACCTTGCCAAGCATATGCAACAGCTGGAGAGACCACAGGGGTTTCTGACCAGGAAAATCCAAGGTCTACTCAGTCTCATACAGACTGCTCAGAGGTGACCTGTGTCTGGCATACAAGGCCATTTCAGACCCAGCCTTGATGGAGTTGCTGCTTATCCATAAGACAAACTCCACTCATGCAACTCGCACACAAGGACTTAACCTAGTCTGTGACATTAATAGAATTTGTTGGCGGGATAGATTTGTGTCCCAAAGACTACCCCATCTGTGGAATAGACTCCCTGTCCATGTCAAGCAGAGTACCTCTCCAGCCCTTTTTAAGAGGAAACTGGACGACTGGATGGGAAACAAAAAATGCCTCTAGAATCCTACCTGTGTCCCTGCTGGACAGGGGAAACAGGTGCTGACTTTGAGGTAACATGGGTGAAATTCTTGGCTAGGGCTTATAAAAGCCTCCGGGCTAATAGCCTAGTATCATCCTATGAACCTATAATCAATTACAGCAGGGAGTATGTGTGCAGGATAAACATGTCCCACCACACCAGACAGTGAAAGGCAGGCAAGATGAGAAGATAGTGGAGTAACCAGCATCAAGGTAGGACCATGCCAGATGAAAGTGGGCACAGTATGCAATGGCACTTGGCAAGAGGCAGCAGCTAGACCATATCTATGGGCTAGAATAAAGCATAAAGTGATGCACGCAAAATTACTACTAAGGTGGTCTTACTCATGCACAGACTGGCCAGACAGTGCATCGGAGATAAGCTACCCAAGAAACTAAGTACAGAGGCAGTTCACAGTTATCATTTACACAGGTGGGGGGGCAATGAATGCAGTGTCTTCCATGGGAATGTGTGCATTATATTCTAACTGAAAGAAACTTTGTGCTGTGTGTGTGTGTGTGTGTGTGTGTGTGTGTGTGTGTGTGTGTGTGTGTGTGTGTGTATATATATGTGTGTGTGTGTGTGTGTGTATATATGTGTGTGTGTGTGTGTGTGTGTGTGTGTGTGTGTGTGTGTGTGTGTATGTGTGTATGTGTGTGTGTAAGGTGTTGGCCATATTAGGGTCTAAGGAACCTTGCTGTGGTGCTTATAAGTAAGCTTCTTGAATACCTTGGTAAGAGAGCAGAGATTAGCTATAGATCTGAAAGTCTTTTGGACTGGTTGATGACTTTAGGTAGTGGTATTACATAGGCATGCTTGAACCTTACAGATACAATTCCTGTTTTGAGGACAGATCATAAATGATAGTACTTTACAATACATTGATATGCCAGGCTAAGGAAAGCTGGGGAAGTTGACAAAATCTAAACTCATAGGTGTGGTGGTGTTTAATTTGTTAAGCAGTTTTTTAACTCTTTAGTGATTAGCATACCTCTCAACTGTCCAGATTTCAATCTGTTCCTGAAAAAAAATGTGTTTTTCTGGCAAATTACTGGGATGATGTGAGGAATGATATCACTAAATAATGACATACATTTGAGTTTCAAACTTCATGTCCTTTAGAAAATGCATTTTAACACATACTTTGTCATTCTAGCTAGTTTCTAGGTTTATAGGAGCAATATTTAAAATCTGTTCCTGTTTTTGGGACTTTGTTCCCTCATTAGATCTGGCTTTGTCCAGATTTCTTGGGCTAAGAGGATGAGCGGTATGGTGATTATCTGTTTGAAATAAAAAGTAGGGTAGTAGTAAGCTAAGGGATAATGCCTTTGTGGGGAAGTTGTCAAGTAATTGCCCTGACTGTCATTTATTATACTCTTGTTTCACCAGTCTTTAATACTGTACCCCTCTTCCACAGGTTTGAAAGTATTTTTTCCTTTAAGGAGTGCATCTGAAAATTCAGCAGGATAGGTTGAAGCCTCTGCCTCTTGTCCATATTGGATCTATCCTCCAACTCAACCTATGTAGCATCACTTCTTGCCTTATTTCACTCTCGGCTATCTTCGTCCTTGTATTTTTGCCTATTTCCTGCAGTTCCAAGATGAGATCAGACTGTCTATTAAGGGTCTTGTCAACTTTCAGAATTTTTTTGTTATCACTGGACATATAGTTGGTCAATGTACTGCTAACGTTTAAACTCTCAGTGTGCATTTCATCTGTTTTTTGCTCAAGTATACCTAGGAGGGATTATTTCTAATTATTCAGTTCAGGACACGTTTCCTGCTGAACTCCCACATTTTCCTGTAGTGAAGCCAAGCATAGCATGACTCCCACAGCAGAGCACCCCACTAAAAGCAGTTGTTGAAAGTTATCACTAAGGGTTCCTATGCCTTGGAATAGTAGAGCCAGTCTGGAGCTCTACAGGTTTGCACTGGTGCAGTACTGCAGGATCAGATATATCTTTAACAGGGCAAGTAAACCCTAGGTAGCAGGATAGGAACCTTCCAATCTCCCGTAAGAAAGAGGTGAATGGGGGTAAGAGACAAGAAAATAGTATAGACAAGCTAAGTTTGCAGCACTGAGAAGTAAAAATGACTTATGTCTTAGAGCAGTTCAACCCCTACCATGCATTTTAGGAGCTGTATTGCCTGATTCTGGATAATTTGTTTATTGACTTCAAAGACCGAAATAATGAGGGCGCCAACAGGCCAGAAATATGGACAGATTATAATTGCTGCTGTTATACAGCCTTTTTTTAAGGATAATTGCTTTTGTATTAGCATGCACTTTCTGAAGAATATGTAGTGTAAAACACAAAATGTATCATTTTTACTGACCGGTTGTTGATAATGTGGCAGACAAACCACGCATTTTATGAGGAATACATCCACATTTTCAGGCAATGATGTGGACATGCTACAAAAGTCGGAACAGCTAAGAGGTACTGAACTAACAATGGCACTATTCACAAGTGCAAAGAAATATGAAAAAAAATTTGCAAGAATACAGTAATCAGCAACAACTTTTAACTCAAAGCACTTTACTTAACCAGAAAAGACTTGCTGAGCCAAAGCCCCGTTTCAGTGGTGACACACACATAAATCACTAAACATAATATGCAGTCCTAAACACTTTACTGTACAATACTTAGTTAAAGTATTATTACTTGTGTTGTAATCCGTTGCAGTTCGCCTTGCAAAGCACAGTGCTACTGTACTATCTTGCAAAATCCCCCCCCCCCCCTTGCTTGTCAAGTGTGTAATGGCTGACGTTTGCCTTGTGACTACTTTTTGGCTAAAAAAAAAAAGTCAGTGCTGGCTTACTCCACTTGCACTTATTGCTATTGTTTAATATGGTACCACCATTTACAATGCGTTTTTCTGTTACTTGTTTACTGTATATCTGTCCCCCAGTTTGAACGACCTTATTTACCTTCCTTTACTGAGGAAAAGGACGGTGTGCTAATGTTGTGTTTACTGCAACATATACACATGCAGGTGATTAAATTGATACAGTTCTGAACCGAAATACAGCATTTGTCCCAGCCAAATAAGGAGGACATTATGGACTTGAAGCCGCTAATACAGCTCCTAAACTGCATGGTAGGGGTTTAACGGAAAAGTACCGTTTACATAAATAGATACATTATTTACATGTCTGCTACAGGTATCAGGAGTAGCATATTTTTTTTTTTTTTTTTTTTTGCTGTTGTATTATTTATTTACTTTATTGACATTTGTTAACCGGGTTAGTCCAACTGGGATTTTGTCCCATTTTCAGTGGAGACCCGAGGAGAAAAGCTCCAGAAAATACAATATATAATTACAGTACAAGAAAAACAATTATTACAAACAGTAATACAGTAATAGTTGTGTCTTTCAGCTTTTCTCGGTTAGGGGTCGCCACAGCGGAACTCCGCTCCGCTAATGATTGGCATTAGATTTTTATGTGCCGAGTTGCCAGCTCTGATGCACAACCTTCAACGAAGGTACGCCCACTCACGCATGTGTCCACACAGGAGACGCTTTAGCTGAGAATCGAACAGGACAACGTCTTACTGTGAGGCGACAACGCTACCGCAGCAACCACAAACAGTAATAGTAAGTCATAGAAATAAACAACTACATGTGAAGATTATAATTAAAAAAGAGAAAATAAATTTAAAAATTTAATTTTTTTTTTTTGACAAAATTTAATTTTTTGTTGCTGAACAATGGGGGGGGAGTCAAGAGTGTCAGTAGGATCTACTGAGAGTGAATGTGAATGTGGGGGGAGGGGAGAGCTAAGTAGGGTCATAACAGGTACAGGTTCTGGAGTTGAATAAATGTGTCTTCAGTTCTTTTTTAAATAATGTAGTGTGAGAGAGAGCGTGCGTATATCCAGGGGAAGTTTATTCTGAGCTTGGGCCACAGAGTGTTTGTAGAGTTGCTTACCTACAGACCTATTAGGGTGGTAGATATCGAGCAATTGCTAATTTGAGGTGCGGAGAGATCGAGAAGGGGTGTAGATAGAAACAAGGAGAGACAAAGATGGACAGCAGGAGGGTTTAAAGAGCATAGAGTGCAGCATGTGAAATTGGTAGAGATGTAGTAGTTGTGGGAGCTCCAGCCATTGTAGAGACTTTAAGGCAATAGAGCGGTGCATGTTGTTTGGGGAGTTAGTAATGAATCTGGCTATTTTGTGGTAGGTTTGTTAAAGTTTGTTCAGAGTAGTAGTTTGAATATTTGTGACAACTGGGGCGGCACAGAGGAGAGAGAGGGGACGAGAAGTGCTTGTCCAAGGGTGAGTCTAGCCTCAGGAGTGAGGTATTTTCTGTTCCGATACAGGAGACCTAGTTTCTGATGAGTTTTCTTTATGCATTGCTGTATATGTTGATTGAATTTTAGTTCATCGTCAATGATGACCCCTAAGAGTTTAGTGTGAGTGTCAGGTTGGATGGCTGTATTATTACAAGACTTAATGACAAAGGATGATCTATGGTGAGCAAGAGAACGGGGGAGGAAGAGCAAGAGGTTTTTTTTTTTTTTTGGGATTGAGGATTAGTAAGTTTTTTGAAAGCCATTGTTCGGAGGAAAGTAGAGCTTTTTGGGTTAGAGTGTGTAGGTCAGCGATGTTGTCGGCTGAAGAAATAATAGTGGAGTCATCAGCATATTGTATGAGAGGTGACTGATTGCAAGAGGTGAAGAGGTCATTGGTGAAGATGTTGAATAAAAGGAGGCCTAAGATGGAACCTTGTGGAACACCAGTAGAGATAGGCAGGAAAGGAGAATAGGAGGAGAACCATTTGACTGATTGTTGACGTCCAGACAGATAGCTAGTGAACCAGCTGAGGGTGGAGGAGGATAGGTGAAAGTTTGCAAGTTTAGAAAGAAGTAAAGGATGGGATACAGTATCAAAAGCTTTGGAGAGGTCTAGAAAGAGACAGGAGGTAGGTTCATTATTGTCCAGGGATTCTGCAATGGTGTGGGTGAAGAAGAGTAGAGCAGTAGTAGTGCTGTGATAGGGGCGGAAACCATATTGAGTAGGGGTGAATAAGTTGTGATTGAGAAGGTGGTTTAGAAGCTGTGTATGGATACATTTTTCTTGTAATCCAGGTATTTACAAATTCCTTTCTTTTTAGCAGCTGCTACAGTTAAAAGAAGTTATGAGAGGCTGCTATTCAACTTGTTAATGTAAATAAACATGAACATACTGATATCTGGCTATGACAAAAGACAAAGTGACTGAACAACAAGCCTCACATATGTATGTATGTTAACAATAAACTATAAGGAAATGGTAGATAATTAAGAAACAAGACAAAACGATTCCTTAATAATTCCGTAACAAACAAGATAAACAAATTGACTGCTAGTAGACATACTGTCAGATGTAACCTATGTACATATAAGTATTATTATTTTGAGATTTTTCTTTTAAATTTTCCCTCAACTCCCTGCAGCTAAAGCATGAATAAAGCAGCTATTACTTAATGTCTGAAGCAGTAAACAAAGAACTGGAAAACAGTATTTATTTTTAAAAAATATTGGTTCCAAAATGGTTAGCAGTGTAATACCCCATTGACTGCATGTAGTGTATTCATTTTGTGCCTTAACCAACTGTGTTGTACAAAAGCAGAATACTTACATTTATGAGAGAATGTGTTGCAAATTAAACATTGCCAGTTAATGGTGACCAAGCCATTTGAATTACAGCATAAAGGGTGGTATTCTATGCCATCCTTCTATTTGCATTCCACTGTTTATCCTGATTTACGCTGCATGCTGTGGAAGTGAAATGATACCCCTGAAATCATGAGCTCCCTTGGAAATCAAAATTTGTAAAGCAAAAGGATAGCAGTCTGGGTACTAACAGTATTAGCTTTAAGGTAGAGCAAGTATTATCGCACCAGTTCTGTTTGAGCTTTTAGGTAACAGGCATTTTTCACCACTGTAATGGCAGTATTAATAGTACTAGTTAATGTGATTCAGTGTGGTCCACACAGAGAGATAAGAGCTTTCGTCATCAAGACTTCTACAGATCGTAATTGATACACAGTAAAAATAGTGTAACTAGAGCCAAAAAATGCTTCATCGTAAGCTTTTTAAGCTGCGTGGTCTGTTCTCGCTTAGCGTATTCGTAGTGTATTAAAAACACCATTTTAGAACACCACGAATACGCTAAGCGAGAACAGACCACACAGCTCAGAAAGCTTACGATGAAGCATTTTTTACATTTTACTGTGTATCAATTACGATCTGTAGAAGTCTTGATGATAAAAGCGCTTATCTCTGTGTGGATTTAATAAATTCCTGTGGATATTTGGTGGACTTGTTATTGGCATTCAGCAGCCTGTTTGGTTATTTTGTGGATTTTTGCTGCTGGTGGCTTGCTTCGTTTTTTTTATTCAGTGTGGTCTTTTGAAGCCATCTTTAACCACAATCTACAAACCTAATATCTGAATACATGGCAGTATCAAACAACTGACTGTAACAGAGGTACACAACTCATTCTGTACAGCAACAGCTAGCATTAGCAAACCAAGGTCATACCTGTCAGCAGTAGATATCAGGTATTACATAAAAACTACTATGTCATTGAAAAGCATATCTGTGGTATTAGGCAACAATGATGGTTTCAAATAGAAACCATCACAAAGCTTAGAACTTACAACAAGAGCACTGAGCATTCTGTTACAGGAAAACAGCTACCCTTTGCTTATCTAACTGTATCTACCTGCAGAATAGCACGTTCTTTACATAAGGCAAAATCAAAATGTAACCAACCACGTACCTTATTGTTCCTTGCCTAAGGAAGCAGAGAGCTGAAAGTGAATCTGGGACATATCTGGGTTTACAGAGAATGTATTAAAACTTCATACCACCGATAACAACAATACAGTAGAGAGCCAATTATATGAACTAACTGGGACCTAGGGTAGTTTGGATGATCAGACTGTTTGGATAATCAAACATACATTGAACCGAATAAAAAACTTCTAAACATCTTGTTTTTTCTGCAAGCAGAGAATACATTTTTCAACCATTCAGCTGTTCCAGTGGACAATAAAAAAAATTTTTCACACACGAGTGGGCTACAAACTCAAAAACATGAACAAGCGAATACGTATAACATTTACATATTGAGACTTTGATTTTTCCTACCCGAAAACTTTAGAAGGCCATGTTCGGATAACTGACGTTTTGGATAATCGACTCTCTACTGCACTCATAAGTGTGATTATCATGTGACTCCTTTCCACCAATCACTGAATCAAAAATTATAACAATGAGGGCTCCCAATCACAGCACTGTATAAAAAAATAATTATTTATAGTATTTTATTATTTCTATTTTCTTATCTCTAAAAATAGTAATGACATTACACGACTCCATGGGTGCAGTACTTAAGGGTGCATATATGCCTTTAGCAGGGCAAGTAAGCCCTAGGTAGCAGGCTCTGAACCTTGTATCCTCTATTCTAGAGCATGTGAGTAGAGCTAATGGAAAGGAAAACACTACAGACTAGCTAAGTTTACAATTAATGGAAAGCATAAAAGACTTCTGTGTTAGAGCAGTACAATAACATTCCTACTTGCTTAAACAGATATTTTATTTGCCTGGCAGCTGCATATATCAGTCACAACTGAAAATGTATCTTAATTGGTGCAATACAAGTTTTTACAAATTCCCACCTTTCATAACAGCTAATGAAGTTAATAGGTTTCTTCTTTTTTCCTACTGGCCCTGTAGTTATTTTACAATAAGGGACACAACCATCATTCCACTGTCCCACTATTAGCAGATTTTGTATTTTGTGGGTTTGATATTCAGTCTCATTTGACTGTCTGCTTCATGTAGCAGTCATAACAAGAAACTGGCCTAGCTGGTACAGTGCAGTTGTTTACAAATTCACTGCTTTCTTAACAGCTACTGGAGTTAAACAGCTTCTTTATTTACACAGTTGCCTAATATTTTTTCTACATTGAGCATAAACATTGTTCAAGTGTACCACAGTTAGGTATGCTTTGTATTTTGTGAGTTTGCTGTTCAGTTGTAGTTGCCTAGCTGCTGGAGGTAACAGTCATAGCAAGAAGCTATACTGCTTGGTGCAGTGCAGGTATTTACAGATTTACTGTTTTCTTAACAGCTACTGGAGGTAAAAAGCTTCCTTCTCTACACAGTTGGTCCAAGTGCTGGATCCAGCATACTGTGACCTAGGCAGCTGCCTAGGGCCTGGGTTGGGGTATGAGGTATCCATAAACATCAGTATTAAAAAATACCTGTGTCCACTTTGCTGCTCTTTTTTAATGTGCAATAGCTACTGGAGTTAAAATGCTTCCTTGGCTATCCAACTGGCCCTGCAGTTACTTTACAGCAATGGGTATAACCATAATTCCATTGTTCCGCAGTTAGGTAGGTTTCGTATTTTTATGGTGTTGCTATTCAACCTTACAGTACTTTGCTGTGTGAAACTATTCCTGAGGAAAAGGAGTGATAAAAGTGGTTGTTACAGTGGACAGTAGTCACTGCAAAAATGGTAGCCTTATTATTGCATATTGGTATACATACTGTGTGTGTGTGTGTGTGTGTGTGTGTGTGTGTGTGTGTGTGTGTGTGTGTGTGTGTGTGTGTGCATGTCTGTGTGCACATGCACACTTGTGCATCTTACCATGGACTGACATCCTGTGCAAAATTGCAATAGTTTGCTTATTAGGACATGCTCCGATTCTCTTGCAATCCTGAAAGGACAAAGCAACTGTCACAGAATGAATTAGTGATCCATAGGTCTCAATGTGACAGACAACCTAGCAGTCACATATTATCTCTAATGACATCACCGTCTTGTTATAATATTTTAGATAATCCACTCAGTGTTATAGCTATAAACAACTAAATTACTTTCGTATTTATTCTTACTCATTAACTCTTTTGACAGAGATTACCAAGAGTTTTTTTTAATTATTAATCACAGTATTACATGTTATTATATTACCAAAAGAACATCCTTTTCTTTATGCATTGTATTTTCTGGAACAGATACTTTACAGTTTATGCACTTTTATTCATTATTTGGGTATTGCCAGCTTTTGTACATGCACTGGGAATGACTGTTTAATAGACAATTATATGCTTTCAGCTAGTGTTTTTTTGTCTTTGTTGTCAGTAAATAATTAATGAAAAGTTATTAATTAGATAGTTGATACTTTTCACTTCAGTACCAAATGAGCTGTCTGGAAGTGGCAATGTGTAATAAAAGAAAAGCAAACAATGCAGATGCATATCTTCTGTTTAGCTATTTTTTTAACTTTTTCATGCATTTTCCTCTTTCCCAAGTAAATAATCAAATGCCAATGTGTAATGCAAGAGTAAACAGTTCCGTGATATGTAGTCTACTTGTGAGCAGTACAAGCCAAAAGATATTCTGAACTAATGGATTTCTTGATGTTAGTTAAAACACTTTTAACAAAACAGTGTACGTTCGCTACTTCTACTACTAGTGTCTGATCTGATTAATATACAGTGATTAACTAGAAATATATGGACTGAAAATCTTCCACACAGAGAAGTTTCTTACACTGTTTTGTTTTTGGACCCACTACACTTTAGTGGGTTGTTTTGAGACGTAGGGGATACCATGGAGATTACTTGTTTTTAAAACACTCTTAACTAGCTAAGCTGTCTCCACCCAAGACTGGAACAGACAGTCAAGAGGAGAAGGTTAACACTTGCACCACAACTCCAGCCACACACAGACCTACTAAAACAACAATGGCAAAAAAATACACATAAATACACAAAATCATACTCGGAGGCTCTAAATAAAAACCTGCAAAAGCATCAGAGACCTCCAAAGCAGACACCCAAACAACCTACACTTCCCGTCACAAACCAGACAACACATAAAACACAAAATCAGTGTGCCACACAATCACATCCCTTAAGGCAAAATAACATACCTAACACACTAGTAATGGGTGACTATAGTCAGGCACACTGATGTCCCACTCACTAGGCTGGACAAGCAGAAGGTTACTGTTAGCTGCCTGTCGGGAGCCACAATCCACTACATAACACAAGCACTCAGGTCACTTCAGAACAAGTACAAATATGACTCTGTCATTGTTCATGTTGGTGTGAATGACCTGAGACACTCCCTGGACTACATGAAAAGAGACATGGAAGAGCTCTCTGATCATGCAGCCCAGGCTGGTATGACCCTGACCCTGAGTAGCATCCTGCCCTCACCAAGAATGATACCTCAGTATAAAGAAAAAATTATCAATTTCAACAATTGGCTAAGCTTCTGGTGTCATTCAAAGGGGATCCAGTGTCTGTCAGCCTGGGACGACATGATCGACAAGCCACGTTGCTTTGCAAGAGACTGCTTCCACCTGTCACCCCTAGACTTTCGAATACTGGCCAAGGCTCTTGCTGCCCCCATAGTGCCTTTTTTAGGCAAGGCTCAAAAGTCAAACCCACCTCCGTAAATAGCACAATTAACAAAAAACTGAGGGTTATGCTACTCAACGCCAGAAGTTTAAATCTCAAAATGCACGCGCTCGAAGCACTCCTCAGTATGGAGAATGTCGACATCTGTGCAGTAACTGAAACCTGGTTCAAAGCTCCAGAGAGCACCCCAGCACTACCAGACTACAACTCATACCACATGTTTCGGCCACAGAACATGGACTGAAACACAAAAGGAGGGGGTGTATCCATATTCATCAAGGATATCTACACCTCCAGGTTAGTGGCGCAGCATGATACCTCTGAGATCATCCATGTACAACTAACATCGGACAAATCTGCAATGCAAATTGTTGCCTGCTACAGATCACCCTCCATGACCCAGGACCACCACTCCACCTTTCTGGAGACACTGGAAAACATGAAGGTCCTACCGAACACCCTGATATTGGGCGATTTCAATTACCCTACCATTTACTGGGAAAACTACTCGAATACAAATTCCCAGGCCCAGTGTTCCTGGAATTCATCAACTCAAATGCCCTGGATTAGCTGGTAAACTCCCCTACCAGAGGTGAAAACATATTGGACCTGGTCATCACCAACATGGGCGACAGGTGTTCCACACCGGAGGTCAACCCGTCACTGGTTAGATCAGACCATAAACTAATCACTCTGGATGTCCACACCACACCACCACCCCCAACTAAGGAAACCACAGTAAAAAAACTTTTCTAAAGCAAACTTCACCTTACTTAAGACAGAGGTGGTAAGTTTCCCAGCCCCCAAACTAAAGGATAACGCTGCCACGTTGCAGAAACCTTTAAAGATGCACTCTATGAGCACCTACAAGGATGCATGGATCGTGCCATCCCTAGCAAAACCAAGACTCACTCCTCTAAGAGAAGGAAACCAGTTTGGTGGACCTTTGCAATAAACAGGCTATACAATAGAAGGAGGAAACTAGTTCAGAAAAAAAGCAAATCCCAAGGAGGAAAGACATCCCTGATCAGTATCAGTAAGAAACTAAGGTCCTTCATGAAATCATCCAAGGCTAACTTCAAAAGAAAAATAGCCAAGGATTCAAAAGATAACCACAAAGCCTTCTTTAGCTATGTTAAGAATCTAAGTGGCAACTCGCAGATATGCATTGAACTAGTGCAAAATAGCACAAAATATACTGAACCTACTGATATTGCCAACATCCTGGCAAATAGATTCAGTGCAAACTTCACCCCCCTCTCACCTCCAAAAGGGCCCACAATAATACCAGAAAAGTGTAGTGTCCCAAAAATCACAGACGCACAGGTGAAAACAGCCCTTTCAAAAGCCAAAAACACAGCATCAATGGGACCAGATGGTGTCCCAGGGTGTGTCTTGCACGAACTACAGAATGAACTAACCCCCCCACCTAAACACATTGTTCAGCCTCTCCACAGGATACGTGCCCATAGAATGGCACACAGCAGCGGTTATTCCTCTCCACAAATGAGGGGCCACAAATGACCCTGGTAACTATCGTCCCATAAGCCTGACTAGCCTGGTCTGCAAGGCTATGGAGCGCATCATCATGGAACTCATTAACAAAGACATTGGGAATCTCCAAACACTTGACCCGACCCAGTTCAGCTTTGTTAAGGACAGATCATGCCTACTAAACCAGGTTGACTTCTTTGAGACAGTCACCAAGGCCATAGATGAGGGAAAGGTGGTTCACACAGCCTACCTTGACCTCACCAAGGCTTTCAACACCATTCCCCACTCGGTTATTACAGAAAAACTCACCAGCCTGAACATAACCCCCTACGTCATGAGATGGGTTGCCAACTGGCTTACAGACAGAACTCACACGGTAAGAATAGCGAGCTCCAGGTCCAACTCTAAACCAGTCACAAGTGGTGTCTCCTACTGTTCGGCATATACTTCTCAGAAGTACAGGCAAACACAGGAGGACTATGGCTAAACAAGTTCGCCGATGACTGCAAACTGGGAGCCATAATTGACTCTCCGGCTGACATGGACATCCTCCAAAAGGGCCTTACTGAGACAGACACCTGGTGTCAAAGTCATGGCCTCAAGCTAAATGCCAAAAAATGCATAGTCATCCCATTTGGGAAAAACAAAACACCCATTAATTACCACATAGGTGGCAGCCCCCTTAATACAGAAGAGGTAATAAGAGATCTGGGGACCCAGGTAGATAGTAATCTCTCCTTTGACAATCATATTGCCAAAGTAGTTAGGACATCCTTCTATGTGGCCCATCTAATTACTAAAGGGTTCACATCTAGAAATAAAGAGGTTATAGTACTCCTCTACTCATCACATATTAGACCCATCATAGAGTACAATGCCCCATTTGGGATGTACCTCACAAGACACTTCCAACAGCTGGAAAGACCACAAAAGTACTTACTGGCCTCAAACATATGTCCTATGCAGCCCGACTGAAAAAACTCCAGCTGTACTCAGTGGCATATCGCTTACTCAGAGGTGATCTCTGCCTGACTTACAAAGCCATGTCCAACTCAGAATCGATGGACATGCTCCACTTAAGAAATCCCAGTCACTGTGAGCCACGCGCTCTAGTGAGCTAAACCTCGCCAGAACAATAAATAGAACATGCTGGAGGGATAGATTCCTGTCACAGAGACTCCCCATGCTTTGGAACAAAATTCCAAATTACATCAGGCAGAGCCCCTCACTAACACTCTTCAAGAGAAACCTTGACGAGTGGATGGGTAAGAGAAAATACACCCCTGGGATCACTTCATTGGCACTGCTTGACAGAGGATCAGTTAATTAATCAATGGCACGGCGAAAACCGACACACTCTGGCTAGGCTTATAAATGCCCTTGGCCAGATAGCCTAGTACCTACCTATGAACCTGTGAACCTATAAAACATCTTGGTTCTCAGTATATGGTCAGTTCATTGATAACAAAAATAGTGGAATTCATAAGCAAACTATATAGTACACTGCAGCATTGTGGATGATTAATAGCAACACTATTGGTTTGGGAAGTTCAGAGATACAAGTTGCTCAGGAGCACAGCAGCTTGCACTATGCATTATGCAGTGTATGTAAATGACTGCATAAAAAGAAGATTTAAATGAAGTCATGTAACCAAACGAGGGAGGCAAAATGGTGTAATTCAGTCATATGTGTAGCAGTTTGAGCTTCTTGCTGCATGACTCTAAAAAGGTGCATGTGAAGTAGAAACTTTCAGTACATTGCATAGCAAAAAACTGCTAGCAGTAGCAGCAGTCTGTGCTCAGCAGCAGCACTTGCTTGTTCTTTCTGCAGCTGTCCCTGAAAAGGTTATGTGTTCTGGATGGCCATGGTAATAACCAAAGACACAGGCAAAGATTTACATACCAAAACATGCTTGGCCAACAGATAATTGACTACTTCCATGTACACTCTTATATATACCCAAGCAGAGCTCCACGTGGTCCTGCAGAGGGGTCCTGGCAACAGAGAACTGAAAGAAGCGACCACTTTCCAGATTTAAGTATTTTTTGGCTTTTTTTATCTGCATTGTCCTCTCTGGCTTTCATTTAACTAGCTATAGCTGTTTTTGTGTCTATCTGCTGATTTCTGAAGTATCTGCACTTAAAAGTAGCATTTTGGTCGACTCTGGTCGATTAATACTGTTTTTTTGTTAATTTAACTGCTGAGGCTGCCCACTAAAGTGTGCTAGCCTGTGTAAATCGATTTTACTGTTTGCTTAATTGCATTTCTGTGTGCTTTCCTGAAAAACAAAAACAAAAAAATACTCCTTGTTTTCCGCCTTTGCTCGACTAGTTTGGACCAGTATACAGGCTTTGCTGTATTCTGGGCTGTGTGTAGTTCCTGTGTTGGCCATTGCCTTACTTGGATAGAAGGAAGTTTCTGAGCTCACCAGTGGGAGTGGGGAGCCTTGAGCAGCCTATCTGTCCCTGGGGGAAGTGACCTCAGCACTTGAGCTGTAAATTATTGGTTGTTTTGGACCATTTCTAGCTCTTTTCAAGTTCCCTGTATAAAAATCCGCCTCAGGGTGTTTTTTCTGGCTATATACCCAAGCAGAGCTCCACGTGGTCCTGCAGAGGGGTCCTGGCAACAGAGAACTGAAAGAAGCGACCACTTTCCAGATTTAAGTATTTTTGGCTTTTTTTATCTGCATTGTCCTCTCTGGCTTTCATTTAACTAGCTATAACTGTTTTTGTGTCTATCTGCTGATTTCTGAAGTATCTGCACTTAAAAGTAGCATTTTGGTCGACTCTGGTCGATTAATACTGTTTTTTGTTAATTTAACTGCTGAGGCTGCCCACTAAAGTGTGCTAGCCTGTGTAAATCGATTTTACTGTTTGCTTAATTGTATTTCTGTGTGCTTTCCTGAAAAACAAAAAAAAAAATACTCCTTGTTTTCCGCCTTTGCTCGACTAGTTTGGACCAGTATACAGGCTTTGCTGTATTCTGGGCTGTGTGTAGTTCCTGTGTTGGCCATTGCCTTACTTGGATAGAAGGACGTTTCTGAGCTCACCAGTGGGAGTGGGGAGCCTTGAGCAGCCTATCTGTCCCTGGGGGAAGTGACCTCAGCACTTGAGCTGTAAATTATTGGTTGCTTTGGACCATTTCTAGCTCTTTTCAAGTTCCCTGTATAAAAATCCGCCTCAGGGCGTTTTTTTCTGGCTATATACCCACGCAGAGCTCCACGTGGTCCTGCAGAGGGGTCCTGGCAACAGAGAACTGAAAGAAGCGACCACTTTCCAGATTTAAGTATTTTTTGGCTTTTTTATCTGCATTGTCCTCTCTGGCTTTCATTTAACTAGCTATAACTGTTTTTGTGTCTTTCTGCTGATTTCTGAAGTATCTGCACTTAAAAGTAGCATTTTGGTCGATTAATACTGTTTTTTTGTTAATTTAACTGCTGAGGCTGCCCACTAAAGTGTGCTAGCCTGTGTAAATCGATTTTACTGTTTGCTTAATTGCATTTCTGTGTGCTTTCCTGAAAAACAAAACACAAAAAAAAAATACTCCTTGTTTTCCCGCCTTTGCTCGACTAGTTTGGACCAGTATACAGGCTTTGCTGTATTCTGGGCTGTGTGTAGTTCCTGTGTTGGCCATTGCCTTACTTGGATAGAAGGAAGTTTCTGAGCTCACCAGTGGGAGTGGGGAGCCTTGAGCAGCCTATCTGTCCCTGGGGGAAGTGACCTCAGCACTTGAGCTGTAAATTATTGGTTGCTTTGGACCATTTCTAGCTCTTTTCAAGTTCCCTGTATAAAAATCCGCCTCAGGGCGTTTTTTTATGGCTATATACCCAAGCAGAGCTCCACGTGGTCCTGCAGAGGGGTCCTGGCAACAGAGAACTGAAAGAAGCGACCACTTTCCAGATTTAAGTATTTTTTGGCTTTTTTATCTGCATTGTCCTCTCTGGCTTTCATTTAACTAGCTATAACTGTTTTTGTGTCTATCTGCTAATTTCTGAAGTATCTGCACTTAAAAGTAGCATTTTGGTCGACTCTGGTCGATTAATACTGTTTTTTTGTTAATTTAACTGCTGAGGCTGCCCACTAAAGTGTGCTAGCCTGTGTAAATCGATTTTACTGTTTGCTTAATTGCATTTCTGTGTGCTTTCCTGAAAAAACAAAAAAAAAAATACTCCTTGTTTTCCCGCCTTTGCTCGACTAGTTTGGACCAGTATACAGGCTTTGCTGTATTCTGGGCTGTGTGTAGTTCCTGTGTTGGTCATTGCCTTACTTGGATAGGAGGAAGTTTCTGAGCTCACCAGTGGGAGTGGGGAGCCTTGAGCAGCCTATCTGAACCTGGGGGAAGTGACCTCAGCACTTGAGCTGTAAATTATTGGTTGCTTTGGACCATTTCTAGCTCTTTTCAAGTTCCCTGTATCTGCCTCAGGGCGTTTTTGTGCGGTTGGGCGCATAGCGCAGCAGCGGTTATACAGGTTTAAACTATTTCTGGCTCCGCCAAGTCTGCTCTTCAATTTTTCACTTAGAAAGCTCTACTCAGTCTATTTAGCTGTATATATTAGCACTTGTTTTCGGGACTTCTAGTCTTAGCAAGCACTCTTATAATAAAGTAAGCACTCTTATACTAAAGTAAGCACTACAGCCATCCACTACCCCCTATGAATACCCACTTCCCTTAAAGGCACAGCACTCCTTATAATATTCTAGTATGTCGAGTGGTAGACCACTAGCATCCTCTCTTGTTCAGCTGGTTAACCTGGGAATCTTAAGACAATGTTACAATTGTCTCATGTACACAGACAACCCTCTCCTCCTTCCTACTAACACAAATACTTGTGAGAGATGCAACTATATAGCCAGACTGGAGGCTGAACTCTCTCAACTCAGGACTGGCAAGACCAGACAGGAGGAGAAGGTACCCACACCAAGCAAAACCGGTCACACATAAAACCACCACCACTACAAACCAAACACATAAGAACACAAAGACATACTCGAGGCTCTTATAAAAACTTACCAAAACAACAGAGGCCTCCAAAGCAGACACCCAGAAATACACCCCACAAAACGTAACACCTACAACACATACCTCAAACAACAGGTGTGTCACACAATCACAGCCCCTAAGGCAAAACACTATGCCAGAGACATTAGTAATAGGTGACTCTATAGTCAGACACACCGACGCTCCACTTACCAGGCTGAATAAGGAGAGGGTAACGGTGAGCTGCCTATCGGGAGCTAGGATCCGCCACATTACACACGCACTCAGGTCACTCCAAAGCAAGTACAAGTATGATGCAGTCATTGTCCATGCTAGTGTGAATGACCTGAGACGTACCTCCCTGGACTACATGAAAAGAGACATTGAGGAGCTCTCCGATTATGTAGCCCAGACTGGTATGACCCTGACCCTGAGCAGCATCCTGCCTTCACCAAGAATGATGCCTCAGTACAAAGACAAAATGATCAGTTTTAACAATTGGCTTAATCACTGGTGTCATTCTAGGGGGAATCAATGTCTGTCAGCCTGGGATGACATGCTGGACAAGCCGCTGTTGCCAAGGGATGGCTTGCACCTGTCACCACTGGGCTTCCGGATACTGGCCAAGGCTCTTGCCACCCCATAGTGCCTTTTTAGGCAATGCTCAAAAGACAAATCAACCTCCGTAAAAAACAAAAATGGAAAAAAATTAAGGGTAATGCTGCTCAACGCCAGAAGTCTAAATCTCAAGATGCAGGCACTCGAAGCACTTCTCAGTATGGAGAACATCGATGTCTGTGCAGTAAATGAAACCTGGTTCAAGGCTCCTGAGAGCACTCCAGCGCTACCAGGCTATACCTCATATCATGCTTTTCGGCCTCAAGTTCCAGGTCGAACCACAAAGGGAGAGGGAGTGTCCATTTTCATAAAGGACACCTACACCTCTCGATTGGTGGCTACCCATGAAGCATCAGAAACCATACAAGTTTTACTCACCATAGGCAAAACTGCCATACAACTGGTCGCATGTTAGAACACCCTTCCAATCCCAGGAATCCTATCAAGCATTCCTGAAAACACTGGAGGATGTGAATGTCACACCAAACACCATCATATTGGGTGACTTCAACTACCCCAACATAGACTGGGCCCACTATTCTAGCCCTAGCACCCTAGCCCAAAGATTCCTGGAATTCATTAACTGAAATGCTATGGAGCAACTGGTCACTTCTCCTATGAGGAGAGATAATATACTTGACCTGATTATCACAAACATGGGGTCCAAATGCTCCGCACCGGATATAAACCCCTCACTAGTAAGATCTGACCATAAACTGATCACGTTGGATGTACATATCCCACCCCCACCCCCAGAACAAAAGACTACAGTGAAAAATTTTTCAAAAGCTGACTTTACACTCCTTAAGTCAGAAATGATATCCTTTAAGCCTACTGGGTTAATGGAAACCACATCCCAAAATGCTGAATCCTACACAACAGCCTTCTACGGACATCTCCAAGAATGCATGGATCAAGCAATCCCAACTAAAACCAAGACCCTCTCCACCAAGGGAAAACGCCGGTTTGGTGGACCCCGGCTATAAACAAACTGTACAACAAAAGAAGGAAGCTACTGCAGGACAAAGCCAAATCCCACAAGGGAAAGGCTTCCCTGATCAGCACAAGTAAAAAACTACGTTCTCTCATAAAACCATCTAAAGCCAACTTTGAGAGAAAGATTGCCAAGGATACCAAAGACAATCACAAGGCCTTCTTCAATTATGTCAGAACCTTGGGAGGAAATTCTCAGATATGCTCTGAGTTGGTACACAACGACAAAAATTCACTGACCCTACCGACATTGCCAATATTCTGGCAGATAGGTTCAGTGCAAATTTCTCCCCTCCCTCACCCCCTAAAGATGAAGTAATTATCCCTGCTGAATGTAACCTACCTGTCATCTCAGACATACAGGTGAAATCAGCACTCAACAAAGCAAAAAACACAGCATCTATGGGACCCGATGGTATCCCCGGTTGCGTGTTACGTGAACTTCAAGATGAACTAAACCTGCACCTAAAAACGCTATTCAATCTTAGCCTCACTACAGGATACGTACCTGAACACTGGCGCACAGCAACAGTGGTCCCACTCCACAAAGGGGGAAATTCTACTGACCCTGGTAACTACCGCCCCATAAGTCTGACCAGCCTGGTCTGCAAGGCTATGGAAAGAATCATCATGGAACTCATAAATGGCGATATTGGAGATCTGCAGACCCTTGATCCCACCCAGTTCGGTTTTGTAAAAGGCAGATCCTGCCTCTTAAACCTGGTTGACTTCTTCGAGACAGTCACTAGTGCCATCGACGAGGGCAAGGCTGTCCACACTGCCTACTTGGACTTGGCTAAAGCCTTTGACACGATACCACACTCTGGCATCATAGACAAGCTCAGCAGCCTAAATGTAAATCCATATGTGACAAGATGGGTAGCAAACTGGCTTAAAAACAGAACCCATAAGGTCAAAATTGCTGGAGCCATGTCAGACTCAAAACCAGTCACGAGTGGTGTCCCACAGGGCTCAGTCTTGGGACCACTCTTATTCGGCATTTACTTCTCGGATGTGAAAGCAAATATGGGAGGATTATGGCTGACAAAGTTTGCAGATGACTGCAAACTGGGTGCCATAGTTGATTCACCTGCTGACACACACATCCTACAGAAAGGTCTCACTGAAATGGACAACTGGTGCCGGAATCATGGCCTCAAACTTAACACCAAAAAATGTATAGTCATCCCCTTTGGGAAAAACAAAATACCCACAAATTATCACATAGACAATAACCCACTGAGTACGGAAGAAGTAATCAGAGACCTGGGGACTCAAGTCGATAGTGACCTCTCCTTTGACAACCATGTTGCCAAAGTGGTCAGAAAGACATTCTACCTTGCCCATCTCATCATGAAGGGATTCTCATCCAGATCAAAGGAGGTCATTGTACCTCTATATTCCTCCCTTGTCAGGCCCATGATTGAATATAATGCTCCATTTGGGATGCATCTCACCCGGCACATGCAACAACTGGAAAGACCCCAGAAGTACCTCACCAAGAGGATCATGGGTCTCAAACATGTGCCTTATCCAGCTAGATTAAAGAAACTCCAGCTCTACTCAGTAGCATACCGCCTGCTCAGAGGTGATTTGTGCCTAACATATAGGGCCATGTCCAACCAAGAACTGATGGACATGCTCCATCTCAAAAAATCCAGATCCACCAGAACCACGCGAGCTAAAGATTTCAACCTCTGCACAAATATGAATAAAACATGCTGGAGGGATAGATTCATAACACAGAGGTTACCCGTACTGTGGAACAAAATCCCAGTTCATGTGAGACAGAGCCCTTCATTGGCACTGTTCAAGAAAAATCTTGATGCATGGATGGGAGATCGTAAGTTTACCCCTGGAGTCACCTCAGTGTCACTACTAGACAGGTATAGTTTACTAAATAATGGGGTCCCACATGTGTCACTACTAGAGAGGCGCAACTATATAATACGGGGTGGCGTAAGCCACATCATTGTTGGCTAGGCTTGTAAATGCCCCAGGGCAGATAGCCTAGTACACTATTATGAAACTATGAAACTATATGAAGATTCTGGAAGACATATATCACCATTATGCTGAATCTTTGAGAAGGCATCATTTCTTTCACTCTAGAGAACAAGGCATATGTCTCAGTTGCTATTTTAAGTACAGGACCATTCACTAACCATCTGGGGGCATGTTAAGTTTATTGCAGGTGTCTGCCTCACATATGCCTAACATGTTTCCCAACATTATGCTTCTCCATGTGAAACAGCATATCTGTTTCCCCTAGGACAGCAGACGAGGGAACCACCATTGTGTGTCACTTCTGTAACATTCACATCATCCTGAAGTAGTGGGCATTGACTGCACATATGTTAAGAGTAAAAACCTAAATTGTCCCCACCTCACAGATGTATGCGAACAAGGACTATAATTCCCTGACTTACCAGGTACTCTACCGTGTATGTTTGCAAAACCCTGACAGTTTCCACAATTCCAGTATTTGGCACACATCTCACATGTGTTATCCCACAGGCCCATCAGGTTGGTAAGTACTGGCTCACTTTGCAAAATAAATGCTTGCCAGTACAGAAATGGTGAAGGTAGCAGGCTACCTCTCCCAGAAAAAAAAATTGCATATTGTAGGTAATGCTGGATAGCCCATTGAGGCCTGTCTGTTGACTCCTAGACATAATCCTTAAACTGTGGCTGAAATGCAATACAGCACTATCTGTGCTGGGACCTTTAATGTCATAAATATTTCATTTGATTGCTTGAAACATGCATATGCTGCCTTAACACATGTAGTGGGGTGATGCAGTACTGTCATGGCATAGTCAGCAAGATGATTGTTGCTGATGTCATGCTGCACAACATAATTGTTTGGAAACAAGCTGCTCAGCACCATAATATGGATCTGTTAGGACCTATCCTCGGTACTTCAACTTCAGCAGGAGAGAATAATGAGTGGAACAGGCTGACGTGTGCAGGCAGAACCTTCTTAGCCAGTAATGTCCACAGGGCATGGTGATACTTGTGAAGTCCTGGCATCTGGTTGACAGTTGTGGGCCATGACAGTGATAAAGTAACAGTGTCGCACAGAGTAAACATAATAAATGCAGTTTTACTATTGGGTTGTATGCAGATCAGTGCATAGTCTGCTTACACGGAGCATTAGTCATTACCTCAATGCCACTCAGGATGGAGGGTACTGTGAGACACAGTCATCATAATTTGCACAGTTGTCAAGAACACAAGACTGTTGGCATAAACTGGATGGGACACTGGACACATACAGGTTGATGGGAGAAATATGGCACATGGGATCAGAGGCCATTGTGATCTAGGTGTGAGGACCACCAAGAGTGACTGGCTTTGTGACCTGATATGACAGGGATGGGATATTTGTATTTGAATTGGATCTAGCTAGCCCTCAAGTCTCCAGGGCTCATCACTGTGCCTTAGTTTTTAGTGTATGGCCAGGAACAAAACCTTGGCTCCAGTGGATTCTGGGTCTCTTCCCATGCTCTTTCTTTGCATTTTACTGTTCACAGGTATGATTCAATGATTTTCCCTGGGTAACCATTTGAAATGTCAGGACCCACTAGAGTGTGTCCCAAAAGACAGACACCGAATGGCCAAAAAACAGACTTATATGTGCCAAGTTTGAGATGGCTACTTTCCAGAATATTCCCTTTTCTCTGTGGTATGGTGATGGAGTTGGTATATATAAGATGTAATGTGATCCTATCTCGCCTACATTCATGACAGATGGGTTCGGCTCCGACTCGGCAACTAATACACTAGCACGAAGTCTCTCATTGGCTGGGCTACTCCCTATCCCAGAATGCACTACACCTGCTTCCCCAGATCTCGTTTGCCGCTTAACAAGCTGGACGTGGTCTCGACTTGGCTGGAGCTAAGTGGTTATTTTTACCTTATTGGTCCTTGACCTAGGGAATTTTTTGTCTATATTAACCAAACAGCTGTTTTAACAGCTATTGCTTACTATTTCTTAAGTTTTTGTTGGAGTGCTTGAGTGTTTTCAAAAAGTTGATTTTTTCTGTCGGGCAAGGCCCGTTTAAGTTAGAGGGCCTTTGCCCTACCGTTGAGTGCTACTAGGTTTGATTAACTTTTGGTTAGTTGTTTTTCGGGCAAGGCCCGTTTAAATTAGAGGGCTTTGGGCCATTTAACTGTTTTCTTATTGTTGTGAGGTAAACTTTCACCGGTACTCGCGCCAGTGTGTCTCGCGCTTTTCAGTTGGCGCTTTTTTGTGTATAGTGCTTTACTTGTGAGTAAGACTTCATAGAGTTTCCTTTTTACTTGTATCATGTCTAAGGAACAAAAGTCCGGTTTTAAAAAATGCACTCGGTGCAATTACAAGATGTCCATTACAGACAGTCATTCAGTCTGTGTTTATTGTTAGGGGCCGAAACATCTGCAAGAGACTTGTAGTGTCTGTCATGCGTTCTCCGCTAGAGTTCTTCAAGAATGCAAGAACAAGTTGATATTGAAAGGGCTTATCAAACCTTCTTTTGAGGAAGCCTTAGATCCACCTGTTGCTTCCAAAAAGAAAAGATCTTCGGCTCCGACAAGTCCGTCGGAGCCGACTTCTAAAAAGACAAAATTGACCTCTTCTTCCTCGGCTCCACTGACTTCGGGGCCGAGGGTCGAAGGGTCTGCCTCGATACCTCCTACTTCGGCTCCATTGCCTTCGGAGCCACAAGTTGGAGTATCGAGAGGTGAATCACCTCCATCGGTTCCAATGGCTTCGGAGCCGGTGGAAGTGTGCAGCTCAGACTCTTCCCCCTCGGCTCCGAAGAAGGCTCCTTCGGTGCCGATGGTGGTCCATGCTGTGGTGGAGTCGGTGCCGATAGCATTGGAGCCGTGTCGGAGCCGGTCCCCTTCTCCCTCGGAGCCGAGAGAAAAGTCTTCTCGAATGTCTACCTCCTCTAAATCCTCGAGACTTTCAGATTCGGACCTGGATAGGGTTTTACAGAGGCTATTCCAATCTCCAGTGTTTGCTAAAATGGTCTCGGCTCCAGCACAGTTTGCTTCGGAGCCTATCCCTCCTCCAACACATTTGATTCCTCCTCCAACCTCTTCGGAGCCGTTGGAGCCGGTGGTGGTGGAGCAATGTGGAGCCATACGGTCGGAGCAGAGACCCCTTACAGGCCTCTCGGTTCCGACTGTGCTTCCTACCCTGTCCTCCGGTTCAGGGTTTGGCACTGTGACTTCTTCAGCCGGAGCCGAAGGGAATACTTTAGGTTTGGGTGCTTCGGTACCTAGCCTTCCTCTTGGAGCATCGGCTGCTGGAATTCCTGGTGCCATCGTGGCCTCTAGACCAGCGACCTCCTTGGATTCTGGAGGTCCGGCCTTTGAGGTCATGAGGAGCGCGCTAGCCATGTCTTTGCCGGTTCAACAAGATTCTACCTCACCTTCCCTAGAATTGGAGACTGGTGCCTCTGTTGTGTTGCAGCCCCCCGGCAGCGGGGCCCCAGGGCCTGAGGATACCCCCATCGGCGGTTCCCTTCTTCCGGGTGGTCCGTCCGAATCTGCTTCGGACGAACCACCAAGGAAGAAATTGTGTAAGAGGAAGCACGTAGACTCCCAAGATGAGTCTGTTACATCGGATACTGACCTCGATGACGCAGAAGGGTCTCCCAAATCATCTTCGGATGATATCTCCTTCTCAGACATCTTGGAGATTCTGAGACAGAGAGGTGACTGGCAAGCCAAAACCCCTTCAGCTGAGGAGTCAGTCTTCCTCAAGGCCTTTGGGGCCCAGCCTTCCGCCTCCTGGGTGTCTCTGCCCTTTGATGAACTCCTTGATTTGGTTTCTCGAAGGGCGTGGGAACACCCTGATTCTGTGGAACCGGTGCCTGCGAGGCCCAATAAATTCTTGTCAGCCCCCCCCCAGAAAGAGTTTCTCACAAAGGGCGTGCCTGTAGATGCTTTGGTGGTGGCTTCTGCCACACAGCAGGACGTGGCAGAGGCTTCGACGTCTATTCATCCTCCTAATAAGGATTCTAGGAGCATGGATAGGTACGGGAAGCATACCCTCTCTTCAGCGGCCTTTGCCTTATGGTCGCTGAACTACTTATGTCATTTTACGAGGCTCCAAAGGGATCTTCTCAAAGAGCTAAATGACTCTCTTGTTGGTAACCTACCTGAGGCGCTGGCCCCGACTGTTGGCGCACAGATGACTACCCTTTTTTCTATTGTTAACTCGTCCATGAGGCTCATTTCATATGCAGCCGAAGGGGCGAGTAGAGCAGCGGGAACAGGCGTTGCCCTCAGGAGACAAGCCTGGTTACGCTTTGTGTTCGCTCATGAGGCCTTCAAGTCTTCCTTCACGACGCCCTTTGATGGGTCATCTTTGTTTGGACCCAAGGTGAAGGACACACTAACTCGGTGCGAGCAGGAGGGCAAGACTTTGACTGCCGTTGGGGCCCGATTTTCCGCTCCTTCTAGGCCTTACCCCAAGGCTCGGAGAGGAGGGAAAATGTGGTTTAGAAAATCTCAGAAGTCTTTCCCTACTTCACCCAGTGATTCCCCCTCCAGAGGCGGGGGGGGGGATTTTGGAAGATGCCGCCCCAGAGGTGGCAGAGGGCCCCGTAACTCTGGAGACCGCGATTCCTTTCGTGGTTCTTCATACAACCAGCGTTCCTGAGTTGTTGCCCGACTGTGCAACTCCGGAGCCAGTCGGGGGTCGTTTTGCGGTGCACCCACAAGCTTGGGAATCCATAACAAGTGATCAGTGGGTGCTTCGCATTATTACCGGAGGTTATATCATCCCCTTCAACAAACCCCCCCTTTCTTTAAGGGAAATCCCGGACGTACCACCCAGTCAGCGGGATCAGGCAGCATTAGAGGTGTCAAAGCTGCTAGAAAAAAGAGCCATCCAGCCTGTCCCCATCGACCAGATCGGATCAGGAACTTACTCAAGATTATTTTTGGTACCAAAAGACAGGGGACTTCAGGCCCATTTTGGACCTCAGTTCATTGAATCGCTTCAGAAGAAGTCCAAATTCTGAATGGTCACTCTTCAATCTATTCTTCCTTTGCTGGAAAAAGATGCATGGATGTGCTCCATAGATCTCCAGGACGCTTACTATCACATTCCCATAGCTCAAGAGTCCAGGAGACATTTACGCCTCGCCTCGGAGTCAGTCATTTCCAATTCCGAGCACTGCCCTTTGGTCTCACCACAGCCCCCAGGGTGTTCACCAAGTGTCTGGCAGTGGTAACTGCTCACCTGAGAAGTCTGGGATTCCAGGTGTTTCCTTATCTAGACAACTGGCTCCTTACTGCCACCTCCGAGCATCTACTACTCCAAGCGCTCAGAGCCACGTTCACCTTAGGCCATTTCTTGGGGATCACGTTCAATTTGCAAAAATCTGTACTACAGCCATCTCAGCGTATTACTTTCATAGGCGCAGACTTAGACACAAAAAGAATGCGCGCCTTTTTACCGGCAGCAAGAATTCAGGTCTTACAAGATCAAGTCAAATCCTGTCTCACCCTACGAAGAGCCCCGGCCCATCGCATCCTACAACTGTTGGGCTCGATGGCGTCGACCATACTTTTAGTTCCCTTGGCCAGACTTCACATGCGAATTTTACAATGGCTACTGTCGGTTCAATGGTCTTATCAGGAACTTCCCTTGAACCACTTGATTATCATCACGGAAAGTTGCCGTCGAGATCTGCATTGGTGGCTTCTCCAATCAAATCTCGACCAGGGGCGACCCTTTATACCTCAACGTCCCGTTGCCACTGTGACCACGGACTCCTCCCAGGTAGGGTGGGGGGGTCATTACCTGGACAGGTCGGTCCAAGGCACATGGCAGATCCAGGAAACGCATTTGCATATCAATGTCCTGGAGATGAGAGCGGTACTATTGGTACTCCAAGCTCTCCATCACGCTCTCCCACAGGGCCCGATTGCTATCCTATCCGACAACATGTCGGTGGTGTGGTACATAAACAAGCAAGGTGGAACCAGGTCTTACCCACTATGCAGAGAAGCCATGAGACTTTGGCACTGGGCGGTAGCTACCAACCGCTTTCTAATGGCAACGCACATACCGGGGAAGTCCAATGTGATTGCGGACAGATTAAGCAGGACCATTCTTTTACCCCACAAGTGGTCCCTCAACCAGGGTATAGCTGCGAAAATCTTTGACAGATGGGGTCTTCCTTGCTGCGACCTGTTTGCCAGCCCTCACAATGCGAAATGCAGAGAGTTCTTCACACTGTTCCCTTCTCAGGGACAGATTCCCAGGGACGCTCTGACTCACACTTGGCCCCCCGGTCTTCTCTACGCCTTCCCTCCATTCCCCCTCTTACCGAGGGTGATACAGAAGGCCATTTACATGGAGAGCAAGATGATTTTGATTGCCCCGCACTGGCCTCGTCAAGTTTGGTTTCCTTTCCTACAGAGGCATGCGATAGAAGGTCCATGGTTTCTGGATCCGGTGCCAGACCTGTTGACTCATCAGTCAGGATGGCTTCATCCGTCTCTCAGGTCCCTGAAGTTGGCAGCATGGTTACTCCACTTCCATCCTTAGTCCGAGACAATGCTCTTTCGCCGGACGTGGTCCACATACTGTCTTCTTCTCATAAACCTTCCACCATCAAACTTTATTCCAGTAAATGGAAAAGGTTTGCCTTCTGGGCTCAAGAACGGGGTATAGATCCTCTCACTGCACCAGTATCGGAGGTTCTGAATTTTCTGGCCTCCCTTTTTCAGTCGGGCTCTTCAGTTTCTACCATTAAGGTTCAGCTAGCGGCCATCTCTAATTTTCATGCTTCATTTGAACCTTCATTGATGTCTCATAAACTTTGTAAGGCTTTTCTTAAAGGGGCTTGGCTCCTTAGGCCTCCTTTATCTCATCCTGTCCCCCCTTGGGATTTGAATATGGTTCTTGCTGCCCTAACTGCCCGTCCTTTCGAACCAGCTGCCACCTGTGATTTAAAATTTCTGTCTTGGAAAACGGCCTTTTTAGTAGCCATAACGTCTGCCAGGCGAGTTTCAGAACTTCAAGCTCTTTGTTCTGATCCTCCCTATTTGATTTTTCACAAGCATAGAGTTTCATTGAAATTAAACCCTGCATTTATACCAAAAGTGGCCTCCTCTTTCTGTATTCAACAAACTATAGAACTCCCTGTCTTTTTTCCAGAATTCTCTAATAACGCAGAATATACTTTGCATCAATTAGACGTACATAGACAACTGCGTTTTTATTTGAATAGAACCGCTCAAACGCGGAAATCTAATCAATTGTTTGTTTCCTTTGCAGCGAACAAATTGGGTCAACCAGTAACAAAATCCTCCATATCTAAATGGATTAAAGATTGTATCATTTTTATTTATTCACAGGCTAACAAAGACCTCCCCTTTCCAATCAAGGCTCATTCTACCAGGGCAATGGCTACTTCCGTAGCTTTTCACTCCGTTATCAATAGATGATATTTGTGCTGCAGCAACCTGGACTTCTCCGCACACTTTCATTTCTCATTACAAATTGGATGTGGTTTCTCGAGGCAGAGCTTCCTTTGGTTCCACAGTTCTCAGGAGTGTTTTCCAATGAGCCACCCGGGATGTAGGTGCTAGGGACGCTGTCCCATCTGTCATGAATGTAGGTGAGATAGGATCCCATTACATCTTTTAGTTATGTACTTACCATAACTTCGGATGTATGGGATCCATCTCGCCTACATTCATAAGTACCCACCCTCCTTCCCCCTTCCATTTGGATTTAGAGGAGCTGTAGTCCCCTTTTTCTTGGCGTTCTTTCTTGACGAACTTTAGTTGGTTATAGTGACTACTAGTTTTTCTGTGTGTGTATGGATGTATGAAAGCGAACAAACAAGATCTGGGGAAGCAGGTGTAGTGCATTCTGGGATAGGGAGTAGCCCAGCCAATGAGAGACTTCGTGCTAGTGTATTAGTTGCCGAGTCGGAGCCGATGGATCGGCTCCGAACCCATCTGTCATGAATGTAGGCGAGATGGATCCCATACATCCGAAGTTATGGTAAGTACATAACTAAAAGTTTGGTGGTATGGGGGGAGGCTTGTCCCTGCAAAAAGAAGTTTAAAGGAGAAGAGCAATGTTTGAGAATTGCTTTTTTCCTGGATTTTCATTTTTTTTTTTTTTTTGTCTGTCATCACTCATCTTTATGAGTGCAGAGATTTCTGACATTTTAGTAGGGAGCCTTCTGTCTGTCTGCTCATTTGATTGGGAGGCATTGTTTTGTTGGAAGTGAATATTAAACCCTAGGCATAGCTTATTTGTTCCTTTAAAGAAAAATAAGGCTAGAATTTTTCCTATTTGTTTTATTTATTTATTTATTTATTTTTGTTCAGACTAATCTGTCATTGTATTTTCATTAGTAACTGTATTTTAAAGTGTTAGTATCAGTAACTGTCTGGAGTTTATTTGCTTTTTCTCTTGTCATTGGTAAATGCAAAATTGCCATACAATTTTTAGTTTTTCTAACATTTTTTTTTATCTTTATCATAATTGCCATTATCATCATCATCATCAGCCCCCCTTCTCA
Source organism: Protopterus annectens (assembly GCF_019279795.1). NCBI lineage: Eukaryota > Metazoa > Chordata > Ceratodontiformes > Protopteridae > Protopterus > Protopterus annectens. Next base: position 644,019,532 of record NC_056743.1, read on the forward strand.
TGTTTCTACATGGGGCTGGTGTGTCACATGGGTCTATATTATATTCTCGAAAGCCGACAATGTCGAATCCGACATTGTCGACACGAGAATAGCGAAAGTGCAGAACATCGAACGGGTAAACGGAAATCTCTGTAAGTGGAGATTTCCGTTTACTTCAATGTAGTGTGTTCTCGGAGTTGGTATATTTAAGTAGCGGGGGTGTGGGTGCAGGAGGGTATGCCCCCTTTCCTACACCCTTTAGACTTTCTTTTTTTATTTTTATTTTTTCTGAACATTCGAAATTTTAATGGTTCGATCATTAAAGGTCGATCTTTAGTGATTCGAACCATTAAACTTTCGATGTTCTAATATAGACCCATGTCACATCCACTGTCAACACCTTACTCAAGTCAGTGCCACTCTCCTACCTTCTTTGGCAGTCATGCCTGATTGTTGTAGGTCATCTCCTGCAATATACCCATTTCCTTATTTCCTCTTGCCTTCTTCCTGTCTATCAGAAATCATCATCATCAAATCACCTTCTGCTTTCCTGCATGTGACTGAAGCAGTGTAATCCATTCTCCTTGATTTTCTGTGCAACTGGAGCTATGTTAGCTTCTGCTTTGATGTATGTATCTTCTTCTTCTTCTTCCCTTTAGTGTGCTTCCTAACACCTAGCTCAGGCATGTCATCTCCATCACCTCAAGCTTCCTCAACTGCTCTTCTTTCACAGCCCAGCTTTTACCCCAAAGCACTTAATATACCTTTGTTTTGTACATGTTACTTCCCAGATTCTTTGGCATTCTTTTTTCACACACTATATCTTACACTCATTACCATTTGGGTGCAGCACTTTTGATTCTAATGTTAACCTCTTCATGCATACTTCCCTTTTCCTCAGTCATGTTTCCCATACAGTAGAAGCAGTTAAAATGTTAAAGTTGCCCTTTTGTCTCAATTTGCAGATTTTTCTGATTTACCTCATTTACTGCAATGGCAACTGTCTTTTCTGTTATCAGTTTTATTCCATAAACCTTCAGTTTTGGTTCCTGTCCCCTATAATTAGGTAAGGTTTCTACTCAAGAGTCTGTTTATAGTGTTACATCAACTCATTATACTTGCTTTGTTGATTAGTCCCCTTTGACCTGTTTGCTAGTGTAGTTCATCAACAGAACTGAACCCTGATGCACACCCACTCCCAATGGGAACCGCTTTGTGAGTCAAAGCAGTTTGCACTTGTGCCATTGGGCCATTATACATAGCTTGCACTGATTCTACCGATGTTTCTGGGACCTTTAACCATCACAGAACTGCCCAAATCAGGTTTCTTGGAATCTGTCACTATTTTTTCAAGATCAGAAATGTCTAGTTGGACTCTTTCCTCATTTCAATTTCTTCTCTACTGTCTGTCTTCCTGTAGATATCGAATTGTTGTGCTACATCCTGATTTGATCTGAACTGCTCATCTCCCAGCTTATTTTCTACAACCCTGCATATCTATTTATCAATCAACTTCTCTAGTGATTTCATGCAGTGCGACAAAACTTTGATACATTGGTACTGTCAACAGATGTGAATGTGTCAGGCTTTCAGGATGGCTGCACACTGATCAACAGTTTAACTTCAGGTCTCCTAGTGTGAAAAAAGAAACTGAGAAAAGGGAGTGTCATTGAAACTGGTATTAAGTAAAATTCAGCTATTGACCAGGAAGTACACTGTGTGGGTGCCATCAAAAAAGAAATATGGAGAACCTGAAAAAAAGAAAACAGCCAAAAGAGGTGAAGAAAACACTGCATGGGAAGGATCCTGCAGATGTTCAGCAAAAACAATTCAAGCTTCAGCTTTGGTTCAAGGGATGGCTTCCAGTTGTTGTTGTTGTTGTTGTGTCTTTCGGCTTTTCCCGGTTAGGGGTCGCCACAGCGGAACTCCGGTCCGCTAATGATTGGCAGTAGATTTTTACATGCCGAGTTGCCGGCCCTGACACACAACCTTCAATTAAGGTACACTCATTCACGCATGTCTCCACACAGAAGACACGCTAGCTGAGAATCGAACAGGACAACGTCATACTGTGAGGCGACAACGCTACCGCAGCACCACCATCGCAGTAAGAGATGGCTTCCGGTAATTTAGAAAAAAATCAAATGCACTCAGAGGTGATCTAAATAAATAAAACAGTGAGGGATATATCAACTCAAATAACAAAAGGCTGGAAAATAGAAGAAGCTTTAGCTATTCAGATGAACTGATAAAACTGCAGAAATCAGTGATTGAAATGAAGAAAAGACTGGATGAGCATGAGGCTTTTTAAGAATAGCTGTTTCAGAAAATAGTAGAGTTAGAATTCGGAGTTTGCAAAGAAAACCTGAAATTTTCTGCTTTCCCAGAGAAACTGTTAATTTTATGAAAGCACAAATAAGCAACTGGATTGTTGTTCCACAGCAGGATTTGTTAATTGAAGGGGCACATCGAGCATATGTTCCAGTTCTGTAGTTCTGGCCATGTGAAAGCAGCTTAGACCTATATTAGTAAAGATTTGATGATACCAGCAGAAATAGTTGATCCTGGCAAAACTATAGCAGAAGAGCAAAAGTATTACAATTGGAGGAAGCTGAGTGATTGTAGATAATGATTATTCACTGACCACCAGGTAGAAGAGAAGCAACTTTTTCTCAGTAATCAAGGAATGTCGAGAGGCAGGTATGTGATTCAAGCTACTGCATCAGGCTGTCTTCAGAGTATTTTTTTCCTGGGGAGAAAAGTCTGTTTTTTTTTATACAGAACAAGGTAAAGGGGGGATAAAAAAAGTTTACCCAACAAAAAGTGAGCCAGCAAGCAGAAGAGGACTCTGTTTCTCATTATTTTAACAATAAATCTCACAGAGAGACGTTGTCAGTCAAACCTTTTCCAATGTTCCAAAGAAAATGCTTGAGAGACAAAAAAAAACAAACAAAAAAACAGGAATTTGCTAGAAGAAACAGCAGTACCTTGGACTTGAATCAGAGTCCAGACCAAGAAGAGGGCCAGCAACAATGAAATTGGTAAATAAATGTGAAATTATAAAGCATCAGTCACATTTGTAAACTATAGCATTGCTAATAGAAATGGCCAAGAAAAGACTAAACTTTGCTGACTTTTCTAAACTTGTGGGTGGACTGTAAAGCATATACCCCCACTATGTGTTTAATGCTTAGAAGAACACTAAATGGAAACAAAAGAAACAACTGTAAGTTAATTAATTTGCATTCTTATTAGTATTTGTATATACATGTCATGTTATAAACTGTAGCTTATATTATACATCAGTTTTGTATAGTGTGCAGTCAGGGGGTTTAAATGTGTATGTGTCAGACGGTATTCTCACTTCCTCTAATGCATGTGAGTTCAACATATTAAAGTAAACAAGTACTTTTTAATTGCAAAAACATATAGATTTTTACAGTGTAAAGAGAAAAGAATAAAAAAAGCAGGTTTAGGTTAATATAATGTTGTGATCAGGACTGCTGTGATGGGATGGGGTGTAAAACTGTACTGATTATATGAGAAATAGAAGTAAGATGATAATTTATCTTGTTTTACAAGGGTATATGTCTAGTGTCCTTAACTTAAGCTGTAAAAATTTTTTGTAAGCAAATAGAGTTGAAAAATAAAACAAAAATGATGATGAATGCCATGGCAGTTTAATTTTCTTGCATCTGCAAAGATATTCTCTATTTATTTTCTGTTAGCAATTTTTTCTCATTGACAGACAATAAGTCTGCACCTGAAGGGAATTAACCAAGAGAATTCTGTACATTCTGTTCCAAGCGAACTTTACAAAGATTCCTTCTGCATGTGCAAGTTGTTGACTGTTTTTTTTTTTTTTTCTTCATTGCTAACTTCTTTTACATGGAGACAGGCTGTCTGCAGGTACAAGCAATTAATCCTGAAAGTCCTGCACATTCTTTGTTTTTTTTTTCTTTTCAAACACCTTTATTGAATTATCACTTGTCATCATCATCTTCTTTCGGCTGTTCCCTTTAGGGGTCACCACAGCGGATCATCTGTTTCCTTTTCTTCCTGTCCTCTGCATCTTGCTGTGTCACACCAACCACCTGCATGTCCTCTCTCACCACATCCATAAACCTTATCTTAGGCCTTCCTCTTTTCCTGTTACCTGGTAGCTTCATTCTTAGCATCTTTTTCCCAATATACTCAGCATCCCTCCTCAGCACATATCCAAACCAACGTAATATTGCGCCTCTGGCTTTGTCTCCAAACCTTCCAACCTGGGCTGACCCTCTAATATATCTATTCCTGATCCTGTCCACCCTCATCACACCCAGTGCAAATTTTAACATCTTTAACTCTGCCACATCCAGCTCTAACTCCTGCCTTTTTGTCAATGCCACTGTCTCCAACCCATATAACATAGCTGGTCTCACTACCCTCTTGTAGACCTTTCCTTTCACTCTTACTTGTACTCGTCTGTCACAAATCACTCCTGACACTCTTCTCCACCTACTCCATCCTGCCTGTACTCTCTTCTTCACCTCTCTTCCGCACTCAGCTTACTCTGAACTATTGATCCCAAGTATTTAAACTCATCCACCTTTGCAACCTCTACTCCTTGCATCCTCACCATTCCTGTATCCTCCCTCTCATTCACACACATATATTCTGTCTTAGTCCTGCTGACCTCTTCTCTCTAGAGCATATCTCCATCTCTCCAGGGTCTCCTCCACCTGTTTCTTACTCTCACTACAGATCACAGTGTCATCTGCAAACATCATAGTCCAAGGGACTCCTTTCTGATCTCGTCTGTCAACCTGTCCATCACCATTGCAAATAAGAAAGGGCTCAGAGCTGATCCTTGATGTAATCCCACCTCCACCTTAAATACAGCCGTCACTCTCACCACAGACCTCACTGCTGTCACACTACCCTCGTACATATCCTGTGCCACTCTTACATATTTCTCTGACACTCCCAACTTCCTCATACAATACCACAACTCCTCTCTAGGCACCCTGTCATGTGCTTTCTCTAAGTCTACAAAAACAAAATGCAACTCCTTCTGACCTTTTCTGTACTTCTCCATCAACACTCTCAGAGCAAACATCGCATCTGTAGTGCTCTTTCCCAGTATGAAACCATACTGCTGATCACTAATCATCACGTCCCTTCTTAACCTAGCTTCGACTACTCTTTCCCATAACTTCATGCTGTGACTGATCAATTTAATCCCGCTGTAGTTACTACAGCTCTGCACATAATCCTTAGTCTTAAAAATCTGTACCAAAACACTTTTTCTCCATTCCTCAGCCATCCTCTCACTTTCCAAGATTTCATTAAACAATCTGGTTAAAAACTCCTTTGCCATTTCAACTAAACACCTCCATGCTTCCACAGGTATGTCATCTGGACCAACAGCCTTTCCATTCTTTGTCCTCTTCATAGCTGTCCTTACTTCCTCCTTGCTAATCCAGTGCACTTCATGATTCATTATCCCCACATCATCCAGCCTTCTCTCCCTCTCATTCTCTTCATTCATCAACCCCTCAAAGTACTCTTTCCATCTGCTCAACACACTCTCCTCACTTGTGAGTATGTTTCCCTCTGTCTCCCTCCTTAGTGTCCAACCTTTCATACAGCTCTTCATATGCCTTGTTCTTAGCCTTCGCCACCTCTCTCTTTGCCATGCACCTCATCTCCTTATACTCCTGTCTACTTTCTTCATCTCTCTGACAATCCCACTTCTTCTTTGCCAACTTCTTTCCCTGTATACTCTCATAACATAGGCACATTTATATTCATATAAAAGTAATCAAACTATATTAACATAAACATTATATATTGCTGTATATCATATAACCTGAGGGAAATGCAAAATTTCAAGGTAGAATGACAAGCATCCTTAATAGTTTAATGAATTTAATAGAACTGTGCATAATTTAGATTTTTTCAAAGATAGCCGTTGCACTTTTTCTAAGGGCAAAATATTAATGTTTTATGAAGGCAAACAAGTTGTTTTTCACATCTGGGAGAGGTGTAGTGATAAGAAAAGAATAGATGACAATCAGTGTAAGTGGGAATACAGCCTGTAACATATACTTTAGAATGAGTAACCTTAATTTTATTTTTATTTATACCTTTGGGTGCAGCTGTCAATTTGAAGCAATTGTCCCCTATTTGGCGGGTTAAACTTCATTTGTTAAAATGTACATGGTTTTGTGTGTTTGCTCTAAGTTAATAGGGGATGGATGTGTCTGAAAATGTATTTATTTTTTTTTGTTTGAGAGTTTTAATTAAAACAAGAAGTATTGAGAAATGTACCACAGGTTCAAATGCATATGTGAAGAAGTAACTATATAAAAGTTCAACCTGCCAAACATTAGTGTGCGCATGTAAGACAAAAGTTGGAAAAATACATTCAAAGAAGCTGCCATGTATAAGTTGGAACAATAGCTTTTTATCATAATGGCTACTCTATTCATAGTATCTTGGAATGTAAATGGCCTTACAGGTTTAGAAAAAAAGAAACATTACTGAATTTTATTAAGAAATGTAGAATGCAAATATCAGTGCTACAGGAGACAGATTTAGAAAGAAATGAACATGTGAACTTGACAAAGAAAGAATTTCAGGATGGATATTTAGCAGAATATCAGGGACAAAGGAAAAGGGGAATAATCATACTGATTGTTAGAGGGGCTTGAATACTTATAGAAAAGGGAAAAATAATAATAATGGTAGATTTGTGGGATCTCCAAGATGGCTGCACACTAATCAGCTGCTTAACCTCAGCTCTCCCAGTGTAAAAGCAGAAACTCAGAAAGAGGTGTGCCATTGAAACTGTTTTTTTTTTAATAGTAAAATTCAGTTCCTGGTTGGTAAGTAAACTGCCTGGATGTCAGAAAAGAAGAAATTTGGAAAACACGAAAGAAGATCAACTAGAAAAGGTGAAGAGAAGACATTGTCTGAGAAGGGTTCTCAAACTGTTCAGCAAAATCAGTTCAAGCTTGAGCTTTGGTTCAAGATATGGCTTCCAGTAATTTAGAGGAAAACAATAAATCAGATATACTCAGTGATGATTAAAATAAAGGAAACCTTGAGGGACTATATCAACTTAAATACCAAAAGTCTGTTAAAATTAGAAGAAGCTTCAACTAGCTCTTCAGATGCACTGATAAAACTTGAAAAATCAGAGGCTGAAATGAAGGAAAGTCTGTTTTAGTATGAGACTCTCTGTTTAAAAAAGAGTAAGAGTTAGAAGACAGCATACACAGTGAGAACATGTACCAGAAAAACTGGAAGGAACACCTATATTCATTTTATGAGAGCACAACTAAGCAACTGGACTGGTGTTCTACAGCAGGATTTGTTAATAGAAAGGGCATATTGATTGTGTGCTCCAAACCTGGCCATAAGAAAACAACCAAGACCTATATTAATAAAGATGGAATCATACCAGGAGAAAGAGTTAATCTTGAAAAAAACAGAAGGGTACAGTATTACAAATTGGAGACAGATGAGTGTAGAAAATGATTATTCACTATACACCAGGCAGAAGGGAAGCAAATTTAGCCCAGCAATCAGCGAATGTCGAGAGGCAAGTGTGAGATTCAAGCCACTATAGCCAGCTACTGTCTTTAGAGCATGTTTCCCTGGAAGACTTGGTGCTTGCTGTAAGATATTACTTAACAGATAAAGGCATCTTTTAGTAATGTGTTTTCAAATGCTCACAAGGAAAGCTGATACATTCAAGCTATACAGACTTATACCGGGAAAATAGCTGAGCTGTTGCTGTGGTTTTATTGTTTGGGCACAGTGATTCCCTGCAGATATTGTAATTGCTTGAACCTGAAACCTGTTCTGTTTCTTGTAATCTATGTTTCCCACCAGGAATTAACCCCCTTAACAAGCAGTCCTGCAAGGCTTACAGCAAGAAGGACGCTACCCAACTGAATTCACTCTGCATACCTGTTCTAAGCTGCCTATCAGCCAAAATGCCCTGATAAGGTTAATATTCATTAAATCTCTCTGTGAATACCACAGTTGCTGATCTGGGTCTATAGCACTATTACCTAGCCCCAATTACAGTACCAACCCTAAAACTACACAGTAGGAATACTAGATGCCTAACATATATTTCCCCATATATTATATTTAAATTGGAAGCAAAATACAGAGTTTCCCCCAAAATTAATCAAAACATTGTAAGTTAAAAAAGGAAAATAATACATACCCCTGACTTACAATTTAAACAGTAAAATTAAGCATTCAAAGCCTACTTTGTGAAACCTAAACATACTTACCTTTAATTGCAGGTTCCAAGTTCCTTGTGTGTGGTTTAGCCCTGCTCCATACCCCTCCCTACCCCCTATTTCCACCCGCCCCCCACTGTGACTAGCTTTATAGCAACAATACCACACCCCCTCTGGCTGAACCAATCATCTACTCAGCTTAACCCATCCCTCATTCACTCCTCCATTTTCTTCTATCTGAACCAGTCGGTACTGCACTGCTTACACTATTCCAGACCCCACCCCTCACCCCCAGTAGTTAATATCCAACCACAAGATCTTGAGGGCCCTAAACCTGCAACACTCATCTAGCCTCCAACCATTACCATCCAAAGCAATGTCACTACTCTCTCTGCTATCCCTCATGTTAATTCCATATTTCCTCTCTACTTATGAAAATCAGTCTTACCTAGGATTTCACTACCCAAAATGTCAAACTAGCCCAGTTGTATCAAATATGACAGGTTGCCTACTAGTTACTCCTGTAACCACCTCCTTAACCACAATACACCATCAGCCTATTAAACCCAGATACATCAGCTCAAAATCTAAACACTATCAAACACTTATAAACAAAATCCTGAAGCTTATGGAAAATATACACTATAACCTCGTAAAATGGACATGTATCCAGTTGGACTATCCCAGTCAACAAATGTAACATAAATAAATAAAATAAATAAATGTTGATGCAGAACAGGCTAAGGAAGAAATTAAAAAGTTCATGCAACAAAAAGAGAGCCAGCAAGCAGAAGGGGGCTCTACTTCTCATTCTTCTGACATTAATGTTCATAGAGAAACTTAGCAGGTGAAACATGCTCCAAAGGAAAATATATGAGGGGCAGAAAAGGCACAGGGGTTGACTAGAAGACTGTTGGGAGATTGAGATGAATAGGAAGAATACCAGCAATACTGAAATTAGTGAATAAATGGAAGACTATAAAGCATCAATCACATTTGTGAAATACGTCTTTGCAAGAAAAGCTTGCTTAAAAAATTCTAACTTTGTTGACTTTGTTAAACTTGTGGATGGACTGTAAAGCATATCCCCTAACTTGTAACATTAATGTTTAGAAGAACACTAAAAGGGGGGAAGTAACTAAGTAAAACAGTTTTTGCTGTTGTTATTATTTGAAAACATTTCAAGACATGAATTGCATGTTATGTATAGTAAAGCCGTTTGGTGTTTTGTGTAGTCAGAGGAATTTTAAATGAGGGGGAGAGGCTATTCAGTGACTGATATATGTCTTAAATATATGAAAGTAAACAATTAGTTGTAAAAAATATAAGTTTTACAGTATAATAAGAAATAAACTGGAGAAAAACAAGTTTAATGCTTATATGCTGTGATCTCAGGCTGCTATGGTGGTGTGTAAAAGTGCACTGATGATATTATATTATATTATATTATATTATATTATATTACATGTGTAGGTGGTGCTGCGGTAGCATTGCCACCTCACAGTAAGACATTGTCCTGTTCAATTCTCAACTAAAGCGTCTTCTGTGTGGAGACATGCGTGAATGGGCATACCTTCGTTGAAGGTTGTGCGTCAGAGCTGGCAACTCAGCACGTAAATATCTACTGCCAATCATTAGCGGACCGGAGTTCTGCTGTGGCGACCCCTAACCGGAAAAAGCCGAAAGACACAACATTATATTACATGTAGAATTAAGATATTTTCTCTTATTTTTGCAAAGGTGAGTGTCTGGATTGATGACATTGGCTTAGGTTATAAACAAGTATTTTTGTTAGCAAGTAGGCTTGAAAATAAGACAAAATGATGAAAGCCATAAAAATGCTAAGTTTCCTACATCTGCAAAGATATTAACTTGTTTTTATTAGCAAATGTTCGGTGAGAGTCAAGAAGTCTGCAGCTGAATGCAGCTATACATTCTGTTCTGAATGAAATTTACAAAGATTCATTGCTGAGTACTTTTCCATGGAGATGAGCTGCCTGCAGGTGCAAGCAATTAACCTTGAGATTTCTGAGCATTCTTTGCTGAAGGAAATGCAAAATTTAAAGGTGCAATAACAAGCAGTTTATTGAGAAATAAAGTTTGGAATTATGGGAAGTGAATAAGAGATAGCAGCGTCCCTAGCAGCCTTAATACTTTAATGCATTTAATAGAACAATGTACAATTTAGTTTCATTTAACGATTGCCATTGAAAGCATACAAGCTGTTTTTCACATCTGGGAGGGTGAAATAGTTAAGAAAAGAACAAACAGCTATTATTTTAAGTGGGAACACAAGATGCAGCATGAGCTGTAGCATGGGTAACCTTAATTTGAGGTTAGATTATGCCTGTGGGTGCAGCTGTCTACTTGGAGCAATTGTTCCTATCTGGAGAGTTAAACTTCATTTTTTGAAGATGTACATAGTTTAGTTTTGTGTATTTAGCAGGGGATGGGAGTGTTTTGAAATGTATTTTAGTTTTATTTAAGGGTTTTCATTAAAACATAATGTCTTGAAAAAGTGACATAAGTTGAAATGGAGATGAGAAGAAATAACTATATAAAAGATCAGCTTGTCAAGCATTAGTGTGTGCATGTAACACAAAGTTGGAAGCGCACATTCACAAAAACTGTCATGTATAATAGATAGAAGTAATAGCTTTTTATCATAATGGTTTTGCTGTCTATATTATCTTGAAATGTAAATGATCTTATACGTTGAGACAAAAAAGGAATTATATTCAGAAAAGCAAAGTGTAAATAGCAGTGCTGCTGGAGACACATATTTCGAAAGACTTGAGCATGTGAATCTGACAAAGAAAGGATTACAGTATGGATATTCAGCAACATATTGTGGAAAAAGGAAAATGAGAGTAATTATTCTAATTGATAGAGGGGACTCCAATGGTGATAAAAGAGGAAAAAAGACTGCTGGTAGAATTGTGGTAGTAAGGGACTGTTGGCAAGGGTGGAGGATTATGCTGGCATGTATTTATATTCCATCAAAAACTGCTGTTTTGGTGTTTAACAAACTATTGGAAGAAACAATCAGCTTTCATCAGGGGATATTACTTATAGGTGGGGCATGAACTTGATTTGCAATAGTGAGGCTCTATCAGGGAATTTGAAAGAAAAAATATAACAACATAGGATAGATTTCTGAAGAACATTATGAAAGTATTTAGTACAGAAGATGTAAATTCAGTAGTAGGATATTGGACAGAATTTACATATTATTCCAGAAGGTCCAATAACTGGACCCAATTAGATAGAAATTATATTTCTCACGAACATGTGCTTTTAATTGAAAGCTTCAACAGACATCCAGTAACTATTTCAAATTATGCACCAATAAAAATTAAGATAAAAATGCCTGGTACTAAAGTAAAAATGAGACACTGGTGCTTTCCCAGCCATCTGTTAAAAAGGGAGGAATTTAAGGAATGGATAGTGAAATTATTTGAGTGTAATTAGGGAAGATACTAATATTTTCAGAAGTTGTATATAGTGAGTGAGATAAAATAAAGATGAAGGTTAAAAACAGGGTAGAAATAAGAGGGAAAGAGATTATTAAGAAAGAATTACTTAGAGGGCCGACAAATGTAAATGTTTTGTAGAATAAGGGGAATCTTACAGAACAAGAAGATACGTTAATGCAGGGTGCTAAAAAGAAAATAAGGGAGTATCTGGATAATATGCATGAGTTTAAAATGAATGCTGTTAAGCAAGTGTTTTTTGATAATACCTCCAGAAAACATAAGCTTTCAGCAGAATGAGCTAGGCAGCAGATAATAGAAAGGGTTGTTGCCAAAGTTAGGGAGCCTATAACAAGAAAATAACCAAAGATCCTGTAGGCATTTTAGAGATATTTTGAAAGCTTTATAAAAATTTATGTAAAGCAGAGAAATGTGGAACTCAAGAAAGAGCACAAATGGAAATATTTGTGGAAAACTTAATAACACCAAGGAAATAGGTAGATGAGACTCAACAGCTAACAGTTAAGATAGGAGGGGAGGAGATAAAAATGAAGATGGGTAATCAATCTTCAGGAAAGTCTACAGGGATAGATGGTATTCCTATGGAAGTTTGGAAGTTAGGAGGATAAAAAGTGATTAATATCTGTAAGGTTTTAACAGTATTTTAAAAGGAGGGGAAGCATCAACATCATGGAAGAAAACTGTGGTGACTGTATTACCTAATGATGGTAAAGACCCATCAGACCCAGCATCATATAGACCCATTTTAATTTAAACCACAATTATAAAGTGTTTCTGTCTATACTAGCCAAAAGAAAGGCAAAGATGTTGCCAAATTTGATAGATATGGATCAGTGTTATTTTGTTTAAGGGATAAAAACATTTGATAACATTAATAGAGCGATAATGATCCAGTGGGAAGCAAAATGTAACAATATACCACTGCTGCTGGTGGGTCTTGCTACAGGAAAAGCATCTGACAGAGTAATCTGGGATTCTATGAGTAGGGCAGTAGAAGCATTTGCATTCCCTGATACAATAATAAGGTTAATTTTGAGGACGTATAAAGGAATGGATTGTGATTGAACAGAGGAAACGGAAATGGACGTTCTCTTTTCCCTTTGTTATATGTTCTATATTTAGAGCCATTGGCAAAGAAAGTAAAGGAGACAGAAATGCAAGGATATAATTGGTACTGTAATCAAGAAAATTCGGCTTTATTTGCAGATGATATTATTTTTGTTCCTGATAAATCCAGAAAAGGGCATCTCAGTGTTGTGGAACATTTTGAGACAGTTTCAGTTCTTTTTGGGATATAACATTAATGAAGATAAAAACAAAGGAGATAGCCATAAATGACGTACCCACAAACAAAATTGGTTCTGCAATACCCATATTTATGGGGATACAATAAGATAAAGTATTTAGGAGTATGGATTAAAAAGTCTTATGCTATGGCAGCCGCAGATATGTAGGATGAAGCTCAACAAAAGATAGTACAAAAACTGAGAATATGGAAGCTCTTATTTATGGATATGGATATTAAGACACAAGCAGAAAAAATGTTTAGAGTCTCTTTAAAAATATATATGCCAGTCAGGCATGTTTTTATCAAACACAGGAGAAGTTATGGACAATAATTAACAAAGAGTTGAAGGAATTTATCTTGGAGGGGAAGAGGGCAATAATTAAGTTAGATAAGTTGATCCTTCCAATAGAACAAGGTTTTTTAGGATTACCTTATTTGAATGGATAGCTATACAGTCAAGGCTCATATATGTAACACAAGCAGAAGGTTATAATTCCAAATGGAAAGTGATATTGATAAAGCAGGTGGGAATTTCAAGAAATAGAGAGTAAGATTTTGGATTTTGGATTCAAATTGTTAAGGAGGAAACAGCATAACAGAGTATTATATTTATAAGACAGCAGTAAATATTCTAAGGACTAAGTCAACATGAGAATGGAAATAAAAGGATTTTGCCAGTAGGAATGACTGCAAGTAAGAGTACAGAAAATAGTCAAGAGGGGGATGAAATTTGCTGAAACTGGCAAAGGAACCAAGGTTGTGGAGCAAATAACTAGAGAGGGAAAGGTAATAGAGTGGGATGAGGACAAGAAAACATTTGGACTGCATGCTAGAGACTGTCTTCCCTACCAGGCATTGATATCAGAGTATAGGCAAAGAGATAGGAATAATAGAATCTTAAGTGAAAGTCCTGCTCTGGTGGGGTTTTGGGTCAAATTTAGAACAGAAGCTACTGTTAAAAAGTGATAATTAGCAGGGCATATATGATATTGCATAATAACTATAAGAATCAATTAGAAGAGATTAGAAAGGATTGGGAAAAGAGACTGGAAAAGCAATTTACAAGAGAACAGTGGAAGGATATATGTATGGTTCCCAAGTATGCAGTGAAGTCCACAAGGTTAGGATCTTTGCCTGGAAGTGTTTACGTAAGCTTTTTATACCCCAAGCAGACTTCAAATAATTTTTCCTCAGGTAGACAGCAAATGTTGGAGGTGTGATGATGAAGAAAAAGGTAAGTGGGAACATGTGTTTTGGAAGTTTAATGACCTGGCAGACTTTAAAAATTTTCTAAAGAGTACTTTGTCAGCAATGTTAGGTGAGTTAATGCCTGTAGATAAGCATATGATTTTTTGATCTAGGACACAGGTCTGAATTGCTTGGAAATGGTAATGCCTTATTAAGGTTAATTCTGTTGGCTGCCAAAAAAAAAATTGCTAGAAAATTTTAAATCTAAACAAACTGTACTTGAACTACTGAATATTATGAAAGAGATAAAAGAGCTGTAAGTGAGATCTTTAGAAAAGTGAAGGAGCAAATAGAAATTCTGTGAACAATACATGCAAAATAACATTCAGGAAAAGGAGGAGGAGTAAGGTTTAAAGAAAGACAGGAATTCAGCTAAATATGTAATGATGGATTGTTTTTTTTTTTGCTCCAAGTGTTTTTTATTAATCTTTCAAATAATTCCATTGTATAATAATCTTAATACATTTTCTGATAAGTAAAACAGTATGATTAACTATATACAATATTTATAGTTGGCCTGAAATTAAATTATTATATTGATCAGTCTAGTCACAGTAACATCATATTAATGAGAGATCATTTGTTCCTTTTTCTTTTACTCTCATTAAGAATTTGAATTCAAGTTTAGTGTCTCAATAAGTGATAGTATTTTCCCCCATGGATTCTTGTTCCATCGTCTCGGTGCTAATCTTAGTTCTTTTACTCTGGTTTCCAGTAATGCAGTTTCCTTCAATATTAGCAGAAATTCTTTAAATGATGGTTCCGGATTTGATTTCCATTTTCTGGTAATACATTTTCTATCATTTGCTAGAATGTTCCATAGTAGGTAGAGATTGCTATTATTTAAATCTGAATTCTCATTAACATTCAATAAAATTAGAGATTTACTTACTACAAATGTATCTGAGAATATGGCTTGTATGAAATTGCTGACATCTTCCCAAAAATGATGGATTGTTGATCATAAAGAAAGAAAAGCTATATGATGTAGAATGTATGTAAATGGAAAAAAATGTTAATATAGTTTGATCTGATGTTGTCAATTTTTGTTTCTCAACAAGTGGGTTTGGATCCAACTCTCTGATCTGAATTGGCAACTTTCTACAGCTCGTTGATACTGAAAACTCTTGAGCTCCAACCCTTACCCACAATACCCTAGTCCTCTACCACACCTCACATCTCATTTGCCACCACTTGCATACAGATGTGGTCACTGTTAGCTCTCGAGCTTTGTTATTTTTTGAGTAAATAGCAGTTTCATTTGTTGTACCATTGTTGGTATTACTTTTCTTTCTTTATACCCTTGTGGTAGTGCTTTAAGTTACCATCATTGGTAATACTTCCCTTTAAATTTCCTCTTTCTTTAAAAAAAAAAAGTTTTTCCCTTGTCTTATCCCTTCTGGATAATATAAGCAGGACAGGGCTGAAAAAACATTGGGTTGTAAGAAATGTAAGGTCTGTGGCCACAAGATTCCTTTATCAGACACACATGAATTGTATGTTGATTGTCTAGGCTCAGCCCATTTGAGTTCACCTTGTGAGATATGTAAGGCCTTTAATCCTTGGGCCCTTGTGGACCATAAAAATAAACTGATTTTTTGAGGTTTATTTCCTACCACATCTTTTGAGACAGCATCTGGGGCTCAAACCCTCAAAATATGAATAAAAAGGAGGCCAAGAAGTGTTCTTCAGACCCTTAAGGATTTTCTGCTCAAAGTTCTGCTCCTAGTGCAGAACTGCCTCTTAAGAACTCTAAACTGTCAGATCCAACTCCATCAGATCCAAAGGCAAAATCCTGTGATGTGACACCTTCTGACACAAAATCTGCTTAGTCAGATTCGACTCACTCGGATCTGAAAAAGCTTCCCCGGACCCGATATTTTTTGTCTTTGCATTGCATACCTTCCTGCCTTCCATCTCCTTTCTTAGAGAGGTGTCACCTTTCCAAGACCTCTCCAGTTGCTTCCTCTTCTCATTCCTCCAGAGGTTTGACTGAAGCAGATGTGGATCGGATGATGAAGAAATTTATCTTCACACAAACTCAAAAGTGAGATCTGAAGTAGCTAACATCATTTGTGTAGCAACCTATGGGTATCGGATCCGACTTCAGACTCCAGGCTTGGTCGTTTAGTTGTGAGAAAAACAAAAACATTTATTTATTTTCTATCCCTTTAGTGTGAGTGTGGTGTGTTTAGATCCCTTTGGTCTGTAAACCCTAGTGTTAACTTTTACTTTAGTTATAATTTTCCCTCCCTCTCCCTCGCTGGTTCGTCAGGGTCTGTGCGCATGTGTTGGGGCCTAACGAGTGTGTCCTCCTTAGCTTAAAATGTCTGAGGCACCAAAACCAATCTTCTCCAAATGCACCGAGTGTGGCAATAAGCTTTCACTGGCTGATGGCCACACTCGGTGTGTTCTGTGCCTTGGGGTTGGACACCTTTCCTCTGGGTGTTCCATCTGTGTGGCGTTCAACCCCAGGGCACTTAAGGACCGGAGATCCAAGCTGATCCTGGTGGGTCTCTTGCCCCCGGATTCGGCTTCGGCCTCCGGTCCTACCGTGGCTTCCACCACGGCTTTGGCGGTGGCCACTCCTGCCTCTCTCCCCCCAGCCGGGACTCAACCTCCCGCTGTAGGCCCAGAGGAGAGGGAGGCCAGGAAAGACAAATGGAGGGAGAAGCACCACAAGCGGAGGGCCGAGGCCTCTGCGTCGGCCCTCCCGGTTAAGCGGTCTTCTCCCTCCAGGGCTTCCCGGTCTCCTCCCTCTCAGATCCGGTCTCCCTGTTTTTCACCAGGTCCTGTGGAGGAGAAGACCCGATCTCCTTCGAGGTCATCGAGGTGGCACTCCCGTCCTGCCTTGGTGGCCTCGTCGAGATCCACTCGCAGCCTTTCCAATGCGGATTTGGACCTGATAATGCGAAGGTTCCTCCAGGCCCAACTGCAGATGGGAGTGCTCCTGCCTCCCCCCCCCTGGGGGGGGAGCTCGACCCCTTTCTTTGGCCCGATAGCTCCTTCTCCGTCCCACTTCCCGGGTTCGGAGCCTTCGGAGCTTGGCAGCTTTGGAACCGGGGGTGGGTCTGCGCCGACTGTCTTGGGTACTTCGGCGCCGATGCTTCCCTCGAGCCTGTTGGGTCCGTTTTTGTCAGATCCAAGCTCTCAGAGCCGAGGGCTGAGCTTCGGATCCGAGGGTTTCAGTATGCCTTCAGCGCCGTCCAGGTCGGAGCATACTGGTCCGTCGGATCCGATCGCTTCAGCACCGGCCCCGGTCCACCTGTTGGATCCGAGTGAGGGTCTGCTCTCGGATCCCAGAGAGAGCGGCTCTCCCTCAGCATTCGACGTGGTGGAGAGGGCTCTGTCGACTGCTTCCAGGCCCCCGGTCCTTGCCACGGCTCCACCCCACACTCCTTCTCGGTTGGGTCCGACTTCCATCACCCGGCCCCAGGGACAGCCTTCTTCAATGTCCCAGGTCATTCCCTTGGAACAGGATGTTGCCGGTGAGGCCTCCTTGGACAGCCCCCCCCCCCCCGAGGAGATCCCCCACAAGCGGAAGTGCAAGAGGAGGCACGTGGACTCCCCTGAGTCCTTGACTGAAGACACGGATTTGGAGGAAGGGGAAGGCTCCCCAAGGTCACCCCCCCGAGGATGTCTCCTTTGGAGACATCATGGAAATGCTCAGGATCAGAGGCGGGTGGTCTGCCCCAAAGCCGACCTCAGACGAGTCCATGTTCCTGGAGGCGTTTGAAGCAGGCCCTTCGACCTCTTGGGTGTCCCCTCTGGCCGACCCCCTGGTGGACCTGATTACCACCAGGGCATGGAAGGAGCTGGATACTGTGGAGCCAGTCCTGAAGTGCCCTGACAGGATCCTCAGTCCCCCTGCGGATAGGCCCCATTGGAGCAAGGGTCCCCCGGTAGATGCCATGTTGGTGGCGGCGGCCACTAAGAGGGAACTAGCTCAAGAGAACCCCTCGGTCCACCCCCTGGGCAAGGAGTCCCGATCGCTGGACCGCTTAGGGAAACGGGTGTTTAGTTCAGCGTCCATCTTGGTTAGGTCTCTGAACTATATGGCACACGTTATTCGACTGCAGCGGGATCTCATTAAAAAATACGCTGCATCGCCCCCGGAGTCCATGTCGGTGGAGGACAAACAGCTGTACTCCACTCGTATGGCCACTCTTAGGTCCATTGCCAATACCTCTATGCGGCTACTATCCCTTGCCACGGAGGGAGCTGCTAGAGCCAGCAGAGCAGGCCTCGTCATGAGGCGTCAGGCCTGACTCCGGCATAGTGATTTTGCGGAACCCTTTAAGGCGTCGTTCGCAAATGCCCCTTTTGATGGTCCTACCCTATTTGGGAAGACCGTTCGCGACATCATGGTCCAGAGCGAAAAGGACGGGAAGACATCTGCCGTCGGAGTCCGCTTCTCTGCTGCCCAGAGGTCCTTCTCCAGGAACCAAAATGGACAGAAGAAGATGTGGTTCCGGAAGTCGCAACAGTCCTAGTCCGCTCCGGATCCCCAGTCCTTCCGCGGCAGAGGAGGACAGGGAGGATGCCGCCCTAGAGGCAGAGGGGGCCCGAAGAACTTTGGGTCCAGAGAACCCTTCTCTGAACGGCCCATGCAGCAGCTGGAGGCAGTCGGGGGACGTTTCTTGAGGCACCTGGCAGCTTGGGAGTCCATCACAGCAGACCGCTGGGTGCTTCGCATCATATCCAGAGGTTACCAGATTCCCTTCTCTTACCCCCCTCCCTTCCCCAAACACCTCCCTGATGTCCCACCCGATCAGAGGGAGGCCGCAGCTGTGGAAATTCAGCAGCTCCTAGAAAAAAGAGCCATCCGACACGTCCTCCCAGACCAGCTCGGATCGGGTTATTACTCTAGGTTCTTTTTGGTGCCAAAAAAGACGGGGGACTTAAGGCCAATCCTCGATCTCTCCCTCTTTAACCTGTCAGTAACCAAAGAGAAGTTCTGGATCCATTCTCCCCCTTTTACGGGAGAACGATTGGATGTGCTCTATAGACCTCAAGGATACGTACTACCACATTCTCATGGACAGATGATCCAGGAGGTTTCTCCACTTCCGGCTAGGAGCCAGTCATTACCAATTCAGGGCTCTCCCCTTTGGTCTCACCTCAGCCCCCAGAGTGTTCAACAAAGTGTTAGCAGTGATAGCGACCCACCTGAGGCTCCAGGGAATTCAGGTTTTTTCCGTACCTGGACGACTGGCTCCTGAACGCCCCGACAAGGCATCTACTCTGCACAGCCAGGAACTATTTTCTTCACATTGCTCCCTGGCTAGGGATCACAATAAATATGGACAAATCTTTTCTCACCCCGACTCGGGTCATAGATTTTATCGGGGCCAGGTTAAACACAATCAATCTTGTAGCCTTCTTAACCCCAGAACGACTTTGAACCTTGAGGCTTCATGTCCGGGCCATCCTTCTACCTTCAGCTCCTCCTGCGGAATTGGTCCTGAGGGCTCTAGGCTCAATGGCAGCGGCAATCAACTTATTGCCAATGGCACGTCTGAACATGAGGGTCTTGCAATGGACCCTCCAAGTCCAGTGGTCTTTCCATCACTACCCTCTGAGTCATCCCATTCCCCTCAGCAGGGCTTGCAAGAGGGCTCTCGTATGGTGGCTGCAATCTCCGGACCTCCACACAGGATGCCTCTTCTCTATGGCCCCTCCCCTTGCCACGGTGACCACGGACACCTCTCGCCTCAGGTGGGGGGGCACTCTTCGGGGAGGACTGTCCAAGGCATGTGGAACAACACGGAGACCTCTTTGCATATCAATGTCCTAGAGATGAGAGCAGTGCTGTTAGCGTTGCAAGCACTTCAGGACCTTCTTCCTGTAGGGATGATTGCGATCCAGATGGACAACATGTCGGTTGTCTGGTACATCAACAAACAGGGGGAACCAGGTCTTACCCACTCTGTCGAGAGACCATGAGAGTGTGGGAATGGGTGATCTTCACCAACCGTTTTCTCATTGCAACGCACATTCCGGGACGGTCCAACATCCTGGGGGACAGACTCAGTCGCACCATCCTTTCCCCTTATGAGTGGTCTCTCAATCCGCAGGTAGCGAATCAGAGTTTTGCCAAGTGGGGGCAGCCCTTTTCGCATCTCCTTCAAACACCAAATGCAACAGCTATTTCGCTTTAATTCCCCAAGTCGGGGAATCCCCAAGAGACGCTCTGGTGCATGCTTGGCTTCCCGGTCTGCTTTATGCTTATCCACCTCTTCCCCTGATACTAAAGTTTCTACAGAAAGCCAGTCGGTTGGGGAGCAGGATTATTCTCATTGCCCCATTCTGGCCTCGTCAAACCTGGTTTCCTTACCTTTGGTCTCATCTGGTGAATCCACCTTGGATTCTAGATCCCCTTCCGGATCTGATTTCCCACCCTCTGGGTCTCCAAACCCCGAACCTGGTCAGTCTCAAGCTCACAGCTTGGCTGTTCCAGTTCCACTCGTAGCTAGGACTCCCGGCATCTCTTCCCCAGTCAAAGCCATTCTAGTAGCAGCCCACAAGCCTTCTACTAGGAAGATTTACAGTAGCAAATGGAAACATTTCTCGATTTGGGCAGAACGTCAAAACTTGGATCCCTTCACAGCTCCCTTACCTGCTGTGTTAGTCTTCTTATCAGGACTGTTTCACCAGGGGCTAGCTGTTCCACCAACAAGGTTCAACTAGCAGCTATCTCTCAGTACTATGTTGGACATGATCTGCATCCCTTGATCACTTCAAAACTGTGCAAGACCTTTCTGAAGGGCACCTTCCTGCTCAGACCTCCGGTAAAGGAAGTGGTACCTCCGTGGGATTAGACGTTAGTGCTTCAGGCCTTGACAGCTTCCCCCTTTGAGCCTGCAGCTTCAGTGGATCTCAAGTATTTGTCTTGGAAGACGGACTTTCTCGTCGCCATCACTTCGGCTAGAAGAGTTTCTGAAATTCAAGCCCTTTGTGTGAAACCCCCATGTCTAACCTTCCACAAGGATAGAGTTTACCTCAGGACCAATCCCTCTTTTCTCCCTAAGGTTGCTTCCAAGTCAAATATCAATGAGTCCATTAATCTGCCAGTTTTCTTTCCCAATTATCAGAACAAAGGGGAATACAAACTACACCTTTTGGATGTGCATAGACAACTTTGATTTTATATTCACAGGACATCTGGTCATAGGCAATTCGACCAGTTGTTCGTCTCCTTTGCCAAAATGAATTTGGGTAAATCGGTATCTAAAGTCACATTGTCACGATGGATCTCGCAATGTATTCTTTTGGCTTATGAAAGTTCTGGTAGGCCCGAACCTCAGGAAGTCCGTGCCCACTCTACCCGATCTATGTCCACCTCTGCTGCCTTTAGATCCAGGGTATCCTTAGATGATATTTGTTCAGCTGCCACTTGGGCCTCATCTCATACCTTTATCAGCCACTATAAGCTGGATATTATCTCCAGAGGGAGAGCATCCTTTGCCTCTGCAGTGCTCCAGAACATCCTTCCATGATGGCCGCCCAAGGTGCAGGTAGCTGGGGACTCTGTCCCATAGGTTGCTACACAAATGAAGTTAGCTACTTCAGATTAAGAAGTTATGTACTCACCATAACGTTCCATCTGAGTAGATAAACTTAATTTGTCAGCAACTGTCCCCCCCTCCTTCCCCCTGACCTTTAATTGTTCACATTTGTTGTCTTCAGAGATGGTCTTTGAAATTGATCTATCTTTAGCAGTTTCTGTTTTGGGGGCAAACTTGATGTGAGGTCAGTCAGGATTAGCAGGGGTTTATGGGTAGGGGGAGGAGCTAGGAGCTTGGATCTAAGCTGTTGAAAACTGCCGGCTCGAATCCGAAGTCGGATCCAATACCCATAGGTTGCTGACAAATTAAGTTTATCTACTCAGATGGAACGTTATGGTGAGTACATAACGTCTTATTCTTCAGCTCCTACCCCATCAGGTCCGCAGACCTTTATCAGTACCACTCCAACTATTTTGACTCCTTCTCCAATCCAACCAATGGTTTTGGAGCACTTGAATCTGAGAATCCTGAAGCCATCTGTGTCAGATCCAATGATCATTGTATCTTTCACTCCGATGCCATCTCTGACTTGACTGGCTAATAGTGTGTCAGAGCCAGATGACTCTCACAGCAGTAGTGTTGTTGATGGATCTGAGGTGTTGGAGTTGACTCCAAAATTGTTGGAGCCATCTATGCCCTTTGGAGCCTCGGCATTAGTCAGCTTGACTCTGACCCCTGCCTCTAGTGATCTGTGTTTGGATCACAAGGAGCCAGCAGTCTGGAAGCATGTCTTCTCAGAACTGCCGGTCTCTTTTTCTCAATGGCGCTCTGCCTTTGAGGTAGTGGAGACAGTTTTCTCTATTTCTAGAGGAAGGATGGCTCCCCCTTGGATCCTACTTCCCAAACCCCACTGTCTTTGTGTCTTAAAGTAGAACAACCTACTCCACTGGGAGAGCCAGTCCAAAATCTCAAGGATACCCAACAGGGTATACTCATATCTTCTGATACTTCTCTGGAACATCCTGCTGAAGAAGTCCCTAGGAAGAGAAAGTGCAAAAGGATTCAGTTAGACTCTCCTCAAGAGTTATTCACTGATGATAGTGATTTTGATGAGGGGAAGGGTCCCCGAAATCACCGCCTGATGAAGTCTCCTTTGGAGACATCCTGGAGATCGTCAAGCAAAGGTGTGGCTGGTCTACTGATAACCCTTCTCAAGAGGAATCAGTGTTCCTGGAAGCCTTTTGATGCTGACAATTTCATTGATTTGATTTCTTGTTGGGTGTGGAATGAGCCTGACTCTGTTGAGCCAATCCCCAAGAGATGAGACAGGATCCAGGTACACCCAAAGATAGCGAATTTTGGAGCAAAGGAGTACCAGTAGATTCCATGGTTGTAGTTGTGGCCACAAAAAAGGAACTCTCAGAACAGAGTTCTTCTGTTCATCCCCCTAAAAGGAAGCCTAAGGCACTGGACAGAATTGGAAAGCATGTATATGCTTCAGTGACCCTCACACTTCAATCACTGAATTATTTGGCACTCTTCACCAGACTCCAGAGGAATTTGATTAAAGAACTTACCAAATCCCTCTCTAAAATCATTACTTCTGAGGCAGAGTTCCATTGCCTCACAGTTGGCTACCGTACAGTCTACTTCAAACTCGTCCATAAGGCACATTACACATACAGCCAAAGGTACCTCAAGGGCAGCAGGTTCAGGCATTTATTTCCTTTAGGAGAAATGCCTGGATGGACCTGTGTGATTTTGCAAAGCCCTTCAAGTCTTTTGTCAATGGTCCCTTTGACAGAAGTTTTTTGTTTGGCCCTAAAGACAAACTATCCAGGTGTGAGCAGGAAAGTAAAACCCTGCCTGCTGTAGGTGTGTGTTTTCCAACTCCTCAAAGGACTTTTTCTAAGAATCAATGAGGTGGTTGAAAATTTTGGTTCAAGAAGTCCCAGGGTCCCTTCCAAGATCCACATGGAAACAGTTCCCATAGGGGCAGAGGAGGGAACTCTAATGGAAGACTCCACCCACATGGCAGAGGAGGCCCACAGAACCAAGGGTCTAGAGAGATACTCTCTCTGACAGATCCTACCAGCACTCCTGAAAGGAGACCCAATTGCCACCTCTGAAGGCAGTCAGCGGTCATTTATCCCTGCAGCAGAGAGCCTGGCTGGAGATTGCAGAAGATTTGTGGGTGCAGAGGATTATTGCCAGATGCTAACTCATACCCTTTTCCCTACCCCCCTTAACAGTTAACAAAATTTGCGATGTTCCATGCAGTCAAAGGAAAGCAGCAGCACAAGAAATAAAAAAGCTGCTAGAAAAAAAGCGTCATCCAAGAGGTCCCCCAAGACCAGTTAGAATCTGGAACTTACTCATAATTCTGTTTAGCTCCAAACAAAACAGGGGGCTGGAGACCGGTTTTGGATCACAGCAATCTGAACAAGTCAGTTCAGTACACAAAGTTCAAGTTCCAAATGGTCAAAGTTCATTCCATTCTGCCTTTTCGACACAAGGACAACTGGATGTGCTCAGTAGATCTTTAGGATGCATACTATCATATAAAAATGAACAGATGATCCAGAAGATACCTACTCTTCCAGCTGGGACCAGTCATTACCAATTCAGAGCTCTGCCCGTTGATCTCACCACAGTCCCCAGGGTGTTCACCAAATGCATGGCAGTAGTAGCAGCTCGCTTGAGACTGCAGGGATTCCAGGTGTTTCTTTACTTGGTCAACTGGCTCATAACTGCCTTGACCAGGCATCTTCTGATCAAAACACAAGATTGTGTACTCCAGTTAAGCTCCCTGGGAATTACCATCAGTCACAACAAATCTCAGCTAGAACCAACTCAAGTATTAGAGCTCATCGGGGCCTTGTTCAATACAGCATCAGAGACCGCCTCTTTTCCCTTACCAAGGGGTACAGACTATTCAATTTCAAGTCAGGAATCTAATCCATAATTCTTCTATATCAGCTAATTGATACTTCAAGATTTGGGGTCAGTGTCTCCTGCAATAGTTCTAGTTCCATTAGCAAGATACCATATGAGAATTTTTCACTGGACCCTAGCAACCCAGTGATCTATTCTGTAGTAGTCTTTGTCCACCCAAATCAGATTAACTCAGGTATGCAAAAATTACCTCTTGTGGTGGATTTATTCTAACCAAATGTTACAAGGTTGCCCCTCATTT
Source organism: Protopterus annectens (assembly GCF_019279795.1). Lineage (NCBI taxonomy): Eukaryota > Metazoa > Chordata > Ceratodontiformes > Protopteridae > Protopterus > Protopterus annectens. Next base: position 644,044,491 of record NC_056743.1, read on the forward strand.
TTCCTCAAGCCAAGGCCATAGTTACCACGGATGCTTCCCAAATTGGGTGGGTGTACACTTATTTGGAAAGACAGTCCAAGGCATATAGTCCTCCAAAAGAGGCTAACATGCATATCAGTGTCCTAGAAATGAGAGCAGTACTCCTAGAGCTGCAGGCCTTCCAAGACTCTCTCACTTCTGGGACTACTGCAGTTCAAAAAGCACACCAAACAGCAGCAGTTGAATCAAAGACTTTTACTTGCACCAACATCTGGTACCTCGGCTTTTTGCCTTCAAGGATACATCTCTGTGTCCACACTTACAATATATACCAGGTGAACCCCACCATTAATTACTTAATTAATTGCATCTCATTACATCTTTAAAGTGCACGTAGAATCATAGGAGTCCAATAGGAGAACATTTTTTCAACGAACATGGTGGAAGTGATAACTCATTCTTTTTTACTGTTTTAGCTACACCTAGTTCATATGGGGGGGGGTGATATGAGTCAAAAGTTAAATACATTGGAAATTAAGATGATTTTGAATTTTGGTACACTCCACCCTAAGGGTCTCAATTTGGAGGGCAACCTAGGCTGAAAGACATTTTAGGAATGTTTTATAAATATAAATATACAAATGTACTAATAAATAAAAATAGAAGGCTATTTGTTAAGCAAAACATATATGCTAGGACATAAGGGATGGTATTATTTATTTTATTTTATGCTTATGTATAAACTGTAAATGTATGTTTAATTTGTAATCTGTATTGTGCACTTTAAAGATGTAATGAGATGCAATTAATTAATTAATTAATTAATTAATTAATGGTGGGGTTCACCTGGTATATATTGTAAGTGTGGACATAGAGAAGCATCCTTGAAGGCAAAAACCCAAGGTACCAGATGTCTTTGGTCTTGGTACAACTAAAATTCTTTGACTCAACTGCTGCTGTTTGGTGTGGTTTTTTTTGGATATTTTATTCTAGCCATTGGGCTAGTTTGTTTTTTTCAGTATGTTGTTGGATAAAGCAGATGCGGTTCCAGGGGGTATTTTGAACCCCAGTGGCACAAGACAAGTTGCTGTTTGGTGATTTAATAATTGGTCGAGACCCATGGTCGATGTCTGATGAGACTGACTCATTTGTGCAGTTCAGTTAGAGAAATTGATGACTAAGGAGGTAAATTTATTCTTTGATACTAAACTGTTGGAGAAATATGTGGAGATGGGCTTTACACCGAGAGGCTTGAGGACTGACAAGCTTCCAGCCAGGGAGTTTATGCAGGATGAACAAGATTTGATGGAGGAGTGGAAAAAAGTTTCACTGCAATGTATATTAAACTGGATCCACATTCTGATTAAAAGGAACATGCGGACCAGTGAGAAGCTGCAGCATCAGATCATTCAGCTGCAGTGTAGACTTGTTAACGAATTGTCAGAAACTTTGTTTTCCAATAAAATGGGTGATAGTAAATCAAAACTTAATGGGACTGTTTATTCCTGGCAATGTACACCACATCGGGGACGGCCCAAAACACTATCCGGAAGTCCAACTTCACATCCGCCAAAAGTGATTCTTCCTTAGCTTTGGTTGAAACGCTTTTCTAAAAAAGCATTTGGTGCTGCGGTGGCATTGTCGCCTCACAGTAAGACGTTGTCCTGTTCAATTATCTGCTAGATCATCTTCTATGTGGAGACGTGCGTGAATGGGTGTACCTTCATTGAAGGTTGTGCATCAGAGCTGACAACTTGGCATGTAAAAATCTACTGCCAATCATTAGCGGACCGGAGTTCCGCTGTGGCGACCCCTAACCGGGAAAAGCCGAAAGACACAACATTTGAGGATTTTGAGTGTGAAGAATCAACAATGATCCATGTTATGAGGACTCTAATGTGCTTATAAGTAATAATGATGATGATTTGAAAATTGATAATTTATCACATATACAGTTGTCAAAAGTTAACTGTAAGTTTACTTGGTAAGGGGGACTAAGTTTGTTCCTGCAAAAATACCGACGTTAGCAGAAATTCTGATAGAGGTAAAGAAATTTTGTAGGAAGTTGCATCTTTTTGTGTATTTCATCAAAAATAAAAATTAGGATGTTACTTCTGTCATCAATACAAGCACAGATATTGATGAAGATATTGACTCCTTGTTAAATCTTTCTATTTATGAGTGTTAATGTATGATGAATGTGAATATTGCAGATGTCACTGTTTTAATACTGGTTATACTAAATTTGCAATTCCATCTTTCCCTGTGGTTAGTAGCTTTGTACCACCGAAATGTTCTACTGCGGTGTGTCTGTTTGAACAAGTCCTGTGTAAAAGAGTGGATTGGAATATTTCAAATGTTTGAAATCTTGTAAACATTACAACTTAGAATGGGAAGAACTGAACAAGCTTAGAGGGGTGTTAAAACATCATGTGTTCAAGCAGGCTGACAAGGGAATAGCCATCCAGAGCTACTACGTAAGTGGCAACAACTTAACATTGATTTTGGCAACAAATATATACAATTGCTACTGGACTATTTTTTACCCATTGAAGCAGAGCTCCTAATTAAAGTGGAGGAACAACATCAGTTTCTCAGCATGAACTTTCAAACAGAGTTTTGTATTCAAAAAATACATAACATGAATAAACAACTAGCTCTCTATAGTAACAAACTAGAGCAAATTAAACTGAAGAAACTAAGGCGAGACTATCAGGACTTCCAATTAGGTCGTATCTTTGTCTGGCCCAGAACCAATCAAAGAGAAGGATCCGAAATTATTCGTGCACCTGAAGAGTCGCAGTTGACAGTTAACGAACTTCCCATTTCAAGTGGGTCCTTGACTACTTGTTCGTTGCCTGATAATCAAGTAAGTGACACCATTGACCGGGAGTCCGGTCATTCTAATTCATCTTTACCTTGTAATCAACTAGGTTTGACCAATACTGATAATTTGGGTGCCAAGCCCAAGACTGGCAATGCGAGTAAAATGTTTGCTGCATCTGTGCCTTTAAACTTTCCTCTTCCGTACAAGAGCGCAGTACGCACGCGCTCAGTCAGTCGGGGAAGGATGAAAAGAAAGATATCAGGGGAGACACCAGAACGGAGAAGAAAAGCAAGAAACTGAATTGTTTGTTCTTTAATTTATCATCTAGGACTTTTTCAGTGGATGAGCAATGTGTTTTAAATAAAGGTTTATCATATATCCCCTCGAAAGGAAGTTTGCTATCAGATACTTTAATAGGCCTACGTCTCTTTGCACGTAAACTATCTCTGAAGATGCTGTTCAAAGATAACATATCCGACAATGATGATCTTAATTGTAGAACTCTAATTTGTAAAAGGAAAAGTCACTATGTACCTCCCATGCCGCAGACTGTTGATTGTTTTGTGCGTGCATGTGAACGCGAGTTTTATGCATATTATGAACACAAGAAACGCAAGGGTGTCTTTGTAAACCTTAATCATGAACAAAGAAGTGCATTGGATAACCTTTGCCATGACACTAATTTAGTGTTTAAGCCAGCTGACAAGGGAGGGGGGATAGTCGCCCTAGACACAAGCACATATAAAGAACTAATGTACAATATGCTGAACAATGATGAGGCATATAAAATCATAGATAAGTCTAAAGTAACTTCTATTATTAATTATGTATACGATACCATTTATGATTTACTCATGACTAGGTCTATAGATAAAGTGCTCTATGATTTTTTAATTATAGACTCACCCCTGATTCCCTTAATCAAAGGACTACCCACGCTGCATAAAAACGAAGATCCCCCGCCACTACGACCAATAGTGTCAGGTGAAAATTGGGTTACGGAAAACATTTCCCAATATGTACAATCTAAACTAGGTGTAATGGTTAATGCTGTTCCTACTATATTGAAAAATTCATACAACCTCCTGGATGACCTAAAGCAAGACCTAGTAAGGGATAACATCCATCATAATACCTTATTAGTTACGCTGGATATTAAAAGCTTATTTACCAGCATCCCTAATGACTATGGCCTCGATGCAATAAGGGACCACTTGGTTAAACTTGGTACCATAGATAGCAATGAAATAATGAACATCTGTTGCTTATTAGATCTAATTTTGAATAACAACATTTTTTTGTTTGATAACAAGGTATATGCGCAGACATGGGGAGTAGCCATGGGCACTCCCTGTGCCAATGCGTATGCCAATTTAGTAGTTTACAAATGGGAACAGGAGTTCATATTTGGAGATTGTAGGTTCAGCAACGTCGTCTTATATAGACGTTTTGTAGACGACGTCCTGATGCTCTGGAATGGAAGCATGGATATGTTAGAGGACTTCATATGTTATATGAATTCTAGTACCACTTTTTTTCATTTTACTTATGAATGTTCCCTAATAAGTGCCAATTTCTTGGACATCACCATCATAAAGGAGAGTGATAATAGTCTAACCACTACCCTGTACAGAAAATCTTGTTGGAAGAATAGTATTCTTCATTATGATAGTTTACATCCACGCCATGTCTTCCGTAATATTGTGGAAGGTCAGATAACTAGAATACATAGGCTGTGTAGTAATGAGCGAGATGCCTTAGACTTAGTAGAACATCAAAGGGAATACTTTATAGACAGGGGCTATCCATCTGAATTAGTTAATAGTGTAATAAAAACATACACACAAACATCAGTATGTACAAAGAGGAGAAGTTTTATCTCCTATAAAGGGAGGAATAATAAGGCTATTGCATATGGAATTAAATACACCAATGATGTTGAACAATTAATTCAAATTATCAGAGGTAATTGGAAGATATTGCTACTGGATTCCTCGCTTATGCAGATAGTGGGGAAAAAACCCACCTTCAGATTTAGTAATTGTTTAAACATTAAAAGGCTACTTTGCAAAGAAAAATTAGACACGGCCCCGGTTGATATAAGAGTCAAATTTAAAAGAGGTACTTATGCATGTAACAGATGTTCATTATGCAAATATATCAATAAGATCCAAGGTCTTAACATCATAGGCATTAATATGGACTTTAAACCAACATTTTATGCAACGTGTGATACTAAAAATGTCATTTACCTAGCGACCTGTAACCAATGCGACTCCTACTATGTAGGGATGACATCACGCAGGTTAAAGGACCGTGTCTATAACCATATATATGACATAAAGAAAAACAATCCTACAAATGCTTTAGCTACACATTGTCATGAAAAATCCCATCACAGCTTCAGCTTTTTGGTCTTGCAAGTAGTAAATCCTAATAGAAGGGAAGGGGACCATATAGGTACAATTGAAATGTTTGAACTAAGGTGGATTCTGAGGCTTAAAGCCCATGTTCCACCTGGACTTAATTCAGTAGTCAGTATCCGTCCTGCTTTGCTATGATCATCTAGTACCTCTGATTTTTCTTGCTTTGCTTTTTGTTTATCAAACATCATAAGCATTTCAATATGTTGTACCATTATCTGATACATGCTGGTTCCTCCTTTGCAGGATTAATATTATATATCAGATTTTGATATATTTCATTTTATTGGATAGGTAAACATCATGGTATACCTTGGTAGTATAATGATCCTTACTTTTCATGTAACATAATAGTATACTTTTAGATCACCTGACTAGTTTGGTGTATATAGATACCAAAAACATGAAATGATATGATAAAATTTATATATAATTATTTACAACCATTTATATAGTGAAGAATAGGCAATATTATTTATTGTAGCAGATTACAACTAACTTTTTGTAGGCACTTAAGCAGTTCTAATGAATTTGATGTTGGCTGAGACATACACTATCAAACCAGATAAATAAATAAAATAGTGAGTGTAACGGTTTTTTAAATAAATATCTGTTGATGTTTTGTTCTAATTTGATATATATTAACATTTTTATATAAATTGATGTTGAATTATCTTTCAATGATGCAACTTGCGCATTGATATAGGGTATTTATATATACTAAGTTATATTACTACATATTTTTCAAGTTATTTTAATACGTTTTTAAGATATTTCAACATATTAATATGAGTGATGGAATAATTCTAATTAAATTTTATGGCGACTATTATTAATTATGAAATAGGGTTGCTTTACTCGGTCAAAAAATTTTTATATGACTGAGTATTAAATTATGGTTTGTGGGGGCTTTTAACAAAGGACAAAAGTCATTGTATTAAAGGGTCGACATATATTGGATCTGTTTCGCTGATTAAGCTAGCAGATACTATAGTAACATTCAAATGGATGGAATTTTGTCATGTTATTTACTGTATAAATATTTGTATAAGACAGTAATTTTGAATGATTGACATGAAGTGTGATATACACACCATGATATATATTTACATAAATAGTCTTTATATAAATATTTTATATAAATGGTTTTTATAATGGAGGTTTGATGAATATATTATTATTATTATCGACCTCAGTATATTAAATCTATTTCCATGAAAAAGAACTTTTGAAAAATTATATTATCAATTTTGACATTGGCCTTTTGACTTGATTTATGAGAAAAAGCACTAGAAGACATTCTTAGCTTGTCTCTTTAAATAGTGAAATGATTGTAGAGATAATCACATCATTATTGCTTGTATAATTGATTAATTGATGTTTGTTTTTTGTATATAAACAGAGAGCCCCATTTGTTTAATTGTAACCTGATGAAGCGCACCTGTGTGTGCGTGAAAGCGCTCATTCAACATTAAACTTTTTTACTTTTCATGGTGGTTCCTTGCAGTCTCTTCGTTCAAGCTTAGAGGGGTGTTAAAACATCATGTGTTCAAGCAGGCTGACAAGGGAAGCAACTGGGTCATTATGTCAAGGGTTAAATATGACATGATGGTTCAGGAGTTACTTTTGGTAAAAGATTATGTTATACTAACTGGTAATCCATTTGTTTAGTACACTAGTGAGCTACTTGAACTCTTGGAAAGCAGAGAAAGATTGGTCTTTTGTCGGGTGAAGATGTTAAAAAGTTAATCATTACTAAACATTGTGACCCAATCTTTTCTGCTATCCCCAAGTTGCATAAACATCTTTCAAACCCACCAGGTAGACCAGTTGTGTCTGGGGTTCATTCATTTTTTCATAATGTTGGGATGTTTTTGGATTTTGTACTTAAGGATTATTTGATAAGAGTTCCTGCACACATTAAAAACACCCAACAGTTATGTGAGATGGTTAATACAGTGAAATGGCAGAATGATTTTTATTGGGTTTCAGTGGATGTGAGTTCATTGTATACAAACATACAAAATAGATATGGACTGGAAGCTATTTGTGACATTATGGGGGAGGGACCTAGAACTGTTTTCATTGTTAGTTTGCTTGAATTTTGTTCGACTCATAATTATTTCAAGTTCAATAACCGCATTTTTCTCCAAAAAAGAGGTACAGCTATGGGTGCTTCTTATGCACGAACATATGCAATCATTTATGTGTTTTTTTTTTAAATAATTCATATATTGTACTAATTTCTATACAGAACATGTGGTATTATATAGGAGATTCATTTTCTGACTTGTTTTTTTAGATGAGGGGGACATCCTTTGGAATTCAAAAGCTTTTTAGGAGAATTCAATAAAAATGTTCATGGTTTGAAATTTTCTATTGTGAGGGGTAATTCTGCTATTCAATTTTTGGACATAGAATTTTATGTTGATAGTACATCCAGGGTTCACTATAGACGATTTAGGAAGCCCACTGCAGTTAATAATTTTTTTTTGTATGCTGGGAGCATGCATCCCCCCATCTTTTAGATTCTTTACCCCTAGGTAAACTTATTGAATTGCACGCAATACTTCAGAAGATAGATGCAAAATAACATTTTTGTTGTAGGGAAAGAAGATATTAAGAAGAGAGGTTACAAAGAAGAAATTTTGGATAGGGCAGTAAAATGTCTTGGAAATGATGGTGGAACACATGGTGTAAGGTTAAAGACGGAACCATGTGGTATGAGAAATTTAAAGCCCTCATTTTCTGGCAAAGATTTGTATTTTGTGTCAAGATTTTTTCCTTTTTCTGGAATCATGAAAAAATTGATAAAAGAGCTTTGGCGCGTTGTTTGCCTAGATGAAATAGTGAGAGATCTGTTTCCTGGAATAGTGACATTTTCATATAGGAGATATTTTAAATTTAAAAGAGTTGTTGAATACACCCTTATATTGTGAACCCCAGGGGATGGTGCGATCTTTTGTTTGTGGATGCTGTAATGTATACAGGCGAATAAGGAACATTTCCGACAGTAGCATTAATGATCGTAAGTTTGTGTCTAAAGGAAGGTTTACGTGCAAATCTTGTGGGGTATTATATATTGTAGGATGTGGCTGTAATGTTACAAAATGGTACATAGGACAAACCAAAAGGGCAGTTAAATACAGGATTTTGGAACATTTGGGAGATATCCACAACAGGAATCTTAGGAGTCCCATAGGAAAACATTTTTTCAACAAACATGATGGAAGTGATAGTTCATTCTTTTTTAGTGTTTTAACTAGACCTAGTTCATATGGTGGGGGGGGGGGTTGATATGAGTCAAAAGTTTATACATTGGAAAGTAAGATTAGTTTGAATCTTGGTACATTCCACCCTAAGTGTCTCAATTTGGAGGTCAACCTAGGCTGAAAGGCATTTTAGGAATGTTTTATAAATATACAAATGTAACTAATAAATAACAATAGAAGGCTATTTGTTAAGCAAAACATATATGTAAGGACATAAGGTATGGTATTATTTATTTTATTTTATGCTTATGTATAAACTTTAAATGTATGTTTCATTTGTAATGTGTATTGTGCACTTTAAAGATGTAATGAGACGCAATTAATTTAATTACTTAATTAATTAATGGTGGGGTTCACCTGGTATATATTGTAAGTGTAGACATAGAGATGTATCCTTGAAGGCAAAAAGCTGAGGTAGCAGATGTCTGTTCAACTGCTGCTGTTTGGTGTGGGATTTTTTTTGCCTATTTTATTGTAGCCGTTGGGCTAGTTTATTTGTTTTTCACTATTGCAATTCAGACAGACAATATGTCAGTGGTCTGGCACATCAACAAAGGGGAAACCAGATCTTACCGCTTGTGTTGAGAAAGTCTAGTGGTGTGACAGTGGGTGATCACATCCAATCAGTTTCTGATAGCAACAGATTTTCTGAAGAAATCCAACTTGATAGCAGGCAAGTTAAGCAGGTCCATTTTAATGCCTCATGAGTGGTCAGTCAACATGACAGTTGCGGATAGGATATTCCGCCAATAGGACCAGCCTTGCTGTGACCTTTTTGCATCTCTCCCCAACAACAAATGTATCAGGTTCTTTGCTCTGATCCCCCTACCAGGAGAATCAATGAGAGATGTTGTTCTCCACAACTGACCCTCCCGTGTCTCCTCTGCACTTTGTCCCCAATTCCTGTAATCCCCAAGTTTCTTCAGAAAGCATCTCGATTGAATAGCACAGTCATCCTCATTGGCCTTCATTGGCCTCTTCAGATTTGGTTTCCCTTCCTTCGGCCTCCTCTACTTCACCCACTATTTTATTTATTTTACATTTGTTAACTGGGATAGTCCGACTGGATACAAGTCCATTTTCAGCGGTGGCCTGGGGAGAAAAGCTCCACATTGCAAATAATTGACACTTAAGTATGTAGTTACATAGAAATCAACACATTTAAGAAATCACTAACAATTTATAGTCAAGGTTCGATGTAATTGAAGCAAACATTGTGGGTTTATGGTAGTCATATAGAGATAACATTATACATGTTAGAAGTGTGTAAGAGAGAAAGACGTATTTCAAGGTTGAATGTAAGAATGCTAGTTAAGATAAAAGGTGGTTAGCTAAGAAGGAAAGTTTTTGTGAATAGAATATAGAGGGGGAGAAGAGTGTAGGCTCAGAATGGGTAGGAAACAAGCTATATTCCTGATAATAGTATTCTAAAGTTTGTAGAGAAGTGTATGTTGTTTGGGTTGGGGAAGGTAATTAATGGGTATTTCACCTTTGTGAGCTAAGTTTATCTTACCTTTGTCATAAAAAAAATATATATATATTTTTTTTTGGGTTAGTCTAGGTGGAGACATGGACATAACTATGTAATGTTAAGTTGTCAGTCTCGCCTTCATTCTTGCTGGATGGGTCCGGAGCCGATCCTCGGCTCCGACTCGGCCTATACTAAAGCTTGAGAGCTAATTTTACCGGCTTGAGGCTACCCTGTATCCCACAATGCTAGGCGCTAACTACCCAGATCTCGTTTGCCGCTTCAGCTGTGAGGTTGCGTTTTTGCCGGCTCTCAGGTTAGATTTGTAAAAATCTTCTCTGGTAAGGTTTTTCCTGTCTTTTTTCAGTATTAGTTTACTGTTATACCCCTCTAGTGTATCCCCGCCTTAGATAGTTCCCTTTCAGGTTTTTTTCTATCTCCCTTCTCGTTCCCTACCCCCACTCTGTAGATTACTAGGCCTTCGGGCTAATTTTTAGTTTAATCTTTAGTTTAAATTAGTTTATTTTGTCAGTTAAAGTTAATCTTAGTCTCTTGTGTGTGTGACTAGACTAAGTAAGTTTGAGTGTGGGTGTTTGTTGTGTGTTACTTGTCATCCCTGTCAGGATGTCTAAAGATTCCAGGGTTTCAGGCTTCAAGAAGTGTGACTCGTGCTGACAGAAGATGTCTCTGACAGACGGTCACACTTCTTGTGTTTACTGCCTGGGCCCTCTGCACCTGCAGGACTCTTGTTCTGTCTGCCATGCATTCAGTCCAAGAGTCCTGCAGGAACGCAGAAACAAGCTTATCTTGAGAGGCTTGTTGAAGCCCGAAGGTTCCCTGACTAAGTCTTCATCGGAAAAACCTTCGAAGCCCACTAAGCCGTCGGCTCCATGTACAGAGCCTTCGACTAGTGGTGCTCTTAGTGCTTCTACATCGGCTCCGGCCGGAGCCGATGCTTCCAAGACTCAGTTGGCTCCGATCGTTGCGTCGAAACCGTCTGAGAGCCATAAGCGCTCCAGGTCTCCTTCTTCGGAGTCAGTCCATTCGGCTCCGAGATCTCCCTTGCTTTCGGAGCGGAGCCATCAGTCCCATTCCTCTCGGTCTTCCAGGCTTTCGGATCATGACCTCAAGAGGGTGGTTAGCAGACTCCTTAAGTCACAGGCACTGGCCCAGATGCTTCTTAGCCCTTCTCATCAGACAGCGGCTATCCCCATTCCATCGTCGATTCCTCCTCCGACTCTTCCTCTGAGCTCGGAGCCGGGACCATCGACACGTCGGAGCCGATACCACACCTTTCGGCTCCGTCGTCGGTTCCGATCTCTTACATGGTTCCATCCTTGGAGGGATCCGGGTGCCGGGACTCCCTCGTCGGCTTTGAGGGGGCGAGTGGCATTGGACCCTTGTCCGACCCCGTTCTCCCTCTCGGAGCCTCAGCACAGGTGAGTTCGACTCCGATATCGGCCTCGGAGCCATCCCTCTTGGTGCCGGGAGGGGTCCTTATCTCTTCGGAGCGGGGACCTTCTTCCCTGCCTGATAGGGGTGCTTTTGAGGTCATGAGGAGTGTGCTGGCCCCTGTGCCTGCTCCACGGTCAGCTCCCTCAGCTCCTCCCACTGTAGTGCCTGCTACGGTCTCTACCCATCCTCTTGACCCCGACCGCAGAGATCCAACGCCTCAGGTGCCCCCATTGGGAGCATCCTCCTCTTCTGAGGCCTCCTCTGATCAGTCAGGGGAGCCCCCTCAGAAGAGGAAATGCAAGAGGAAGCATGTGGACTCCCCTCAGTCCGTCACATCTGATACTGACTTGGATGAGTCGGAAGGGTCCCCACGGTCCCCCTCTGAGGATGTCTCCTTTTCTGACATCCTTGAGATCCTCAAGCAGAGGGGGAACTGGTCTACCCTCAATCCTTCCGAGGACAAGTCGGTTTACCTACAGGCTTTTGGTTCTCGCCCTTCCACCTCCTGGGTGTCTCCGCCCTTTGACCCCCTTATGGAAGTGGTGGCACGGAAGACATGGACGGCCCCTGACACAATGGAACCTACCCCACGGAGGCCTTCAAAATTTATCACAGCCCCTTCTGACAAGCAATTTTTAACCAAGGGTGTCCCTGTTGATGCCATGGTGGTGGCGGCAGCCACTAAGAAGGAACTGGCTGATCCTTCAGTACCTATCCATCCTCCTAATAAGGAATCTAGGACTATGGATAGGTATGGCAAGCGGATGTTTTCTTCAGCGACCTTTACCATGCGGTCGCTGAATTACTTGTGTCATTTCACCCGCCTTCAAAGAGACATGCTCAAAGAAATGGGTGATACTCTACAGGATCCAACAGCTGCGCGGTCTCAAGATAAAATCAACTCCCAGCTGGCAACCCTGAACTCGATTGTTAACTCCTCCATGCGGCTTATTTCCTATGTGGCCGATGGGGTGAGTAGGGCTGCAGGCACAGGCGTGGCCTTAAGGCGTCACGCCAGAATGCGGCTTTGTAACTTTGCTGACCCCTTCAAGGCGTCCTTCACTAACTCCCCCTTTGATGGTTCGGCGTTGTTTGGACCTCAGGTGAAGGATACTTTGACCAGATGCGAACAGGAAGGCAAGACTCTCTCTGCCATGGGAGTCTGTTTTTCCACCCGTCTAGACCATACCCTAAGGGTCAGAAGGGTGGAAAAATGTGGTTTCGCAAACCACAGGGAGTCGTGCCTGACGCACGAGGTGAGTTCCCCTCTAGAGGCGGGGGGGGGGACAGTAACAGACGCCGCCCTAGGGGCAGAGGGGGTCCGCAGAATCAGGGTAGCAGAGAAACTGTCTCTGGCCAGCCCTTCCAGCATCCCTGAGAAGCTGCCTGACTGTCCGCCTTCGGAGGCAGTCGAGGGAAGATTATCACTGTACCCAGAAGCCTGACTTTCCCTCACCCAAGACAGATGGGTACGGTCGATCATATCCGAGGGTTATGAAATTCCCTTTGCCCACACCCCAACACAGCCAAAAAGGCCCCTTCCAGATGTTCCACCCGGTCTAAGGGAACAAGCAGTATTAGAAATCTCAAAACTGCTAAGAAAAAGAGCCATCCAACCAGTCCCAGCATACCAGCAAGGATCCGGAATCTACTCCAAGTTCTTTTTGGTACCAAAAAAGACAGGGGACTGGAGACCAATTTTGGATCTCAGCAGGCTGAACAGGTCTGTCCAAAGAACGAAGTTCCGGATGGTCACGCTACAGTCCATTCTACCCTTTTTGGGCCAAGACAATTGGATGTGCTCTATAGACCTTCAGGATGCGTACTACCACATCAAGATCCACAGGCGCTCCAGGAGGTTTCTCTGCTTCTGGCTGGGGACCAGTCACTACCAGTTCAGGGCCCTGCCCTTTGGTCTCACTACAGCCCCCCGAGTGTTCACCAAATGCATGGCAGTGGTTACGGCTCATCTGAGACGTCAAGGATTCCAGGTGTTTCCATATCTGGACGACTGGCTCCTTACCGCCACCACCAGGCGTCAGTTTCTTCAGTCCAGAGATTACACCATTCAAATTTGCAAAGAGCTAGGTATCTCCATAAATTTCGAAAAGTCTGCCTTGTTGCCTTGTCAGTCTATTACTTTCATAGGCGCCATATTAGACACAGTCGAACTGCCCGCAAAACTAACCACACAAAGAGTTTCAGATATTCGCGGACACATTCACATCCTTCTTCAGAGCAACAGAATCCAGGCCAGGTTTGTACTGAAGACTTTAGGTCTCATGGCAGCAGCCATTACGTTACTTCCCCTAGCTTGCTTTCACATGCGGATCCTTCAGTGGATGCTCTTTTCCAAGTGGTCTTTTCAACAGCTTCCAATGTCACACAACATTTTAATCACCCAGTCGTGCAAGAAACACCTTTCTTGGCGGATGGTCTCCCTTCAAGTGATTCAGGGCAGACCCTTTGTCCCCCCCCCTCCGGTTGTTACGGTGACAACGGATGCCTCCCTGATCGGGTTGGGGGGGCATTGTCAGGGCAGGACAGTCCAGGGCACATGGCAACCTTTCGAGTGCCACCTGCACATAAATGTCCTGGAGATGAGAGCAGTACTTTTAGCATTGCAAGCCCTTCAGGACTCTCTTCCCATCGGGACTATTGCAGTTCAGACGGACAATATGTCCGTAGTGTGGTATATCAACAAGCAGGGCGGAACCAAGTCCTATCCCTTATGTCGAGAAGCACTCAGACTTTGGCAGTGGGCGATCTCCTCTCAGCGGTTTGTGATAGCAATGCATATCCCCGGGAAGTCCAATGTCATAGCGGACAGGCTGAGCAGAGCCATTCTCATGCCGCAAGAGTGGTCTTTCAAGCAGTCAGTAGTGGAAAAAAATTTCCGAAGGTGGGGTCAGCCTTGCTGCGATCTTTTCGCAACACCTCAAAACAGCAAGTGCCATGACTTCTTCACTCTCTTCCCGGCCACCCCCCCAGAGATGCTCTAGTCCACGTTTGGCCCCGGGGTCTTCTGTACGCCTTTCCCCCCTGTCCATTAATCACACAGTTGATTCAGAAAGCTACCGCATTGAGATCCACAATGATCCTCATTGCCCCTTACTGGCCTCGACAAATCTGGTTTCCGTTCCTGCATCGTTACCTCTTGGAGCAGCCCTGGCATCTGGACCTAGTGCCAGATCTCTTGACCCATCAGTCGGGCGAGCTGCACCAGTCCCTCCCCTCTCTCAACCTCACAGCTTGGTTGCTCCACTTCCAACCTTAGCCAGGCTTCCCTTTATCTCCCATTCGGTGCGTGACATCATTCTAGCTTCCCACAAATCTTCTACCAGGAGGATTTATGCTAGCAAATGGAAACGTTTTTCCTTCTGGGCAGAGACTAAAAACATGGACCCTTACACTGCACCTATCCAATCAGTCCTAGATTTCTTGGCCGAACTTTTTCAATCAGGTTCTTCTTCGTCCACTATCAGAGTTCAGTTAGCGGCCATTTCAAATTTTCATGTTGGCTTGTCGGACTCCACTGTTATGTCCCATAAACTTTGTAAAGCCTTCCTTAAAGGTATCTTTTTACTTAAGCCCCCGATCAGAGATCCCCCACCACAGTGGGATTTGAATCTGGTTTTAACCTCTTTGATTCTCCCTTCCTTTGAACCTGCTGCTTCCTGTTCCTTGAAGTTACTCTCATGGAAAACTCTATTTCTAGTGGCCATAACTTCCGCGAGGAGAGTCTCAGAACTTCACGCCCTTTGTGTTCGTCCTCCTTATCTGGTTTTCCATAAAGATAGAGTGCTCCTCAGAACTAACCCGTCTTTTTTACCTAAGATATCTTCTGAGGCAAATCTAAACCAGACTATCGATCTCCCAGTTTTCTTCCCTAATTACTCCAACAGAGCGGAACAAAAGTTGCATTTTTTGAATGTTCACCGTCAACTCCGTTACTACCTGGATAGAACCAAGCAAGTTAGGAAATCTGAGCAGCTCTTCCTGTCTTATGTGGAAGGGAATAAAGGCCTTCCAGTTTCCAAAGTAACCCTTTCTAGATGGTTGGCCTCTGTGATTACTTTCATCTATGAACTGAGGCGTCAAGAACTTCCTTCAAGGCCTAGAGCCCACAACTAGAGCCTTAGCTACGTCAATAGCCTTTCAGGCTAGGTTGCCTATAGATTCCATTTGTGCGGCAGCCACATGGGCCTCTCCTCATACCTTTCTCATTACAAACTGGACATGGCCTCCAGAAGCCGAGCTAACTTTGGTTTCACCGTCCTCAAGAGTCTGTTCCGATGAGCCACCCAGGGTTGAGGTGCTAGGGATGCGGTCCCATCCAGCAAGAATGAAGGCGAGATTGACAACTTAACATTCAGAAGTTATGTACCTACCATAATGTTCCATGTTAGTTGTCTTCTTCTCGCCTTCTTTCTTGTGTCCCACCCTCCAACCCCCTAGCCTGGACAGACCGAAAGGATCCTTCTGGGCCTTCTTTCATCCCAGAATGGACTCCCATGGTTGCTTTTTCTTGGTATATTCTATATATAGGTATTCCTCTTTCTCCTTTGTTCTGAGAACAGAACTGCTATGGTGTTAGCTATCAAACGAGATCTGGGTAGTTAGCGCCTAGCATTGTGGGATACAGGGTAGCCTCGAGTCGGTAAAAATAGCTCTCGAGCTTTAGTATAGGCCGAGTCGGAGCCAAGGATCGGCTCCGGACCCATCCAGCAAGAAGGAAGGCGAGAAGAAGACAACTAACATGGAACATTATGGTAGGTACATAACTTCTCATTTTCTTACCTATTTGTTATTTTTTGGTTAGTCTGGGTTAAGACATGGACATAGCCAATCCCTGTTTAGATAGATCTTTAGAGATGTTTTAAATTAATAAACTATGGATTTTGGATCCAATTACAGACCTCCTGTCTCCCCCACCAGACATGATACACCCAGACATTGTGGCCTAAAGTTAACCGCATGGTTTCTCCAATTCCATTGATAGCTAGACAACTCAGGCACTCCTCCCCTGTACATCACATTCTTTTGTCTTCCGATAAAGCTTCCACTAGAAAGACTTATAGAAGTAAATGGAAAAGATTTGTTTTTTGGGCTCATCAAAATGACATTGATCCTTTTTCAGCATCAGTACCTAATATTCTTGAGTTTGTAGCTACAGTTTTTAATGAAGGGGCTAGCTCTTCAACTGTTAAAGTACAACTAGCTGCCATTTTTAATTTTCACATAGGAGTACACAATTTTTCCTTAACTTTTTCAAAACCGTGTAAGGCCTTTAGCTGGGGAACCTTTCTTGTTAGACCCCCTTTCAAAGATCCAACTCCATTGTGGGATTTGAATTTAGTTTTACAAGCTTTGACTCAATCCACCTTTGAACCATCAGAAAAGTGAGAAATAACATTTTTAACCTGGAAAACTGCCCTTTAGTAGCCATTATCTCTGCTAGAAGATTCTCATAACTTCAAGCCCTATATTCTAAGCTTCCCTATGGGATTTTTAGTAAAGATAGGTTATCTCTGTGAACCAACCGATCTTCCTTCCTAAGGTGGTGTCAGAATCCAACATCAATCAATCGATCAACCTTCCAGTTTTCTTCTTTCCAAATTTCACAAACTAATGTCAATACATGTTGCACTCGTTGGATGTTCATAGATAATTATGTTTCTATTTACATACAATGGAAAAATTCAGAAAAACAGATCAATTATTTGTCTCCTTTTCAGATTCAAAATTGGGAAGTCAGTTACCAAAGAAACCTCAGCAGGGTGGCTAACGACTGTATTTCCTTTGTCTACAAAAACTTAGGTTTGTTATTACCAAAACCTTTAAAAGCTCATTCCACCAGGTCTGTGGCAACTTTGTCAGTATTTTTATTCAGATCTTCCATGGACATCTGTGCTGCTGCAGCTTGGGTAAATCCTCATACATTTATTGCTCATTGCAAATTGGATCTGCTCTCTAGGGGAAGAGAGGCATTCGGCTCAGCAGTGCTAAGGAATATCTTTCCTTAGAGTCCTCCCAGGATTTAGGTAGCTGTGGGCTCTGTCCCATTTGTAGAAGAATGAATGAAAATTGACAACATCAGATAAAGATGTTATATACTCCATTTTCATTCTTCCTCAACTCCCCTATCTTTATTTTTTGACTTCTGGAAGGATGAGAAGATGCTAAAGGAACCAATATTCCTGCCTTTTAGCTCCAGGTACTGTTTTCTTATTATAAAGGTACTTTCTTAGTTACCAATAAGCTAATAGGTCAGCAAACAAGATCTTAGGTATGGTAAGGGACTAAGGCATTGTGGTAAGGCAGGAGCTAGAGAGTTTTCAGTAACCACATAGAAAGTAACTGAAACAGATCTGAGGGTTGGATCCAAATTGGTATTTGCTTGATATTTAGAGCCACTGGCAAAGAAAATAAAAGAGAAACAACAAAACGGACATGGAGCAAAACTGACTATAAAATTAAGCAAAGTTCAAAGCAAAAGTCAGTAAATACAGAAGGCCACTTATAAAACTGGAACCAACTCTTTAATAAAATAAAATGTATACACAGGATGAGTGCTTTCATCCTTCATCAATATAACACATCTAATTTAAATAGAACAATCAATCAGTCAGCGTATCAGCCCCTTAACCTTTAAAGCTGATTTTAAAGGGGTACAACCATTCAACCCAACACCTCTGTTAGCAGCTAGAATAAGAATCCATTTCAATTCTAAAAACTCAGTCTGGGCTTTCACATCACCAACTCTTATAGTAGTATAATATTTCTCCAACACTAGTAATTTTAAACTATGAGACACCCCTTCTTTCATGCTATGCCTAGCCAGAGCATTTCTACCATTACCAGTACTTATAGCATAGATATGCTCCCTTATTCGATCTCTAAAACATCTGTTAGTTTTACCAACATAATGAGAATTGCAGTAATCACATACAACTAAATAAACAAGGTCCTTTGTATTACAGTCCACATAAACATCAAAAATAAATGTCTGTCCATTCATAGGATGCACAAATGTATTATTTATCTTAATGTAGCTGCAAATATTACAGCTATCGCATGGATATGTTTCTTTTTTACTGTTCAGATTCTCTTGAGTGCCAATAAGAGATTTATAACACAGCAACCTCATCAGCAAGGAATTATTCTTAAAGGCAAATCGAGGTTCATACCCAAGAGCCTCTTTACTTTTATCATCTGACATAAGAACCATCCAATGCTTCCTAACGATGTCACATACAGCTTTTGAATCACTTGAATATGTAAGGGACATTTTAAGAGAATCAACATTAGAGCTGCTACTATTAAGGGCAGCTTTATCATTACCAAAATAGGGTCTAGCTCGGCTATGCCTCAATGATAGAACTTCATTCTGCATGTCAGCAATATCACGGTCAAAGTAGACATGTTGTTTATATTCATTAGCCAACATGTCAAAGGAAGAATACATATCACTATCCCTAGTGTGTAGTCTGGCATTTCTGAAGAACTTTCATCACATTTAATTTGTCTTTTTGGATGCATGCTACTTGCATACAACTTACTATTTAGTTTACAAGACTTCATAAACAAAATGGTGTTCAATCCAGACTCATCCTTCACAACCTTTACATCTAAAAACTCAATACAAGAGTCAGAAAAGTTAAATGTAAAATTGAGAAAATGTCAATTGTACCAGCCCACATAAAAAAACACATCATCGACAAATTGACTATAATGTAACATTTTCCCATAAAAAGGATTAAATAAATTGAAAATATATGTAGCTTCCCAGTGTGCGAGCACCATGTTAGCATAACTGTTTTTACACATGGTGCCCATAGCAACACCTGTCTTGTGAATAAACAACTTATCTTTAAAAACAAAAACATTGTTGGTTAAAACTAACTCTAGGAGAGAACAGATCAAATTAATTCTACATGCTGAGTAATCTGTGTGTTGGCTCAAAAATGATCCCCCATACTCAATTCCAATATCATTCGCAATAATGGTGTAAATGGAGAAACAATATCCATTGTCACTAGAAGAAAATCATTTGAAATATATTCCTCAGACCACTGGGCCAATCTCTTTAAAAAATGCTTGGTGTCCATCAATACATAATCAACTTTCTCTACGATAGGATGTAACTGTTTGTCTACACATATTGAAAGGGGAGCCAATGCCCAACCTCCCTCAGACACATAGGTCTCATGGGGGGATTAGATAAAATCTTATGAACTTTTGGGAGTCCGTAAATTGTTGGTAATAGAGGATATTCATCTATAAAATAATCCATTAATTCTTTCATAATAGAGCCTTCTATAAACGTATCATATAACAAGGCATTCAGTCTATCTAGCAAATAATCTCCATCACTTCTAACACATTCATAATACGTAGCTGAATCAGATAACATGGCCATCATAGCACTTACATAGTCAATGGTATTCATGACAACAACCCCACCCCCTTTATTGGTGGGATGCACATAAATATCATTACATTGAATTAACCTGTTGAGTATCAAATTTTGCTCTGTTAAGATTAAAAAATGAATTCCTATGTTGCTTAGTAAACAACTGATATATATCATCTTCACATAATTTTTAGAATGCCTCAACTAGAGGTGGATTTGGAGGCACAAACTGGCTAGGTTTTCTCAGGCGAGGTACATATTAATTTCTACCAGACATCAGTCTTAATGCCACATTACGTACAAACAGCTTCAGGTCTAATAGAACATCGAAAACATTTGCTCTCTTTGCTCTTACAAATGAAAGTCCTAAGTTCAGTACCTCTTTCTCTGTAGTAGTCAATTCCATTGAAGAGAGATTAATAATCAAGTCCTTGGAATTTTTGGGAGAACAGAAGGATCTATCTCCAACTGCCTTGTAGCTGTGGTCGCTTCCTCGCAAATCTGTTCCTGCTCCTGGAACACCCTCTTGCTTCCGGTCTGCCTGTATTCACATGTTCCGGTAGTTGCAGGCGTAAAAAAGACTGATTGGTCGATGTCAAAGTATCACTACTACACTTTGAAGGAGGGAGAATCAAAAGCATACTACTTTCCACATTAGCATTATTCACATCATGCAGAGAAGTCAAGGCATGAGAAATACATGCATCAGAATGTACCAAATTTACCTCATTGTTAATCACTTGTCTAACAGTCCCATTACCCTTAGAATGGTGACTTCTCATATTTATAGCATCACCTTCACTAATATCAGATACATTAGTAACAGATTTCTTAGTCAGTACTTCAGTGTCAAGAAAATAAAGGGCGCACACAGAAATACCAGGATATAATTGATATGGTAGTCAAGAAAAAGTTTGCTTTATTTGAAGATGATATTATTTTGTATTTGATAAATCCAGAAAAGGATATCTCAGTGTTAGGGAACATTTTGAGACAGATAAAAATCTTTTCAGGATATAAAATTAATGAAGATAAAAAAAGACTATAGCCGTAAATTATGTAACCACTCATGACTTGGTTCAGCAATACCCATATTTATGTGACCTGATAAGATGAAGTATTTAGGAGTAGGGGTTAAAAAAGGCTTCTGTTATGGCAGCCAAGGATATGTGGGAAGAGACTAAGCAAAAATAATACAAAAAACTGAGAAACAGGAATCTCTTGTTTATGGATATTGATAGTAAGATACAAGCAGTGAAAATGTTTTTGTCCCTTATACAAGTCAGGTATATTTTTATCAACAAGAGTAAAAGCTGTGTAAAATAATTATTAAAGACTTGAAGTAATTTATCTGGGAGGGAAATAGGGCAAGGGTTAAGTGGGATAAGCTGATCCTCCCAATAGAACAAGGTGGTTTAGGGTTACCTGATTTGAAGGGATATTTTAGAACTACACATTTAAGGCTTACATGCATAACACAAGCATAAGGCTATAATTCAAAGTGAGAAAGGAATGATTGTGAAACCAGTGTGGAGGGGGGCATTCAAGAAATAAGGAGAGACAGGGATTTTGGATGCAGATCCTTAAGGAGAATAATAACCACCATACAGAATATTATATTCATAAAATTGCAGAAAGTATTCTAAGAACTAAGCCAATGCATGAATGGAGAAAGGACATTTTCCTGTTAGAGAGAACTGCAAGTAGGGATACAGAAAATAGACAAGAAAGGAGAAAAATGAGAAAGGAACTAAGGTGTTGGGAGCAAATAACTAAAGGGGGAAGGTAATAGTGTGGATGAGGCCGAGAAGAGGTTTGTACTGCAGGTTAGAGACTGTTTTCCCTGTTAGGCACTGATATCAGAGTATAGGCAAAATGAAAGGGATAGGGGAGTCCTACATGAAGTACCTGCTCTTGTAAAATTTTAAGTCAAATCTAGAACAGAAGCTGCTGAAAAAAGGGGATAATTAGTAGGGCATATAAAGTGTTGCATGATAACTATAAGAATCAATGAGAGTAGGTAAGAAAGGACTGGGAAAGAGACTAGAAAAGCAATTTAGAAGTGTAGAATGGGAGGACATATGCATGGCTTCAAAATATATAACAAATTCCAGAAGATGTAGTATTTTTCTTGGAAGTGTTTGCATAGATATTTTTATACCCAAGCAGACTTTAATACTTTTTCCTCATGTAGATAGCAAGTGTTAGACATTTTATGGGGAAGAAAGGGGTAACTGGGAATATGTTTGGGGGAGTTTAATGAGTTGACAGATTTAAAAAAAAATGTATACAGTATATTGGTGGAGCAAATGGCTTAAACTAAGGAAATTATTCTTTTCAGCTGGGACACAGGATCTGAATTACCTAGCCCTACTAAGGCCTTATTAAGCATAACTGTGTTGGCTGCCAAAAAAGCAATTATTACAAAATGGAAATCAAAATTTAAACCAGCTTTATTTGTGGTGACTACTATCAAGCTAAGTGAATTTTCTATTTTAAATCTTAAAAAGTCTTTGTCCTTTTATCTCCCTTGCCTTTTGATGTCTGTATTTGTTATTATTCTACCTTGTACGTAAAGTACCCTTTGAATATTATTGTTAATATTCCCATTTTTCCTTCTACAATAGTTGTAGACCATTTTGGTACTATTGTTGGTATTTTTCTCTTCCATGATTACTGCTAGTTTCTTTTTCTGTTTCTTCTCCCAATAAATAAATAAATAATTAAAAAGTTGTTGCTATCATATTTAAAAATATTCTTCTCAACGAATAGTGATATTGTTGAGAAAACTTTATTACGTATGGCTGATAAGGAAAAAGCCCCTGTGGAGTTCAAAAATGCCTCAAGTGTGGGCATAAGGTTCTGTTTTCAGATGCCCACACATGATACATGTATTGTTTAGGCCCCTTGCATTGTCAAGAGGATTGTGCCATTTGCCACAGCTTAAATCTTACAGCTATTATGGAAAGAAAAAAACAAGCTAATACTTAAAGGTATGTTGACTACCTCTTTTGAGGAAGTTTTATCTGGAGCTTCACCAACTAAGTGAAAAAAGTCTAAATCTCCCTTCCCAAGCCCTTCAAATTCTTCAGGGGCTTCGGATCAGAGAAGAAAAATACCCTTATCAATCCAACTTTCCAATCTGATCAGAAAAACATAAAGACATCAGATAAGACTTCATCCTCTGATCTGAAACAAAAAAGAAAAGAGGCTGTGGATCCAACCTCAACATTGGATCCAAGACATAAGAAAATCGAATTGTTTGATCTGAAGACATTGGATCCAGCTAAAATATTTTTGAGTTCAATCCACCTTCCAGGAACCAGGTACTCTCAATTCATGGACCCCATACCTTCAAAGGTCCCTTCACCCTTTTTTAGAAAGACCTAAATCTCCATCTGTATTCTCCTCTCGCTCTTCCAGACGTCTTATGGAAGAAGATGTGGCAAGATCAGTGAGAATAATTCTCTCGATGCAGAGCCTGACAGGTGTCTCCTTGGCTGCTACCCCTTTGGATCAGTAGGTCCGATCTTCCACTACACCCCCTCTACCAGTTCCACCTCTGACACCTTTCATAGTCTCATGAAATCCCTTGGATCTGAGATATCTGGCTTTGTCTTCCTTGGATCCAAGGGTTGCCTTACCCTCGGATCCGAAGCTTGTTCTAAGCACTTCAATTCAGTCGGATCCAGAGAGATCTTGGAGCCGAGACTATCCTGGGGAAGTATGCCTTTGAGACTATGGAGAGAGCCTTGTCTGCCAGAGTGACACAGATTGGTTTTACCCCCTCGGATCCTCAGTCAGTAGCCTTACCGTCTCTGAGCTTGGAGTCTCACCTCTTTTCTCTACAGGGACAGCTAGTACCAAAATCCCAGGCTTCCCAACAGGGTATCCCACTTCTTTTGATACCTACCCAAAGCATCCCACTGAGGAGGTCCCTAAAAAAACATGCACTTATATTCCCCAGAATCTGTCACAGAAGATACAGATTTTGATGAAGGTGAAGGGTCCCCATGGTCACCTTCTAATGGTGTCTCATTTGGAGACATCCTTGAGATCCTCAAAAAGAGAGGTGGCTGGAAACCCAGCAACACTTCATCTGAAAAATCTGTACTCCTGGAGGTGTTCAGTATTGGCCCATCTACCTCCTGGATGACTCTACCCACCAGTGTGGGCATGGAAGGATCCCAACACCATTCAGCCAATACCTTGGAGAAATGACATAATTATGACAGCGCCGGGGACAAACAGTTTTGGGCAAAAGGTGTGCCTGTTAATGCCATGGTCGTGGTGGTGGCCACTAAGAAGGAACTTGCCGAGGAGAGTTCCACTGTCCAGCCACCCAACAGGGAGTCTCAGGCAATGGACAGGTTTGTGAAGCATGTCTATGCTTCAGTGACCTTCACCTTAAGGTCACTGAACAATTTGGCACATTTCACCAGGTTACAGAGGGACCTGATTAAGGAACTGTCAGATGCCCTCTCAGGATCTGTTTCTGAAGAAGTGCAAGCATCTGTGACTTCTCAGTTGGTTATTCTGCAATGTATTTCCAACTCTTCCATGAGGCTCATTTTGCACATAGCTGAAAGAACCTCATGGACATTTCCATAAGAAGGCACGGCTGCATGCGCTTAGTGATTTTGTGGAGCCCTTCAAGTCTTCATTCGTCAGTGCTTCCTTTGACAGCACATCTTTGTTTGGTCCCAAGGTAAAAGACACATAATCCAGATGTGAGAAGGATGAAAAGACAGTGTCTACTATGGGTGTATGTTTTCCCACTCTTCAAGGATCCTTTTCGAGGAATCAACGAGGTGGTAGGAAATTGTAGTTCAAAAAGTCCCAGGGACCTTTCTGGCACACACATGGAGGAAGTTCCCCAGAGGTAGAGTGAGGGAACTCCAATGGTAGATGCTGCCTTCACTGCGTAAGTGGTCTGCAAAACCAGTGGTTCAGATATTCATTCTTTGGTAGACCCTTCCATGCTCCTGAAAGGAGGCCTGACTGTCCACCTCTGAAGGTAGTCTGGAGTAATTTATCCCTGCACCTGACAGCCTGGCTGAATATAGCAACCGATGTCTGGGTGCAAAGGAACATTCCCAGATGTTATGTAATACCATTTTCCCTTCCTCCTCCCCATTCCAAGAAAATCCCTGATGCTCCACCCAGTCACAGGAAACAAGCAGCAATTCAGATACAAAAGCTTCAATTTTTTGCTACTACTACTTATCTTTTCTCTTTATCCTCACCTCTCATTGGTTTTTGCAGGTGTTAGGTGTGAAATTACTGTTTTTCCCTTCCCTGTGCTTTCTTTGGGCGTTGGCCCTTTCTAGTATTTTCATTTTCTACTTATTATTGTAGTAGTTCTGTAACAAAAAATGTAGCTAGAGTTCTTGCTCTGTTACTGAGTATAGTGTTTTCTGTGTGGGTGCGTTTTACTTTTGGTGCAGTCATTTTGGTGGAGAAACCATATTCCCCATTCTGATGCACACAGTAAATGTGTGTATTGCCTAGGGTCAGAGCATCTTAGGTTGGCTTGTAAGATTTGTGAGGGATTCAATACCAGAGGTATTGTTGACCACAAAAACAAATTCATACTCAAAGGGCTTTTACCTCCTTCTGATCCTTTCCCAGGGGCTCAAACCCCCTTAAAGAGTGTGATAGGGGCAAGTCCTCATGGGCTTCTTTGAAACCATCCTCCAAGTTACCGAAGCCTTCGGATCTGACAGTCTTGGATCCTAGGCCAACTTCTCCTCCAGTGGATCCTAAGCTATCCTCGAATCTGACATGTACTCCTGCATTGAGATGGTTTGCCTAGACCTTCTACTTTTGCCTCGGGACCTAAGTCCTCAGATCTCAGGGCACAGATTTGGACCCTGGAGTTCTCTATCAGGTCAGTGTCTCTGACATTGCCTTCTAAGATTTTCCAGACCAGCATCACTGCCTTCCTTGAAGTCTTCTAAGAGCCTCTCTAAAATTGATTTGGACAGGATGATACGGAAGATCTCAAGACTTTGATCCAGATGAGGGTTTGCCTACTCCATCCCCTGTAGGATCCGTGAGTGTCCCTATTACATTGCAGTCTCTTTCTCCAATCCGACCAATGGTATCGAAGCCCCAGGATCATAGCCACCTGGGATAGTTGGTATCAGATCCAAGGAGCCTTTCTTCCTCCACTCCAACAGTTGCCCTGACTGCCTCTGCTCTGATGTCATTAGATCACAGTGGGTCTCGGATCCAAGATGTCCCCATTAGATTTGGGGGAGGGGTTCAGCTCCAACATTATTTCATCTGCCCCTTCCCCTTAGTGATTCAGCACTTGACAGCTCAGGCCTGATTCTCGTTGGGGACCATGGATCGGAGGTCTCTACCCTCTCTTCCTCGATTGCTTTAGCTCCGGGGGAGTTAGGGAGAGACTGTCTGGTCTGTCTGCTTTCCAAGTTGTAGAAAGGGTCCTCTAATCTCATGAAGATCTGACCTGTCTGAGCTATAATCCTCCCCATCATTCCTCATTCGATCAGAGAATTGAGCCTATCATATCTGTCCAGGGTCAGCCCACCCCAGAGACGCCTCCAAACTCTTCCCTCAGAGGAATCCCCTTCTTCTTCCAAGACCTCCCCCGAACATCCCACAGAGGAGATTCATCATAAGAAGACATGCAAGAGGAGGCACATGGACTCCCCCTTGGAGTCCCTTACTGAAGACATGGACTTGGATGAGGGAGAATGAATGTATTAGAGACCCTGAGGCAAAGAGGTGGTTGGTCAGTCCAAACTCTTTCTTCTGAAGTGTATGTTTTTTGGAGGCTTTCGGGGTGGGCCCTGACGACATCCTGGGTGAATCTCCTGGCAGACGAACTTGTGGACTTAGTATTCCGCTGGGCCTGGAAGGAATCAGATGCTATTGAACTGATTCACAAATGACCGGATACGTTTTTGTCTTCCCCCAAAGACCGACTACACTGGACTAAGGGTATACCGGCAGATGCCGTGGTTCTGGTAGCAGCTACCAAAAACAAGCTAGCCGAACAGAATTTTACTGTCCATCCACTGAACAGGCAGACCAGAGTGATGGACAGGTTTGGTAAGTGCATTTCTGCCTTGGCCTTCTTCTCGCTGAGAGCATTAAACTACCTGGCACTTTTTACTCGGTTGCAGAGAGATCTAGCCAAAGAACTTTCTGACTCTCTAGCAGAGACCATATTGGCAGAGGGCTTCAAGAAAGTATCTCGCCATCTGGCTACTTTTTCTTACCTGTCCAATTCCTCCATGAGGCTCATCTCCCATTTTACAGAGGGCACCTCACAGGCAGCTGGCTCAAGTATTGCTATTAGAAGACATGCCTGGATGAGGCTTTGTGACTTTGCAGAACCCTTCAAGGCATCCTTTGTTAATGCCCCTTTGATGGCTCCTCTTTGTTCAGACCATTTGTCAAAAATACACTAACCCACAGTGAACAGTAAGGGAAGACACTGTCTGCTGTTGGGGTCAAGTTTCCTACCCCTCAGCATACTTTTTTCAGAAATCAGCAAGGTGGCAAGAAAACCTGGTTCTGGAAATCCCCAGGGCCTTTCCAGGGTCAATGCGGGGATTCTTCCTCCAGAGGCAGAGGGGGGAGTTTTAATGGGAGACGCCACCCCAGGGACAGAGGGGGACTGCAGAATCAGGGCTTCAGAAGCTCATTCTCTGACAAGTCCTATCAGCGCTCCTGAAGCCCTGCCTGACTTCTCCGTTCTGGAGGCAGTCGAGGGTCATATTTCACTGCACCCAGATGCTTGGACCGCTCTAACAAAAAACACTTGGGTGCTAAGGATTATATCCAGAGTTTATTGTATTCCCTTTTTCCTTCAACCTCCAAAGACACAAAAGAAACTCCCTGATATTCCACCCAGTCAGATGGAGTATGCAGTACCAGAGATTCAAAAACTACTGCAAAAAAGAGTCATCCAAGAGGTCCCCACTGAACAAAAATGATTCAGAACATACTCCCCCTTCCTTTTAGTGCCAAAGAAAACTAGGGACCTGAGACCCATTCTGGATCTAAGCAACCTGAATTTGTTCATAAAGAAAGCAAAGTTCTGGATGGTTATTCTTCAGTCCATCTTACTGCTGTTGCAAAAGGACAACTGGATGTACTCAGTAGACTTACAGTACATGTACTATCTCGTCAAAATAGGCAGAAGCTCCAGGATTCATCCAAACTTCAGGCTGGGAGCCAATTCAGTGTTCTGCCCTTTGGACTCACCACAGCCCCCCAAGGTGTTTACCAAATGCATAGCAGTAGTCACAGCTCACCTGAGACTGAAAGGATTGTAAGTGTTTCCATATTTCCATATTACAGAGTTTGGAATTTATTGGGGCTCTTCTGGATACATCAAATCAAATAGCATTGTTACACCTTCACCACATACAAATGTTGAGACACCATGTTCAAGCTATCTTAGATCTTCCATCTCCACCGGCAAGACTAGTACTTCAAGATCTTGGATCCATGGTGGCTGCCATCACTCTTGTCTTGTTAGCAAGGTTTTTTTATGCGAATGTTTCAGTGGACCTTGGCTGTTCAGTGGTCTACTCTTTAGCAGCCTCTGTGTATTCCTATCAAGTTGACTCCAGTTTACAGAAAGCATCTTTGACGATGGCTTCTTTTGGATGACCTGGCAATTAGTAGGCCATTCCTTTTCCCTTCCCCCACAGCCACAGTGACCAAGAATGCTTCCCAGTTGGGGTGTGGGGGGCATTTTAAGGGAAAGATGGTCCAATGCATGTGGACTGACATAGAGACCAGATAGCATATCAATGTTCTGGAGATGAAGGCAGTCCTCCTCATGTTGCAAGCCTTTCAGGACATCCTTCCTGTAGGAAGTATAGCAGTTCACACAGACAATATGATAGTAGTCTGGTATACCAACAAAAGGAACCCATTCATATCCCTTGTGCAGAGAGGCTATCAGAGTCTGGAAATGGGTAATATCTTCAGGCTGCTTTCTGCTTGCAACTCACATACCAAGGAAGTCCAACATTCTTGCAGACAAACTCAGCAGGTCGATTCTGACCCCTCATGAGTGGTCCCTCAATCAATCAGTAGCAAACTTGATTTTTAGCCGTTGGGACTGACCTTGCTGCAATTGGTTTACATTTCCTCAGAACAACACTGCCGCAGGTACTTTACTCTGATCCCCCCTCTGAGGGAGTCTCCATCCTTGAAAACCTCTGGAAGAGTGAGTGGTAATAGAATATTACTACTCAATATACATACTGGAGATCCAGACATATACTTCTGCAGTTTCTCTCTCTCTCTCACTGTCTCTCTCTTTATATATATGTGTGTGTATATATATATATATATATATATATATATATATATATATATATACACACACACACACACACACACACACACACACACACACACAATATGGACATAAATTCTTTCTGTTATAGTCAGCAAGCAAGATATGAGGTACATGGGATTGGTGCATTGTGGGTTAGGGAGAAGCTCGATAGTTCTAGTTTACTGCAAGCTTTTGCAATGGCCAAGTCAGAGCTGAGGGATCAGATCCAAACCAATTAGTTCAGGAAGAATGAGAATAGACAACACAAATGGAACGTTATGGTAAGTACATAACTTCTTATTTCATAGTAGAGTGCAATAAAAAATAATAATATGACTTGGAGAAAATATGTGTGAAAAAACTCATTAGTCATATTACTTGTTATGTAGATTAGTATGTGATAAGTGAGACCTGAGGCAATTCTAATAAGATATTTAAAAGAGATGTTAGAGATTGCATGATTAGAGACACTGAGGAGAAATTGAATGATGTCTTAGTATGAGAGAGGGTGTTCATATTAGGGTTATAGAAGGATGTAAGGATGGAGAAAAAAGGAGATAATAAGAAGAGTACAGAGTAGGATGTCTTCTGATAGCTTAGGTGAGAGGGGAGGGATCCCTACTGGTTTGAATCTAATGTTGGAAATAACTTACTATTTGGCATAGCTGCTACTAATTCTTAAATTGTACTTCTCACTTTTAATCATTTTATTCAGATCCAACAGAGAAGTAGAAATAGAAATCTAGTCTTGCTTTATAAACATAATCATACCATTCACACATTATTTGACCGTAATTGCTAATTATTAACACCTAAACTTCCTAAATAGCTTATTTCTTTTCTGTTCTATCCTAGATATTTTATTTCTTTTTTTGTTTTACTCCTGGGAGCTACTGATATGTTCCCTGCAGCATAAATTTCATACAAAATTTCAGTATTTATTTGCCTGTCACATTTTCCTGACAGCTTTTTAGAGCCAGTCACTTTACATGGTACCTGAATATGTGAAGAATACCCACATAGCTTCTTTTCTGTTTCTTTTAACATAAGTGCTCCACAATTATCTTTAGGTATAATATTACAATATTCATGAGTGTTTGTTTAAAATCCAGCATTTATTTTATTAATTTTTGTATCTCTTGCCAGTAATTTGACTTGTCTCATTTCTGATGCATTTTCATATCTTGTTGTGCTAAGTGTTTTCAGTTAGTAGTACCTAGCATTTCTCCTTTTCAGTTTTCACTCAACAGCATGCATTATTTTAAACATGTTTTTCTTTCCTTTTACACATTTTTGCAAAATTATTTTTTTAACCACAGCTTTTACATAAATGATTAAATATGTCATGCCTATAGCTGCACTTAGTAGGCAAGGCTTGAATTTCAACTGCGCTATAATTTCTGCTCATCTTATGGTTTTCCTTCTTATGGTCATTGTTGTTATAACAAATTCTCATTTTATTTCTCATTTTCACCTTTTTATTTAACTCACATTGTATGTTAAGCATACCCATTTACTCAATGAATACTTTAAAGTGTCTATTTGTAATCTGACACATTTTGCATACCTCCACAACTTTTGGTAAGGTCTAGTCTGCTACCTTTAACAGCATGACCTTGTTTGAGCATTTCTTATACCACAGACAATTTTATCTCTTACTAATCACTTACTCATTTCATTAGCTCATAACATAAACATCCATAGCTTGTATAAGACCTTGTGCAATTTTAAAGAACAAATATGGTAAGTTATTTTTAGGCTCACAGTAATTCCTAAACTTTTCTATACTTCCTGATATTTTGTATTTTCTTCATGAAAGATAAAATTATTAAACACATTAGCTTCTATTTTTCTGCTACAATTATCATGTAGTGTGAAAATTGTTGGTGGCTTCAGTTGTATGACTTATCTGATGACAAATTATACTTCTGTGCTTTCATGCACTTAAACTTTCTGATCAAATATAGTTTTTCACTTCTACAAATGCATGTCTATACTTCTATCTACATGTAACCTTTGGATGTTTTTCAGAATATTAAGAAGTTAGTAAGAAGAACTGACAGTATGATGCATTCTAGACTTCATGAGGTATTTCCATCCTTCTTGAAAGAAATGTAACTTCCTGTAACAAGGCGTTAATGTATTTATGTATGCGGTATTTCCATCCTTCTAGAAAGAAATTTAACTTCCTGTAACAAGGCATTAATGTGTTTATATATGCCACAATATGAGGTAGTACATTTTATGATGTGCGTCCCCTGGAACTGCAGTTACAAATGAGATAAGAATACTAATCACAACTGGTAATGTCAGGTGAGAGTGACATTGCATGGCTCTTCAGATGGCAAGGTTTGCTTGCCAAACCATATAGAACTGCATAGTTTTTATTTTTGGCCTTTCTGTAATGTTTTGCTTGGAGTGTTGCTTTTGAACTGTTATATAAAAGAGGTCCTTTGGATTATAACTTTCTACACTGAATTTATTGAGCCAGAGATAGGGCTTATGAACTGGTAAAAGGTTTTCATTTGAAAGGTTCCACTGTTGAATATTCAGTGCTTGCCTAGGGAAAGATGTTCTGTAAAATGTGCTCTGATGCTTCCAGCTACCAAAAGAATGGACTTTCTTTGTTGCACAAATAGGTGCTGAAGTTGATGTTTACTGCCAGAATTTGCTTGGTATCTTTGCCAAAGTCTGAGAAAATCTGAAAAGTATGTCTTGCTTCTATGAATAAAACTGAATCAAAGATCAGGTTTTGCTTGTGAAGAAGTATATTTGTTTGTTTGTGAATATAGTTCTTTTACGTGTTCATATTTATAATTGTTGTATGTGATGTGTTTAAGATATTCTTGTATGTTAATGGCATCCTTTAAATTATAAAATGATTATATTCTGGAAGCACTTATTCCCATCTATTTTCCCCAGGACCATTGTCCACTGAGGTGACTTTATTTCACTTGTAATGGCTGTATTTGGAAAACCTTCTCCCTTATACATTGTTCATATTGAAGTGACCACTGATTATTGAGCCACTTGCTAGTTTTAAGGTATATTTTAAGATGTTACTCATTTACTTACAATGTCTGTGTTTTGTCTGGATTTCAGTCTGGATAAAATCTGGTTTGAATGGACACTTTGCTGGTTTGGATTTAAACACTGTATCAGAGTTTTTTTTTCAATAAACATCTTTATTAAATTATCACATATGACATAGGCAAACTTACATTTATATGAAAAACAAACAAAATGACATCACTTTAGTTGAACACATTGTACATCACAGACACCATTTAAATACATGTAGTTGCAAACATTATACATCACTTATAATCTATACAGTTATTGTCAGTTAAGCATTATATGTCACTTTCAAATCCTGCCTCTTAAACCTCTCTCCTTCTCTGCATATATTGTTCCCACAATTCCATTTTTTTCCTATGTAAACACTGTCAGTTTTGGGGTTATATAGCACTGTTTGTCACTTGTATTAACATGTGCTACATTGTGAACTGTTTTGCTACATGTACAAAGAGAACCTGCCCATTGTGGATTTAATTAATTTTGTTGTTATTTATTTTGTTTTTCTAATTCTGCATTGCATTCTTCAGTTTTGTAGGTTGTAGAATGCTCAGGAAATTAAGCAATATAATAAATCCAAACTTGAAAATTCAAATGGTGTCCATTAATGTACAGTAAGACCCATTTTCTTTTACCTTAAAATGTTTAGATGATTTGAGTTTCTCCGCTTTATATTCACTTTCATATCTAAGCATCACAAACAAAATGTTTACTATGATTTCCCAGCTGCAGATCAGACCAGCATTTCTTATATAAATATTTGTTTATTACTATTCATTCATTCATTGCTTAAGTGGACTGATCTACTGACCCTTTTCAGCCATGACCCAAGCTCAAAGAACAGGAAAAATAAATCAGTATCTTACTAATCAACAATATCATATA
Organism: Protopterus annectens; assembly: GCF_019279795.1. NCBI lineage: Eukaryota > Metazoa > Chordata > Ceratodontiformes > Protopteridae > Protopterus > Protopterus annectens. The sequence goes on from NC_056743.1 coordinate 644,077,622, forward strand.
CAGAATGAGTAAATGGTAAAATTCAGTATATACTGATAAGATTCAATGCAAATAGGGTAAGATTAGGAAGATCCCATTAAAATGCATTGAGAGAACAAAGTAAGAAAAACATCCAAGAATACAAGCAAAGATTTGCATAAAATGCAATGCAGTCATACATATAACACTTAAAGTTATACTTCTATATTCATATGAAATATATACATATAAAATGTACATTATGAGGCTATGAAAAGTTTCTTAACTGTATTCGGCTATCTGTGATATAAGGTGGTAAGTTACATAAAAAATTGTTGTAGCATTTGCAGGTAGATTCTGTAAAGAGATTCTCTTTGAGTGTATCTTTGAAGCTTTTAATAGTATCTAGGTTTTTGTTGGCAATAGACAGGTGGTTCCAGGTAGCAGTTTCTAGTCTAAAGAATGCTGTTTTAACTACAGTAGTTTTATATGGAGGTTATAGCGTACAGAAATTATTGCCCTGTGTACTCCTGAGTTCATAAAGGGTGTCTTGTAAAGGTATTTTCACGCATAGAGGGGGCAATGACTGTACTTGAGAATCCAGTAAAATTGAGTATTTAAGTGTGTCCCTATGAGGAACTAAAATCCATGCAGATTTTTTTTTTTTAGCAAATTAAAATGTTGCATGTAGAGGTCTGCTAACAGAATGAACCTGCAGATGTAATCAGACCTCTCAACCAATCGGGGACAAATTTCAACAGAATCAGGGACAAGTCACAAAAAAATCAGGGGCACTTTTAAAATATTAGTGCTATTAACTTGAAACGTTGACAGAATCAGAGCATATGAAATAATACACATTTTCTGAAATAAAAGAAGTCTATAACTCTTAATTATTGTCATTATTCATTGAGTGTAATTCACCACCTTTCCTCCAAAAGTCACTAGTTTTAGGAGGGATTAAGAGGGACAGAGCTAAAATTTGAGTCAAAATCAGGGACAGTTGAGAGGTATGCAGATGTTATTTTCAACAGTTTGCATTCACTGAGTATTGTGGGCTGTATACATAATGAGAAAAGGAAGGTCATATTCCAATGTGGGTGTTAAAATATTTTTGTCAATAGCCATAGGAATGGTTAGGAAAGTATAAATTTAATGATGTGGAGTGGGAAGGGGGTAGGGTGGAGCAAGAAGCAAAGCTTTGTGTAGTACAGTGGAGTGGAATAGGGCTCCCCATGAGTTAATACAACACAAGAAACAAAGAAAATTGTTTAAGGGCTCAAATGGCAATAAATGTGCTGAAGGAGAAAATGGATGAAGATTACGGTAGACCAGTTAATCAAGTGAAGGAGCTGAGTTAAGGTAGAAAGCAAGTATCATCAGGACATTTTAAAGTGTGGCAGCATAAGTAGCTGAGCATGATAAGGCTTAGATCTAATAGCAGCAATAAATATATTTCTAAAAGTGGTGCAGCACACTTTTCACAGAACAAAACTTTAACTGACAGAGATCAGCTATATGGAGAGCCTTAACTTACTTAAAGCTGCAGTACTGTGGCTGTAGCTGGGATGGGACACAATCCAAAGCTTTTCATAGTGGAACAGCAAAATGATCCAGGGGACCTTAGGGACTGGGTGAACCCACTTGCACTACCTATCCCCTTAGCTTTCCACTTCATACAATTAAAGGAGAGAATGGGAAAAATTATATGGTCCAATAAAACTATGCAGTGTTTCTGCTATTGCATACAAAGCTTTGTTGATAAGCTGGTTGTCATTAAAGCAAAAATCTGTAAACCCATATTGCCAGGTGAAAAGAATACACACTGCACTTGTAAACTTGAAGATACCAAGTTGATAGCCACTGAGAGTTTTGCACTTGTTTAAATAATTTATTTTTTACTCCTTTGGATTTTAGATTAAACAGTTTAGACCATTTCAGATACTCTCCATGCTCCTGCTTAAAAGTGTACTGATGTTGGAAGAAGCCCAGCAGAAAGCCATCAGAAATATGTTAGAGGAAAGGATATGACTGGAGATCAGACGGTACTTTGTGATGTTAGCGCTCCACCTGTCACCATTCTTTCCTTGGCAGTGACCTGTGTTTTCATTAGGAACATGAGGGTTCATGTCTGTGACCCTTTGGCAGAATTGTGTCCCTGTCCTGTTCATAGGTGTATACTAGGCGAATTTCCAATTACCTATTTATTGGTCCAAGTTGCACTTAAATAGGGCTAGGGAGGAACTCTGCTTCACATGGAAGGGGAGCTTGTTCTACAGAATGAATATTCTCTGAGAAATAAATCTGTCATTCCAACATGTCTTATTTATGTCACAAGTAAAATTTAGGCCTTTTAATCAAGTAGCTCTGATGCTGTTTGTTTTGTGGATATGCAAAAGGTTCATCAAAACAGGGTCCAGGGATGCCTCGTATGCCAGGCAAAGATCATCTATCAGACGTCTGTATAATACCAAGTAAAGAGACAGGACTTTGAGGAGATCAGCGTAAGGCATTGTGTTTACTCCTTGTTTTTTTTATTTTTTTTTATTTTTTATTTTTTTTTGTAAGTGGCTGCATGTGGTCTGGTCAGGTACGCACTGAAGGAGACATTATTCTCTAGGATGGATCTGATGAGGGGCTGACTAAAGTCATATGATGATCTCTCTGGACCTAGATGCCATGCTCTTGCTTATACATTGAGCAACATACAGATATTTTTTTGCTACCTTGGAGACATGTTGGTCGAAGACTTGGTTACTATCATCATGAGTTTCCAAATCTCTGACTAGTAAATCAACATTTACATGTTTTTTATTGATGACATAATTACCCGGTGGCAGACTTCCCAGAAAATACTATAATGCATTTCTTGTTATTGAGTTTTAAGCCATGGCTTTGGCACCAAGCGTTTGTCTGTGTTAGACCTTCCTGAGGGGTGTTCTTATCTTGGGAGTATTCAGTGACTGCTCCCAGTTTGCAATTATCTGAGAACTTGGTTAGCCAGAGGCCTTTGACATTGGCTTTGGAATCCAAGAAGTAGATGCCAAAGAGAATAGGCCTAGCACAGAGCCCTGGGGGACTCCACTGGTGACCAGCCTGTGTGTGCCTGTGTGGGTGTCAGTACAGGAGGCATCAGAGTTATTGCCCTTTCCAATGTGTTGTTTGCACTTGACTTTGATTCTATCAAAACCGATCTCTTAAATCCAAGTCCTCAGCTCCATCTTCAGTGTTGACCTGTTTGGCATCCTTTTTGGTCTAGAAGTCATCAGTGTTTGAGGTGTTGGCTCCAAACTCACTGCCAGAGCCATTTGGTCCATCTTTGTTAGTGAATCCATGCTCAGGATCTCTGATGTCTACTTCTTTTTGGGCCAACATGGTACTGACATGAATGTCTTTAGTGTCAAAGATTCAGCTTTTGATTTCTTTGATATCACGATAGCCTGTCCCACAATGCAGGAAGGAGATATACCACCCAGCTTCAGCTTCATCCTTTGGCACCATTAAGTCTGCACCTTTAGTGCTTATCATCCTTCCCAAGAAAATTAGCATTTATGAGGGCTTCAAGCTATCTCACCATCAGGGACATCACGAGTCTCTTGGTGCATTAGATGAGTCTCCTTTGGAGCCACCACAAAAATACATGTGTAAAGAGAAGTCATATGGAATCACCCATGGAGTCTATCACATTTTTTTAATTTCTCCCAGTATTTTGGGTTTCAAATAATACCATGATGGGAATGGACCCCATTCCTAAGTCAAAGTATGATTAAAGTCCGTGAAATTACTATTGTTTCAGTCTTTGATGTTAGCCAGAAGTGCTCTTTGCAGCACCCCCAGTGTGCCTAGACTTAACTACTTGGGAGTTACATGTATAATAAGATATCTAAGTTGTTCTTCTTCTTCTTTCGGCTTTTCCCAGTTAGGGGTCGCCACAGCGGAACTCCGGTCCGCTAATGATTGGCACTAGATTTTCACAGTGCCGAGGTGCCAGCTCGATGCCCAATCTTCAACGAAGGCACACCCATTCACGCATGTCTTTCGAATGCCACTCGACCGTGGGAAGGACATGCAGACTCCACACAGAAGGCTCTCCAGCCGAGAATCGAACGGGAGAACCTCTTGCTGTGAGGCAACAATGCTACTGCTGCACCACCGCGGTATGACTGTAAATTCTTTTTTATAAGACCCATTGCTCCTACTACTATTGGACCTGATTGGGTATCCTTCCACATTGCCCTTGTTTCTGCCTGCAAATCCTGGTATTTTATAACTTCATGTCTCTCTGTACATAAGACACTGTAGTCACTGGGTGTAGCAATTTCAATGATCAATGCTACTTTTGTCTTCTTTTCATGGACAACTATATTTGGTTTTCTCACATTTCTTTTTTGAACTGTTGGTAATGGTTCCCATGTGATATAAACTTTATAATTTTCTATAATGTTTTGTGCCTCATGGTTCCAATGCTTCTCAGTTACTTCAGTAATACAATGTTTGCACAATCCCCAATGCAACAGTCTGGCCACACCACATTATTATGCCTTGCAATATACAGCCCTTCTGACATTAGTGTATCACACGCAGCACCAAGATGTGCGACTGTTTCCAATTCTGTTTTACAAAACCTGCATTTGTCTGTTTCTCCCACATGTTCAATGGACTTTGTAAACCGGTGTGTACTTAGTCCATTATCCTGGGTGGCCAGCATTAACCTTTTGTCTTTTGGTTTAAATTCACCTGTCTTTAACCATTCCTGCATTCGGTCCTGATCGATATGAGTTTGTCCCAAGAGTTTTCTGTACTTGCAACAATACTTATGTATTTTCCACATTTCTTGCCTTCTCATCTGATCTGATCCTTCACCTTATATTCCCTTTTTTTTTTTTTTGGCACATTCAGTTGCTATCTGATTTTTATCTTCTTCTGGTTTGATTTCCATTCCTGCTTGATACAGATATGCTGCTGATAAACTAAGCAGAGAAGTCATCTTAGACTTATTCTCCTCATATTGTAAAACTTTCGCTATGTTTGGATCTCATGAGATCGACAGATATGTATGCAGTCCTACAATTGCAGATCTATACATGTAATCAATTTAGAGGAATTCCATACCACCTTCCAAATGGGAAATATAAACCCAAATATAAACTATTTGGAAAATATAAACAATATCATCCACCCCATCCAACCACTACCTTTCTTTCCACTCCACTAATTACCTTGATTATAGCAAGCTCAGATGCTCATAAGCCTAGTACTTATTATACAGCAGGAACTTCTCATTGTAACATTTGTTAATGTCTGTTTTGTACTTCACAGATAAAGATTCTAGTTGTCTACTGATGTACTATGTTCTTCATCTGTAAATATGTTGTAAGTAATTGCTATGTTAAATTGTTAATCGCTATGTAATCCAGTGTCACTACTGTCTGTTTATTTTACTGTGGAGCTTTTCTCCCCGGGCCTCCGCTGAAAATGGACCTACGTACAGTCGGACACTCCTGGTCAACAAATTGAAATAAATAAATAAATAAAAATAAAATATATATGTAATCTTGGTATACACTGATTTTAATAAATCATTTGATAAGCATGAAGCAATTTTTCTTGTTTTCCTGTCCAACTGATCAGATAACTTTAGAGGCCAGTTAGTCACTTCAAACTGTAATTTAGGACAGGAAGAACAAATTGGTTTATAGCCTGGACTTTGTTCCTGGATGTCACAACTGTTTTCAATATTAATGGTAATCTTCTAAAATATTCCTTACTAAGTTTTATTTGCATTTGTTCATGTTTTATTGTTGATCCTTCATCAGTTCCCAAATATTTATATACTCCCTCTTGCTCAAATTCTTTTATATCACATTCTTGTCCTAGACTGATATTTTCTTAGTGCTGCAGCTTTCTTGCTTTAAAGGTGGTTGCTTTTGCACATTTATCAAGACCAAATAACATTTTTATATCATCTGAGAAAATTTTGATAACTTGTAGTTGTGCTTTCAGTTCCTCATCTGACAAGCTATATAGTTTTAAATCATCCATAAAAAGAAGATAAGAAGTCTTTACACTTTGTTGTTTTCTGGGAGCCAAATTGTAGCCATCACCTAATATGTTAGGTAGACAGCTTTATGGGCTAATGGCAGGACAAAAGAGCAGTGGTAGCAAAGAGCCACCCTGGAATGTACCACTTTGAATGGAATAATAATTTGTTCTGTATCGTGGCTTAACTGCATATTGGTTTGCAACTGTTTCCTGTTGTAATGTAATCGAACAATGTAAGGTGCATGTTGTACATTTGTAAGCACTCTTTTTCTCCATGAATGTCGGATGCTGTCAAATGCTTTTTTGTAGTCTACCAATGCCTCACTTAGATTCTACCCCATTTTACGGTTCTCCATTATGACTTTATTTAACAACAAATGATCCTTTGTTCCATATGACTTTCTTTTGTTACCCTTTTCTTCTATGGCCATGATTGAGTTTTCTTCTTAACTGGCTATAAATTTTATCTGCTTCAGTTCCAGTGTATAGTTTATACATCATCGGAAGGCAAGTTATTGGTCTATAGTTTTTACGCTAGTTTGCATGTTTGCTATTAAGGAGGAGTATTATTAACCAGTGTCTGTTTGGGGTGCAAATATAAATAGTTCTTACTCATGTCTAAATCTTCATGTAAAGATGTTAATACTTTTAGCCAGAAGTTAGGTACTGCATCTGGGCCTAGGTTTTCCAATTAGGAGCTTTTCTTAATTTTGTTTCAATTTTTCTGGCCATCACTTCATCCCAGTTGATGTCATATATATTTGAACATCTTTTTCTTTCTTTCATTTCTTCTATCCATTTAGGATCTTTGTTATGTTCCACAGGATCTTCATAACAAACTTTTTTGTGTCATAAATAAATTGCTTATTTTGCACTTTTCCTTTATATTTATTTGCATGTCTTCTAAGTTTTTTTTCCCCTGTGCTGATATGTTTAGCTTATTATTTTGCTATAGTGTATTGATGCTGTGCATTGCCTTTATCATATCTATCTTTCTAATTATTTTTCTTGATCTGTTCCCCCTTCTGTATTCTTCTAACAGTGACACTTCTTGTCTTAATTGCTTAATAGTTTTCTTTTTTCCATACTTCCATGATGGCATTTGATTTCTCCCCTTTCTTTTCCCTTACCGCCCTGTGTTTTTGTGGTAAGGCTATCTGTTATTAATTTAACTGCCCAGTAATATGTCCTATTCACTTCTGTTGTATTGCATGAATTTCTATGAACGGTCCTGATTAATGTATTCATTTCGTTCATCAAACATCTTACATTTTGGGTCTTAATGACTTTCTGTAGTCTATTTCTTTCATTGATCTTAATATGTCTATCCATCTCCTAAATCAAACAACTCTTTCCTTAGATCATTTCTTCTAAACTGAGGGCACATTCTTTGTTCTCCATTTCCTGTGGGCATTCTATGGAAAATTCCAGAATATCTTCCTATGCTGTATTCTCTTCAGTTTCATCATGTGACATCCTTTGCTCTTTCATATGGTAAGTCACTGGCATATCACTCCACAACATTGACTGCATCAGATTTGCCATGGTTTCCTGTTCCTTCCCTTGCTGTGCACCTCTAACTGAACTTTTATACTGATTCCTACTGAAGGCTCCAAAGTATCTTCCCTCCAACTGAACTTTTATACTAATTTCCCACTGAAGGCTCCAAAGTATCTTCATGTGGCAACTGATTAGATGTTTACCACTCTACTGGTTTCTCCTTAATTATGGATTCATTATTCTAGCCTGCTGTGGTGTTATCAGAGTTAGATTTTCTGCACTAAATCATTCACTTCACAGGTAAACCATAACCTCAGTTTTCTATTTCTTTAATTTCCCCAATATTAATCCTTCTTTCTACTTTCCCTCTTTGTTTTATTATTTTTTGTGTTGTAAAATTTTCCATATCTGAATGCCTTTGCCTGTATTTCTCTTCAAATATCTGTGGTACTGCTCATTTTATATTGATTAGTTTTACTTTCTCCTTTGCACAAATATTGATCCATATTAATTTTTTTTATTTTCCATGTCCATATTACTACTTCAGATGTTTCTTGTTCCTCCTCTTTCTCATTACTCGAGGGACTCATTCGACCATCATGCTGTGATATAGCCTGTATTGAGCCTTTCTACACCAAATCCTTCACTTTGCAGGTATTCCATAACTTCAGCTTCTATGTTTTCAACTTCTAGTTTACTAATCTTCTGTTCTACATTCCCCCTTTGTGATCTTATTTTTTGTCTTGAGACATTCTCCATATCTGGGTGCCTTTGCCTGTATTTCTGTTTGTATATCTTTGGGGGTGCTTTTTTTGTATTGATTAAGTTGGCTTTCTGCTTTGCATAAATATCGCACCATATCATTACTCTTTTTCTTTCCCATGTCCATATTTCTTTTTTATACCGTTCAAAAATCTCTAAATTTTGTTCTTTGTATTTTCGCACTTCCTCAGTCATTTCTTTTTCCAAACAACCTAAAATTTCTTAGTCTGTATGTTTTTCATGAATCTGTTGTCTGTCACACTGTATACGAACCTTGATGAAGGGAAAAGGGTCCCCTCAGTCCCTTCCAGTAGACACAAAGTTTGGTAAATCTTAAATTTAGTGCATCAGAGGGGCACTTGGCGCTCTGGCCCCTTCTTCCCTGGATGAAGAGGTTCTCTATGAGACATTCAGATCTGCCCACCATCTCCTGGGTCATCCTTCATGCTAATTGTATGATAGAGCTTTGGCAGTGAGGACATAATGGGACCACAACATGACAGAGAGCATCTCACTGAAGCCAGACAAAATCTGTATGCCCATCTAAGAACAAACCACACTGAAGCAAATTACTACATTATTATGCCAGCAGCCACCAAGAAGGAGCTGACTGATGACAGTCCAGCAGTTCATCCTACGAATAAGGAGTCTAGAACAATAGACAATATGGGAAAGTGAATTTACACTTTGGCACATTCTCTCTGGAAGTGTTAAACTATCTCATATTACCAAATTCCAAAGATAACTAAATGAGCAATTGCTAGACGCTTTGAGAAAACAGGCCACTTCTGACACTCGGAAACAGCCCAACTCTAAGGTGGACACCATGTTGACCATTTCAAGCCTGTCTATAAGGTTATTGCTTAATGCTGCCAACAGTGTGGTTAGAGTGGTGGGCATAAACATGAGATGGCATGCCTAGCTTTATGTGATTTAGTGGACAATTTCCAGGCATTCTTCATTAATGCCCACTATGATGAGTCCTCATTCTTGGGATCTAAAGTCAAGGAAAACCTTCTGAAAAGTAAACAAGAAGGAAAGATTCTGTTGGTTTTAGGAGTGCACTTTGAGAGGGTCCCTATTAATTATTTGAACGTTTTAAAGTTTGAATGTCATATGGTCGACACCATATGATCGAACTTTAAAAAGTTCAAAGGTGAAAAGCAAGGGCTCTGTATGGCGCAAAATGGGAAAATTTCCTTTTTCTGCACTGAAGTGCGATCTCAGAGTTTGTATATTTAAGTAGGGGGGTGTGGGGGGGTGCAGGGGGGCTTGCCCCCCATGCTCAGAGCATTGAGTCAAGTTTTTTTTATTTTTTTATTTTTTAATATATTTCGATGTTTCGAACTTTGCTCATATGTTGTCGAACATATGAGGTTCGAAGTTTTAAAACTTTGTATATATAATCTAGACCTTTTTGAGATTCCCAAAAGATTTTTCTCTAGGAATCAAAAGGGATCTGAAGCCCTCTGGTTCAAGAAATCCCAATGCTTTCCATTCAGCTTCTCTTAAACACCAACCTAGAGCCAGAGGGGGAACACAAAACTAGGGTTTCAGAATTCCTTCCATTGGAAAGTAACCTCAGCATCTCTGAAGGGTTGTCTGACTATTCCTGTCTTCTGGCAGTCAGGAGTGGATTGTCTCTTTACCTTGACACATAGATAAATTTCCATTCAGCTTCTGTTGGGCACCAACTTAGAGGAAGTAGGGATCCATAAGACCAGCGTTTCAAGAAGAACTGCCATTGGGAAGTATCCTCAGCATCCCTGAAGGTTTCCTGACTATTCCTGTTTATTGGCAGTCAGTTTTTTAAGTCTACCTACCACTAATGTTTTATACAATATCTTAGAAATTTACTTGCATGATGAGTATATGTTGTATATCACTGTTTGGTGGTTGGGGGGATTGGTCCTCCAATAATGACTCTCTCACTCTGTTTATTTGCTGGCAGGATGGATGCTTATGAGAAACAGTACTTAAATATTATGTGAAGATGGTTTCAGGTGTAAGGGGACACTTCATGGATGATGCTAGCTAGCATTTCATTCCTCCTGCACCACATAGACTCCTGCAGCTGAGTTTAGACTCAAGATGGTTCAAATGGTCTGTGATTCAGCCCAGGCTTGGGATTGGGGGAGGATCCATTGTGGGGGTTAATATGTTTATGCAGAGTAGTAGATTTCATTTTAGTAAGAAAGGACAGCTTAAGATGAATGGGGTGGTAGGGAGTTTTTAACAGTGATTACATGGACTGTACAAATTTTGTTTCTGGCTGGAAGGATACAAAGTGCAACACTGAAAGGCTGGAGAGAACATGTAAAAGGGAAAAATGTAAAAGTATGGCTTAATCATGTTACAATGTATTAAAGACTACTGGTAGCGCATATATATCTCTCTCATTGTTAAACTTTATTTGGTATGTGAAACAGCCTGGTGACCTAAAGCGGTGGTTACTGTTACATTTCAGACCTAGGCATTTGCTATTTTACTAGATATATGTGTTTAGCATTATCACTGAAATGTTTGTGTATCTTTTTTTTTTTTTTTTAACCTGCTTATGTAACTACAACATTGAATAATTGTTTTTTTTTTTTCCACTACTTTGTTTCTTTCATTCTCTAACCAACTTAGCTTCCCAACCACCCAGCTCACAGTAGGATTTGTGAAACTAGCTGCCTGGTCATTAAGGACCCTTCCAAGCTTTCTCAGCCATCTCAATCCTCTAAGTATCAGATTCAGGCTGCCCTACTTCAGAACCCTGCCATCAAAGAAGCAAGATAGTACGTTATCCTAGACCTAGCTGTAAAGCTACATGAGTTTTAAATAACCTGCATGTGTGTTTAAGACACACTACTTCGCCAGGATACCCAGCAGCCATATTCCCCTCTACCCCTTAGGGAGCAAACCCTTATTTTTCCTTAGTATTTCCTTCCATATAAGCTATCCGTGTCTTCCATAACTCTTTAGTAGCTTTCGCCATTCTCTAGCTTCTGCTGCTTTATACTTTAGCCCACTGGTGGTGCCCTAAACTAGGCTTGTCCTGCACTCTCTATTCCCCTCTCTCTAATAGCATATCACTTAGTTCTTTTTCCCCAGTATCAGACTGCTCCAAGCTTCCACTCTATTTACCTTAATTCTCATTCTCCCAGCTAATTTCCTCTGTTTTCCACTCTGTTTCCCCATACTATCCCTACCACTTACCTGTGTCTACTGAGGTATCCTCAGTAGTCAGCTGTTCACTGATTGTTCTCCCAGCATACTCCTCATTTACCTGTCTGTCCCGCTCCGTTCGCCCTGTGGGCTCACTCCGCTCCCCTACCCTGCCCCAAATTTCCCACCCGCCCCCACTACTCCTTCATTTATTCTCACCTAACTCCTCCCATTTTTCTTAACCAATCCTCTCACAAAATAATCCCTTCCACCAATTTACTAACTCCTCTCCAACCAACCCCAAAGCCTTCTCTTCTTACCCCATACCCTTCAGTTTTTCCCTCTCTAACATACTCTCATCTCTTTGTTTATTCCCACTCTCTTACCTTACACCAATCAACCATGTCCCCATATCTTACACGAATCCTTCTCACCTCCTGTTTAACCATATTGTTCCTAATTCCTCTTTTCCATGCCACCTCATATACATCCTACAAACTCCCTTCCTCCTTCCTACCCCCCCAGTCCACCACTCATCTCTATCTCCACCCATCCAAATCTCACTTTCATTACATATCCCCCTCAATATGTTAACCTAATACACTCCACTACTTAAAACTTACATTCTGCTCTTTCAAGTGGCACTCACCCAAATCACTCACTAACCTCCCACAATCAACTAAGCCCAAACTACAACTACTGTTCACCTCCTCTTACTGCCTTACCCTAGCAGGAGATATTCACCCAAACCCTGGTCCTAAAACTGTTACTAACTCCACTTCCACTGTCACAACCAATAGCACCAATACCACTTCTCCTACCTCATCCAACATTACTAACTAAAAATTCCTAAAATTTCTTTCTCTAAATGCCCAGAGTCTAAAAAACAAAACTGCTCTCTTCCATGCTTGGCTTTACCATACCCTGCCAGACATATTAGCAGTCTCCGAGACTTGGCTAAAACAAGAAGTTATGGACTCACCATAATGTTCAATGTATGTAGTCCATCTCACCTCACATTCTTACTCGTGGGTTCGGAGCCAAATAGCCGAATGTCGGCTCCGACTCAGTCAAACTTTTTTAGCTTGCAGTCTTCTATTGGCTAGGCTAAGATGGTATCCCATGCTGCACTGCTCCCTATCCCCAGATCTAGTTTGCTGCGAGCCCCAGCACTCATTCTCCATGGATAACAACACCTAAGGAAAGGAAAAACAAACCAAGAATGAAGGGAGCTCTAAAACCAGACCTAACCTCCAGATTCTCCAGGACAGGGAAAGGAGGGGGGGGGGGGTAAGTAAGAATGTGAGGTAAGATGGACTACATAAATCGAACGTTATGGTGAGTACATAGCTTTTTGATGTTATGTAGTCCAATCTCACCTACATTCTTACCCATGGGACAGCGTTCCCAGCACCTAAATCCTGGGAGGCTCAGTGGAAAATACTCCTGAGCACTGTGGAACCAAAGGAAGACCTGCCCCTAGATACCACATTTAACTTGTAATGAGTAACAAAGGTGTGAGGAGATGCCCAAGTAGCCACAGCACTAATATCATCCATAGACAATCTGGCCTGAAAAGCTGTAGATGTAGATACAGACAGAGTAGAGTGAGCTTTCACCCGGAATGGTAAATCTTTACCCCTTGAGGAATAAATGAAAGAAATACAACTGGGAATCCACCTGGACAATGTGATTTTGGAAACAGGGGACCCAATTCTGTTTTCCGAAAATGAAACAAACAACTGATCAGATTTTCTGAGGTCTTTCATTCTCTGCAAATAAAAACGTAATTGTCTGTGCACATCCAACTGATAAAATTTGAATTCTGCCTTGTTTGAGAACTGGGGAAAAAAACATTGGCAATTCAATAGATTGGTTAAGGTTACTGACTGACGCCACTTTGGGAAGGAAAGAGTGGTTCGGTCTGAGAGAAACCCTGTCCTTTTGAAAAATCAAATAAGGGGGTTTGATTGATCAAGCTTGAAGCTCCGAAACGTGTCTGGCTGACGTGATGGCTACTAAAAAGACAGTCTTCCAAGTTAAGAATTTTAAATTGCAAGTGGCTGCAGGCTCAAAGGAGGGTGAAGTAAGACCCTGTAGAACAAAATTTAAGTCCCAAGGCATAACAGGTTCCGATACCAGAGGACGAAGTAACAAAGTGCCCTTTATGAAAGACTTACAGAGTCTGTGTGCCATCAGGCTAGGCTCGTCTGTGACATGAAAGGTAGAAATCGCCGTCAACTGGACTTTAATGGTTGTGGCCGCTGAACCCTGGTTAAAGAGCATACACAAGAACTCCAATATAGACAAAATTGGAGCTGTGTAAGGGTCAATCTTTTGGCATGCGCCCAAATTGAAAACCTCTTCCATTTGCTGTAATAAATCTTCCTGGTCGAGGGCTTATGAGAGGAAGATAAAATATGAACCACCTCCGGCGAAAATTGATGAAGCCTAACTAATGACAAAATTGGAGTAGCCAGGCTGTCAACCGGAGGGTCCAAAGAGAGGGATGGAGCTGCTCTGACATGTATCAGTAAGTCTTGTTGTGGGTCCAGAATCCAAGGGCCGTCCATGAGATAGGGATGGAGAAAGGGGAACCAAATTTGACGAGGCCAGTGTGGGGCAATCAGAATCATTTTGCTTCCCAAGGATTGCGCTTTCTGAATAACCTTTGACAATAAGGGGACCGGAGGGAAGGCATATAATAGACTGGAGTGCCAATTGTGGACTAGAGCATCTCTGGGTGACTCCTCCTGAGAGGGGATCAACGTGAAGTAGCTGCTGCATTTGGCATTGAGCGGGCTGGCAAAAAGGTTGCAGTAAGGCTGACCCCACCTGCGGAAGATCTGTTCCACAACTTGACAGTTCAGGGACCACTCGTAACGCATCAGAATAGCTCTACTTAGCCTGTCTGCGATCAGATTGGACTTCCCCTGAATGTGCATTGCCACCAGAAAACGTTGGGAAGGCACTGCCCACTGCCACATTCGCATGGCCTCTCTGCAAAGGGGATAAGACTTGGTTCCTCCCTGCTTGTTCAGATACCACACCACTGACATATCGTCTGAGTGGATTGCAATAGTCTCGAGAGGAAGAAAACTCTGAAGTGCTTGCAACGCTAGTAGCACAGCTCTCATCTCCAGGACATTGATATGCAGATGCATCTCATACTCTTGCCACGTGCCTTGGACTGTCCTGCCTAGATAATGCCCCCCCACCCATCTGGGAGGCATCCGTGGTCACTGTGGCAATTGGGGGAGCAGGAACGAAGGGCTTTCCTGCATTCAGGTTGTCAGTGCGAAGCCACCAACTGAGATCCTGTTTGCACCTGTCTGTGAGTAGAATAGGGTGAGAAAGTGGAAGACATTGAAGAGACCACTGGGCAAAGAGAAGCCACTGAAGGAGACTCATATGTAACCTTGCCAGAGGGACTAACATGATCGTAGCAGCCATTGTCCCCAACAGTTGGAGGACCCATCTTGCCTTCGCTCTTCTCAGAGGGAGCAAGGCGTAAACTTGCTGTTGTAGGACTCTGATTCTTTCCTGTGGTAGAAACACCTGCATGAGGACGGTGTCTAGTTCAGCGCCTATAAAAGTGACATGCTGTGAAGGCAACAAGGCAGATTTTTCCCAGTTCAATGTGATGCCCAACTGTTGACATAGGTTGATAGTAGTGTCCCTGGTCTGAAGTAGTAGATGCCTGGTGGTGGCAGTAAGGAGCCAGTCGTCCAGATACAGAAGCACTTGGAATCCCTGATGTCTCAAGTGAGCAGTCACCACTGCCATGCATTTGGTAAACACCCTGTGGGCTGTGGTGAGACCAAAGGGCAGGGCTCGAAACTGAAAATGACTGGCTCCCAGCTGGAAGCGTAGGTGACTTCTGGATGCCCTGTCCATCTTTGTGTGATAGTAAGCATCCTTGAGGTCCATGGAGCACATCCACACTTCTTTTCCCAATAATGGGAGAATAGACTGCAATGTGACCATTCGGAGCTTGGACTTTTGCACATGGGTGTTCAATTGACTGAGATCCAATATGGGTCTCAGGTCCCCTGTCCTTTTCGGCACCAAAAAGAATCTGGAGTAAGTCCCTAATCCAATCTGGTCTGAGGGGACATGTTGGATGGCTTCTTTTTCTAGCAGCTTTGAAACTTCTGAAACTGCATAATCCCTTTGACTGGGTGGAACATCCGGGATTTTCTTGATTAGAGGGGGATTTGACGAGAAGTGGGTGACAAATCCTTTGGAAATTATTTATAGAACCCATTGGTCCTGGGTGATGCCTTGCCAGCCCTCCGGATATAATGAGATTCAACTCCCGACTGGCTCCGGAAACGCACAGTCGGGCCTACCATCAGGAGTGGTGGTAGGGAGAACCACAAAAGGAATCATGGTCTCCCGAGTTGCGGGGGCCTCCTCTGCCCCTAGGGTGGCATCTCCCTGAATAACCACCCCCTCCCCTGCCTCTGGAGGGGGGCTCACCTTGTGCACTGGGGAAAAAACCTCTGTGATTTCTTGAACCACATTTTGCCACCTTTCTGGGCCTTGGGATAAGGTCTAGAGGGAAGGGAAAAACTGACTCCTATGGCAGACAGAGTTTTTCCCTCCTGCTCGCACCTGGTGAGAGTGTCTTTCACCTTGGTTCCAAACAAAGAGGAACCATCAAAAGGGGTGTCAGTGAATGAAGACTTGAAGGCCTCAGCAAAATGACAAAGGCGCATCCAGGCCTGCCTCCTAAGAGCAACTCCTGAACTTGCTTCCCTACTCGCTCCCTTGGCTGCATAGGAGATTAGCCTCATGGAGGAGTTTGCAATGGAATTGAGGGTAGACAACTGAGCGTTGACCATCTGGGCCACTACCTCAGAAATGTTACCCATGAGAGTATCTCCAAGCTCCTTGAGGAAATCTCTCTGGAGCCGTGTAAAGTGTGATAAATAATTCAGTGACCATAAGGTAAAGGTCGCTGAAGAAAAAGTACACTTCCCGTACCGGTCCATGGTCCTAGACTTCTTGTTAGGGGGATGGACAGTGGAAGAAGTCTCTGCTAATTCCTTCTGGGTGGCAGCTGCCACCACCATGGCATCCACAGGGACTCCCTTGGACAGAAATTCCTTATCAGGAGGAGCAGACAAAAATTTATTGGGTCTCCTGGGGACTGGTTCCACAGAGTCAGAGGTTTCCCACACCCTTCGACACACCAAATCCAGAAGCTCATCGAAGGGTGGAGATTCCCAGGAGGCGAAGGGCTGAGCACCAAAGGCCTTCAGGAAGACCAACTCCTCCTCGGAGGGGACTTTGGATGGCCAGTCACCTCTTTGTTTCAAAATCTCTAGGATGTCAGAGAAAGAAACATCCTCAGAGGATGACTTAGGGGACCCCTCCGATTCCTCGAGGTCGGTGTCTGATGTGAGAGACTCATCCTGGGAATCTATGTGCTTCCTCTTGCACGTCTTCTTTCTGGGTGGCTCCTCAGGCAAAAACTCTGAGGGGCCCTCAGAAATGTGGGGACCACTCATGGGGGTACCCTGAGGCCTTGGGGCTCCGCTGTCTAGAGATAGATGGTGATCAGAGACCTGCACCAGTGTAGTAGGGGACAGAATGACCGACCCGCATGATGCCGCTGATGACCTGGCCAGCGTGCGCCGCATGGCCTAGAAGGCTGGTCCTCCCGAATCTGAAGAACGACCAGCCTCCGAAGCCATGACAGGAGTCAGACTTCCCCGCGCCAAAGCACTGAGAGGGAGACTAGGAGCTGAGAGGTGTCCCGAAGCCTCTCCCTCGGGTCCAACCGAAGAATCCTGAGTTCTGAATCCTGTGGACGGCTCCGACGGGTTTGTAGCTGACATCAACACTGATAAGCCAGGAGGGGCTGTCAGAACTGACCTAGGGACATCACACGGAGCCGAGCACTCCGGCTCCGAAAGCTGAAATGTGCTCGGAGGAGGAAGTATTGAAGCAGGTTGAGGGACCGGCTCCGGAGCCGACTGGGTCAGATCCGAGAACAATTTTGCCAGAACCTGTGACTGAAGGAGTCCCTGCACCACTCTATCGACGTCCACATCTGATAAGGTCCTGGAAGATTTGGAGGATAGAGAAGGAGATCGAGACCTCCTCTCTGAAAGGGACCTGCGAAGAGGGGATACTGGCCTAATGTTAGGTGATCGGCTCCGAACCGGTTCCAAGAAGATTGGAGCCAAAGCAGGTTCCATAACAACTGACACTTCCTGTGGCCCCGAGGACAATGGAGCCGAGAATGTCGAAGCAGACTTTGCAATTTTCTCCGGTGGCTCCGAGGAGACTGATGGAGCCGGAGATCTCTTTTTTGATTTAGAGGGTTTTGCCTTAGAGCTGGAAGCACTCTCCAGACCCTCCTCGAAGGAGGGTTTCAAAAGTCCCTTCAAAATCAATTTATTCTTCCTTTCCTGAAGAACTTGCGGACTAAAGGCATGACAGAAACTGCACGACTCCTGGAGCTGAATCGCTCCCAGACAATACACACAGAGTGTCCATCGGTAATGGACATTTTATAACTGCACCTAGAGCATTTCTTGAAGCCCGAGGGCTTGTGCTCCTTAGTATCTTTGGACATAGTTAACCAACACAATTAACCACTGAATAAAGGGACCAATGGTCAAACAGTCACAAGGTGGGAAAAAGCGTACAACGAACAGAAAACCACAAGATCTCTAAGTTAAACGATCCTTACACACAAACACAAGTGGGGAAAAGACTAATACCTCTAATTTAAATGGTTTAGTCCTGGTAAACTTTTACGACACAAGGAAAGCAAGGGGACAGACTAGGTCCTCTAACTGAAAACGGGCCTAGCCCTTGGAAACAGCTAGTGGGGTACCACAGAAAAAATGAACAAAACACAACTTTTACACAAGACAAGACAAGAACACACACAATAGCTATTAAAATAGCTTTTTTTGCAAAATGTTTCTCTAATAAGAAGAAAAAGGGTACTTAGCCACAGCCAAGAGCGAGACCACGTCTGAGCTACACGAGCGGCAAACGAGATCTGGGGATAGGGAGCAGTGCAGCATGGGGTACCATCTTAGCCCAGCCAATAGAAGACTTTGAGCTAAAAAAGTTTGGCCGAATCGGAGCTGACATTCGGCTCCGAACCCACAGGCAAGAATGTAGGCAAGATTGGACTACATAACATCCCCAGATTTCCAACTCTGAAATCCTACCACCAGGTTTTCAGGCTCTTAGATGTGACCGCCCAAACAAAAAAGGTGGAGGAGTAGCCTTAATTTACTCAAATCTACACTCCATCTCTCCTTACCAAAACCCCATTCCTCAAATCAATAATGCAGAATTAGTCGTGGGGATACTCAAACTGAATAACTTCAAAAGCATATGTCTTATAGCCCTTTATATCCCCCCGGTAACAACACTACCATCATTTGTTTCATCAAATATCTTATATTTTGGGTCTTATTGACTTTCTGTAGTCTATTTCTTTCATTGATCTTAATATGTCTGTCCATCTCTTAAATCAAACAACTCTTCCCTTAGATCATTTCTTCTAAACTGAGGGCACATTCTTTGTTCTCCATTTCCTGTGGGCATTCTATGGAAAATTCCAGAATATCTTCCTATGCTGTAGTCTCTTCAGTTTCATCATGTAACATCCTTTGCTCTTTCATATGATAAGTCACTGGCATATCACTCCACAACATTGACTGCATCAGATTTGCCATGGTTTCCTGTTCCTTCTCTTGCTGTGCACCTCTGTCTGAACCTTTATGCTGATTCCTACTGAAGGCTCCAAAGTATCTTCCCTCCAACTGAACTTTTATACTAATTTCCCACTGAAGGCTCCAAAGTATCTTCATGTGGCAACTGATTAGATGTTTCCCACTCTACTGGTTTCTCCTTAATTATGGATTCATTATTCTAGCTTGCTGTGGTGTTATCAGAGTTAAATTTTCTGCAATAAATCATTCACTTCACAGGTAATCGATAACCTCAGTTATCTATTTCTTTAATTTCTCCATTATTAATCCTCCTTTCTACTTTCCCTCTTTATTTTATTATTTTTAGTATTGTAAAATTTTCCATATCTGAATGCCTTTGCCTGTGTTTCTCTTCAAATATCTGTGGTACTGCTCATTTTATATTGATTAGTTTTGCTTTCTCCTTTGCACAAATATTGAACCATATTAAATCTTTTATTTTCCATGTCCAAATTACTACTTCAGATGTTTCTTGTTCCTCCTCTTTCTCATTACTCGGGGGACTCATTCTACCATCATGCTGTGATATAGCCTGTATTGAGCCTTTCTACACCAAATCCTTCACTTTGCAGGTATTCTATAACTTCAGCTTCTATGTTTTCAACTTCTAGTTTACTAATCTTCTGTTCTACAGTCCCCCTTTATGATCTTATTTTTTGTCGTGAGAAATTCTCCATATCTTAGTGCCTTTGCCTGTATTTCTGTTTGTATATCTTTGGGGGTGCTTTTTTTGAATTGATTAAGTTGGCTTTCTGCTTTGCATAAATATCGCACCATATCATTACTCTTTTTCTTTCCCATGTCCATATTTCTTTTTTTATACTGTTCAAAAATCTCTAAATTTTGTTCTTTGTATTTTCGCACTTCCTCAGTCACTTCTTTTTCCAAACAACCTAAAGTTTCTTAGTCTGTATGTTTTTCATGAATCTGTTGTCTGTCACACTATATACGAACCTTGATGAAGGGAAAGGGTCCCCTCAGTCCCTTCCAGAAGACACAAAGTTTGGTAAATCTTAAAATTAGTGCAGCAGAGGGGCACTTGGCACTCTGGCCCCTTCTTCCCTGGATGAAGAGGTTCTCTATGAGACATTCAGATCTGCCCACCATCTCCTGGGTCATCCTTCATGTTAATTGTATGATAGAACTTTGGCAGAGAGGACATAATGGGACCACAATATGACAGAGAGCATCCCCTGAAGCCAGACAAAATCTGTATGCCCATCTAAGAGCAAACCACACTGAAGGAAATTACTACATTATTATGCCAGCAGCCACCAAGAAGGAGCTGACTGCTGACAGTCCAGCAGTTCATCCTCCGAACAAGGAGTCTAGAACAATAGAAAATATGGAAAGTGAATTTACACTTTGGCACATTCTCTCTAGAAGTGTTAAACTATCTCATATTACCAAATTCCAAAGATAACTAACTGAGCAATTGCAAGACGCTTTGAGAAAACAGGCCACTTCTGACACTCAGAAACAGCTCAACTTTAAGGTGGACACCATGTTGACCATTTCAAGCCTGTCTATGAGGTTATTGCTTAATGCTGCCAACAGTGTGGTTAGAGTGGCGGGCATAAACTTGAGGAGGCATGCGTAGCTTTGTTTATGTGATTTAGTGGACAATTTCCAGGCATTCTTCATTAATGCCCACTATGATGAGTCCTCATTCTTGGGATCTAAAGTCAAGGAAAACCTTCCGAAGAGTAAACAAGAAGGAAAGATTCTGTCGGTTTTAGGAGTGCACTTTGAGAGGGTCCCTATTAATTATTCGAATGTTTTAAAGTTTGAATGTCATAATGTCGACACCATGTGATCGAACTTTAAAAAGTTTGAAGGTGAAAAGCAAGGGCTCTGTATGGTGCAAAATGGGAATATTTCCCTTTTCTGCACTGAAGTGCGATCTCAGAGTTGGTATATTTAAGTAGGGGGGGGGTGCAGGGGGCTTGCCCCCTTGCTCAGAGCATTGAGTCAAGTTTTTGTTTATTTTTTAATTTTTTATTATATTTCAATGTTTCAAACTTTGCTCATATGTTGTCGAACATACGAGGTTCAAAGTTTTAAAACTTTGTGTATATAATCTAGACCTCTTTGAGACCCCCAAAAGGATTTTTCTCTAGGAATCAAAAGGAATCTGAAGCCCTCTGGTTCAGGAAATCCCAATGCTTTCCATTCAGCATCTCTTAGACACCAACCTAGAGCCAGAGGGGGTACACAAAACTAGGGTTTCAGAATTCCTTCCATTGGAATGTAACCTCAGCATCTCTGAAGGGTTGTCTGACTATTCCTGTCTACTGGCAGTTAGGGGCGGATTGTCTCTCTACCTTGCCACATAGATAAATTTCCATTCAGCTTCTGTTGGGCACCAATCTAGAGGCAGAAGGGGTTCATAAGACCAGGGTTCAAGAAGTCCTGCCATTGGGAAGTAACTTCAGCATCCCTGAAGGTTTCCTGACTATTCCTGTCTATTGGCAATCAGTTTTTTTAAGTCTACCTACCACTAATGTTTTATACAATATCTTAGAAATTTACTTGCATGATGAGTATATGTTGTATATCACTGTTTGGTGGTTGGGGGATTGGTCTTCCAATAATGACTCTCCCACTCTTTTTATTTGCTGGCAGGATGGATGCTTATGAGAAACAGTACTTAAATATTATGTGAAGATGGTTTCAGGTATAAGGGGACACTTCATAGATGATGCTAGCTAGCATTTCATTCCTCGTGCACCACATAGACTCCTGCAGCTGAGTTTAGACTCAAGATGGTTCAAAGGGTCTGTGATTCAGCCCAGGCTTGGGATTGGGGGAGGATCCATTGTGGGGGTTAATATGTTTATGCAGAGTAGTAGATTTCATTTTAGTAAGAAAGGACAGCTTAAGATGAATGGGGTGGTAGGGAGTTTTTAACAGTGATTTCATGGAATGTACACATTTTGTTTATGGCTGGAAGGATACAAAGTGCAACAGTGAAAGGCTGGAGAGAACATGTAAAATGGAAAAATCTAAAAGTATGGGTTAATCATGTTACAATGTATTAAAGACTACTGGTAGTGTATATATATATCTCTCATTGTTAAACTTTATTTGGTATGTGAATCAGCCTGGTGACCTAAAGCGGTGGTTACTGTTACATTTCAGACATAGGCATTTGCTATTTTACTAGATATATGCATGTAGCATTATCACTGAAATTTTGTGTATCTTTTTTTTTTAACCTACTTCTGTAACTACAACATTGAATATCTGTTTTTTTTTCCACTACTTTGTTTCTTTCTTTCTCTAACCAACTTAGCTTTCCAATCACCCAGCCCACAATAAGATTTGTGAAACTAGCTGCCTAGTCATTAAGGACCCTTCCAAGCTTTCTCAGCCATCTCAATTCTCTAAGTAATGGATTCAGGCCACCCTACTTCAGAACCCTGTCATCAAAGAAGCAAGATAGTACGTTATCCTAGACCTAGCTGTAAAGCTACATGAGTTATAAATAACCTGTGTGTATGTTTAAGACATGCTACTAAGCCAGGATACCTAGCAGCCATATTACCCTCTACCCCTTAGGGAGCAAACCCTTATTTTTCCTTAGTATTTCCTTCCATATAAGCTATCCGTGTCTTTCATAACTCTTTAGTAGCTTTCGCCATTCTCTAGCTTCTGCTGCTATATACTTTAGCCCACTTGGTGGTGCCCTAAACTAGGCTTGTCTTGCACTGTCTATTCCCCTCTCTCTAATAGTATATCACTTAGTTCTTTTTCCCCAATATCAGACTGCTCCAAGCTTCCACTCTATTTACCTTAATTCTCATTCTCCCAGCTAATTTCCTCTGTTTTCCACTCTGTTTCCCCATACTATCCCTACCACTTTCCTGTGTCTACTGAGGTATCCTCAGTAGTCAGCTGTTCACTGATTGTTCTCTCAGCATTCTCCTTATTTACCTGTGTGTCCTGCTCTGTTCGCCCTGCGGGCTCACTCCGCTCCCCTACCCTGCCCCCAATTTCCCACCCGCCCCCACTACTCCTTCATTTATTCTCACCTGTTAACTCCTCCCCTTTTTCTTTAACCAATCCTCTCACAACACATCCCTTCCACCAATTTACTAACTCCTCTCCAACCAACCCCAAAGCCTTCTCTTCTTACCCCCATACCATTCAGTTTCTTCCTCTCTAAATTACTGTCATCTCTTTGTTTATTCCCACTCTCTTACCTTACACCAATCAAGCATGTCCCCACATCTTTCATGAATCCTTCTCACCTCCTGTTTAACTATATTGTTCCTAATTCCTCTTTTCCATGCCACCTCATATACATCCTACAAACTCCCTTCCTCCTTCCTACCCCCCACTCCACCACTCATCTCTCTCTCCACCCATCCAGATCTCACTTTCATTATCTATCCCCCTCAGTATTTCAACCTATTACACTCCACTACTTTAAACTAAAACTTATATTCTGCTCTATCAAGTGGCACTCACCCAAATCACTCACTAACCTCCCACAATCAACTAAGCACAAACTACAACTACTGTTCATCTCCTCTTACTGCCTTTCCCTAGCAGGAGATATTCACCCCAACCCTGGTCCTAAAACTATTACCAACTCCACTTCCCCTGTCACAACCAATAGCACCAATACCACTCCTCCTACCTCATCCAACATTACTAACCAAAAATTCCTAAAAATTATTTCTCTAAATGCCCAGAGTCTAAAAAACAAAATTGCTCTCTTCCGTGCTTGGCTTTACCATACCCTGCCAGACATAGTAGCAGTCTTTGAGACTTGGCTAAAACCCCAGATGTCCAACTCTGAAATCCTACCACCAGGTTTTCAGGCTCTTAGATGTGCCCGCCCAAACAAAAAAGGTGGAGGAGTAGCCTTAATTTACTCAAATCTGCACTCCATCTCTCCTAACCAAAACCCCATTCCACAATTCAATAATGCAGAATTAGTCATGGGGATACTCAAACTGAATAACTTCAAAAGCATATGTCTTATAGCCCTTTATATCCTCCCCGGTAACAACACTACCACCCTAGAAGACATTCTTCTATGGGCTTCATCTAATATTAAGCTTGAGACGTACATATTAGGCGATGTGAACATAGACTAGAACAAAATCAATGGCACCAATCCATCTTTATCTATTAATCTTTTAAATTTCACTCAACTAACTAATAGCATCACAAGACCCAATAAAAAGAACTCCCCAGGTTCCACTCTGGACTGGATTGTAGCCTCCCACCCAAATAAGATCTTATACTGAGGTACCTTACCAGACACCATAAGTGACCACTACCCTGCCTTTATCCATTGAGCAACACACTCGAAGCCACACCCCTCACCAATATATCCATACTCGCAACCTTACTAATTTTAATCCTTCAAGTTTCTCTAACACCCTCAAATTAATAAACTTGGATAATCTATAAACACTTTCCCTAGATAATGCTGTAGATTTTTTCAATACTACCTTCTTAGATATCTTAAATTCCCATGCCCCACCTAGAACTAAACAAATGAAATCCAACCCTGCCCCCTGGCTATCTAAGGATACTAAAAATCTTATGCTACAAAGAGACAAGACCTGGAAACAGTATCACCAACACCAACTCCCTGAAATGCTTCTTAAATATAAGCAACTCCGTAACCTAACCAAAAAATCATATCATAAGAGATAAAAAGTCTTACTACACTAAACTCCAGACTATTCACTCCAAAAACCCTAAACAGTTCTGGACCTCCATCAACTCTACTAAATCCTGGTACAAAAAGAAACCCTTGTCCTGATACCAGTAAAACTGACACAGAATTAGCCACCCTATTCAACTCCTTCTTTACCAACTCCATAGCTGAACTCACCAAGACCTTCCCCAATCACAACTCCTCTTCTCTCCTCAAACCTACATCCCCCACATCCTCCCAACCTCAGAGTCCTAACTGCCCCCCCATATTTCACCTAAAGCCTATCTCCACATCCTACATAAAAAAAACTTCTCGCTAGACTTAAGCCATGCTCCCCAGCCCCAGACAATATCCCCTCTCTCTATCTAAAGCTCGCTGCTGATGGCATTGCCATCCCCATCAGCATTCTCATCAATAGATCCATACAGGAGTCTTATGTTCCAAACTGTGGCATGCTGCCTTTATCCTTCCCCTCCATAAAGGAGGTAAAAATAATACTATCTCTAACTTCTGTCCAATAGCCATTCTCTCCCCAATCTCAAAAATACTTGAAAAATGCATCCACCTTCAGCTCATGCCTTACCTTACTGATAAATCACCTCCTCACCCCTACACAACATGGTTTTCGTCCTGGACATATTACAATAACTGCTCTTCTCTCTTTCTTAGACTTAGTAAATCATGCCCGTGATTCTGGAGAAATTGTATCCACTATCCTTCTAGATCTTTCCAAAGCTTTCTACACTGTTTGCCATACTCACCTTCTAAATCATCTTTCTAATCTTAATCTCTCACAGAACACCCTATTATGGTTTAACAGCTACCTTTCTAATAGATCCCAAGCTGTGAAATGGCAAAGTGGCACCTCAATCTTCCTACCCACCCGTACTGGAGTTCCCCAGGGATCCATACTCGGCCCAGTGCTCTTCAATGTATTTATTAATGATTTTCATGCAGCCATTCCTACTACTAAAATAGTGCAATACACAGACAATTCAACATTAGTTTGCTCTGCTTGTAATCTCCCTGACCTCCTAGCAAAAACTCACTTGGCCTTTTCTACAACTGAAAACTGGATGCTTCAAAATCATCTCTCCCTAAATGCTAATAAATCAAAAATTCTTCTTTTCTCCCCCTCAAAAACCCTCCAGCTTGACAAACAATCTTTCAGTATCTTTAGCAATACTAACTCCACTTTAGAAATTGTCCCTTCTGCTAAACTACTTGGAGTTACCATAGATGAACACCTAAAATTTGACACACATGTTCAGCTAAACATTAAAAAAACTCACCAGAAACTTGGCATGCTATATAGACACTCCTAATTCCTCTCTTCATCTACCTTACAAGCTCTTGCCACCACCTTCTTACTACCTTCTCTTCTATATGGTGCTCCCCTACTTACCAACTTATCCTCTTCCATCTCCTCAAAACTAGAAACATGTTACAACAAAATTGCTAAATTCGCAACTAAAGCTAATTACTCCTCTCACCACTGCACATCTCTCCACCTGCTAAACTGGCTAGAACTTCCCAATCAACTCAACTTCCTTCAACTCACTACTGCCCACAGACTAATCTTCAAACCAACTCTATGCCCTGCTTTAGCAAATATCTTACCCTTTTACACCCCCCACAGAGCCCTGAGATCTGCACACCATAATCTCCTCTCTGTATACAATCCTAAACGTCCTGCTGGTCATCATCTACTCTCTTCTTCCCTAGCCAAAAGATGGAATTCCCTCCCTTCTTCTCTTAGAATCTCTGAAACCTATGAATACTTTAAAACTCAGCTTCATTCCTACCTTACACAGCACTGGAAATTAACTGTATTCTCCCTACTTAACCTACTTACTCTCTTCTTTGTATGCTTCCTCATACAGCTTCTCTACTTATTCATCCACCCTAGGCTGTTCTCCTAAATACCTACCTCACTCTAAATCTAAAGACCCCTTAAACATCTGCCTCCCTCTAAGTCAAATTCAACACCAAATTATTAATAATGTTTTATACCTTAAATGTACACAATGTAAATACTGTATATAGTCCCTGATCTCATCCCCTCTTATTGAAAACAATTAATCTTTAATAACTACCTATATTAAGCTGATGCAGTTTAACTATGGTAATCATACCTTCCATGTGTGAACTCCACTTTTATTAATCAGTAGAAAGAATACTGCCGGCACACCTGATAAACACTCCCTTTCCATATTCCAAAAGTATAACAGCCAAATCCAAAAATAAAGGAAACGGGGTGAAGCAGGACGAATAAAAAAACTAATTTATTCACAAACAACCGGTAGATTAAGAAATAGATAAGCACTTTCGCTTCGTAAGCTTCATCAGATCTATAACACAGAGACATAGCTTGTCATAATAAATATATATACTAATTTAAACTCTGTAAACCAATCAAATCCATGTGCTAATAAAGTCCTTAAAGCACTACTACATACATACATACATATACTGAAGCATCAATTCAACCATCCTAAATACTTGTCAAATAATACTAAAATGCATATCTACTATACATAAAATCTTTATATATACACATTACACAAAAAACTATAAAAATGTATATAATAAAATAATGATGAGACACAATAATAAAAACATAACATAAAATTTGTTAATATATACCTAGGCAACTACTCTATATGCAGGGGTCAAATCATATTGAGCCACATATCAATGGTGTATATACAATTTTATGTGTCACTTAATATTCCTACGATTTCTTAACATGGGCTTAATGGAAGCTCTTTCATTAAGTCCCAAACCTCTATCTGCTCTCAATGTTATTATCCAGTTACTTTCCCTACACACAGTGTGATTCCTAATATCACCTTCTCATGCACTGGGGGTTATAACCTCTAAGGCTCTAAACAAAAACATATGCATGTCACCATACAGCATTACATGCTTAGCCAGAGCATTATGTGCTGAACCTTTTCTAATATGATAGGTATGTTCTCGTATCCTATCTCTAAAAGGTCTATTGGTCTTTCCCACATAGAAAGAAGAGGATATCTGGCAAACAGCCAGATACACTAAATTAGATGTCATACAATTAGCAGTGGTTGATGTCCGAAACTCTTTCCAAATCAGGATGAAAAAACCTTGTACTAGCATCTATATAGGAACAAAAATTACACTGTCCACATGGTCTGGTATTTCCATTCTCAACTAAAGTTGCTTTAGATTTAGGATAACATAACATTCTTTTCAAATTTTTCTTGTTTCTAAACAAGAAATGAGGTTGTTCACCAACTATCCTCTTTAAATCATCATCTACCTGCAGAATGGACCAGTGTTTATTAATAATGTCCCTAATATCAGCATGGTCTGATGTGAAGAATGTTGGAATTTTAAAGAAAGACTGTTTAGGGGATGTTCGAGCTCTATCATTAACCATAGCTGGTCCAAAATAGGGCGCTGCTGTATCAGGCCGTAAATATTGGACATTCCCCAAGTGCTCGCTAACCTCTCGGTCATTATAGCCTCTATCCAGTAACTTCAACCTCAAGCTGTCCAGCTCTTCTTCGAACCCTATATCTGTAGGGTTCAGTCTAGAGGCCCTGACTCCTTGGCCTTTAATGACATTTCTAAATGCATATGCTGGATGCATGTTTGATCTCAATAAAAATGTATTGCAATAACATGGTTTTCGATACACCCCCGTATTTATTAGTCCACACGGTAATTTTTCAATATATAGGTCTAAAAAATCTATCTTGGAGTTTGAGCTCTTCATAGTAAATTTAAGAAACTCAGTCAGACTATTCAATGTAGTAAGCAACAAATCTAATTGTTGTCTACTACCATTCCATAAAACAAAAAGATCATCGACGAAACGTCGGTAGAACACCACATGTTCTTTAAATTCTGTAACATAGAAAAGAACATTCTCTTCTCAGCATGCCAAAAACATATTGGCATAGCTGTTCGCGCAGGGTGTCCCCATTGCCATCCCATCCTGTTGTCTGTATATGGTATCTCTAAACATAAAAAGGTTATTCTCTAACACAAGCTCTAAGAAATGTGTGATCAAATCTATCTGTACAGAAGAATATTCACTATGCTTCTTTAGATATTCCGATATGAACTGAATGCCCAAATCATTAGGTATGATCGTAAATAATGATTGTACATCAAATGTCACAAGTATATATTCATTAATTCTGGTATGCAACTTCAGACATTCATAGAGTTCCATTAGGAACTGCTTAGTCTTTCAAAACAAATTTATTCTTATTCAGGATAGGTCTAAGATATTTCTCAACGTATACTGATAGGTGTTCAGTGACCCACCCTCCACCAGAGACTATAGGTCTCATGGGTGGGTCATGAGTATTTTTGTGGATCTTAGGGAGACCATGTATCGTAGGAATAAGTCTACAACATCTTCTTAGTCTCTCTTTCTTGACTCCAGGCCTTTCATATTGAGATAAAAGTCAGAGCCAAAGGTTCAGGGCCAGCTTTCTGGTAGGGGGTTCAACTCTGAAGTTGTCTGCGCTGTCCTTTCCTCTCAGAGTGTCAGCCCTCAACAGCTCAGTTCTGATATCAGTTCTGATATCAGCCTTGGAGCTGGGAAGGGCTGAGGCTTGGAGTTCTCTTTCTGTTCTACCTATTAGAGATACTTTCTTAGTTCCTATCTTTTCCTCGGCCTTCAAAGCCTTCCATTGGGTTCTGTCATGGTTGAGACAGGTGATGACTGCACCCCTTTTGGATACAAAATGACAGCAAACTTTTTCTGTTCCGGAATCCACTCCTTCTCATCAACAGGGACAGCCAGTCTCCAAAACTCTAGGGTAAGTAGTCTCTTTGAGTTCTCAGTTTGATTCAGATCCATTGCCAGATATTCCTCAATGACAGGTGCATAGAAAGCAGACATGCAAATGGAAGCATTTGAATTCATCACCAGAGTCCCTTACAAAAGACACAGATTTGGAGGATTGGGAAGGTTCCCCTAGATCTTCTTTGGAGAAATTCTGGAATTCATCAAATAGAAAGGGGGTTAATCCACAGATATGCTTGATTAACAAAAATATTTGAACTGTATTCCCTGTAGAAGGGCCAATGTGGCAGATTTGTTAATCAATTTGAAATTATATACCAGGAAATCAAATTTAGCCATCCATTTTAAACACAGAAAAGAAGTCGGGTACCCAACCTTTAATAAGACCAGTGTGTTTATACCTCCTTTGAATATGAGTGTATAACTGTTTGAAAAAATGTATGAGATTGATGCCTAAGGTATGCTACAATTTGAGTGGAGATGAAAGGGAAATTTTAATTAAGGTTTTTAGTGACAAATCATTTGAGGTTATAAAGAACATACTGACTTTGATTATATAAAGTATTGAGGAATGAACACAGTTAATACCTGTAAAGCTTTGAGAGATCCCACACTACAACCAATTGTAAATGCGAGCAATTTTAAACTTACTCCCTGACCAAATATATAGATTACAAGTTAAATAATTTATTTCAGAACAGCCATTATATTTTGAGAGATTCTTGGAATTTTCTTACAAGAGTGGGTCCATCACTGTATGATGAAAATCTTATTTTTGTGACTGTTGATGTTAAGGACCTTTTTGCTGTATTCCCACAGGGGATGGGTTTGGATTAGTTTGGAGGTTATTTGAGTGAATTTACTGAATTTAATAACCATGGGATTAATTGTCTGATCACCTTAATGGAAATGGTACTGTGAAACAACTATATTTTTTGAAGGGTCCCTTTACCATCAAAAACAGGTATAGTTATGGGAGCCACTTGTGCTCCCATGTTTGCTAACACTGTTATGGCTTTTTTGGGAATACATATTTGTATTTAATTCCTCCTTTAGTAACTGTTGGAATCTATATGTTTAATTTCTGGATGATTTTATATATTTTTTGGAAGGGGAGTTTGAATGGAACAATTAGAACAATTTGTGCTTTATATTAACGTAACCATCATTTTTTTACAGTCTATCTTTTGTGGATCTGAAAATAATGTCAGATTTCTAGATGTCAGATTAACTAAGGACACGTAGAAAAATATTTATTTCTAGACAATCCACATACTCTGATATTATGTTACACTTTTCTAGTTGCCATCCCTTTCTGTAGTAAAAAGGCAAATGGTCCGGACTGCTAGAATGACATCTGAAGAGAACATGTTTTTAGAAGAAATTGGAAAGTTACAAGAAATGTTTTTGACTAGGGTGTACCCTAGTGGGTTGATTGATGAGGTTTCAAATGAAGTAGCATATAACAGAAAGGAGGGGATTTATGATCCCCTTTTGGGGACCAGTTTTGAATTCTTCAGTTATATTCAGAAATCTAAGATGAACAATCCATGAAAGGCAATTATTATAACCTATAACTTGAATCTGAACAAAATAAAAAATGTTTGATGTCATAATTGGAATATTTTCAGAGTGAATGAAGAAATGTGTAGAATTATGGGTAATAATTATATTATATACAAAAAAAGACAGATATATAAAAAATATGTTGGAAGGGCAAATGTTAAATCAGGGATATTATAGGGAAAATGAAAAAGGCACCTATAAGTGTAGCACCTATAATTAGTGCACGCTTATTATGGAGGGGGATAAAGTCTATGTTCACCAAAATCAGTGGATGAACAGGAATGTATACTACAATTGTAGTTCAAGAAGAGTAATTTATGTGGCTTACTGTCAAAAATGCCCAAGGTTTTACAGTGGAAAAATTGAGAGATCATTTAGAGAACAAGTGTATGAACGCATGAGTGATATGAAAAAAGTCAATGTACATAAAGGCCTGGCTAGGCATATAATTGAATTTTCTGAGCACTATTTTAAATTTTGGGTCTTGGATTCTATCAATATTGATTTGAGAAGGGGACCCTGGAAGTTGAACTTAGTACTCGTAGAGCTAAGGTAGCGACTTCTGACAGCAACTGACAGGACTGTTTCCATCAACAGTGTCCTTAAATTGAGACAGTTGAAAATATGAACAATATTATTTATATAGTTATTTAAACGGAATTTTGTATTTTTGAAGCAAGATGTCAATATTTTATGTTTATTTTATTCTAAGGATGTAGTTTTACATACCTAATGTTTCTTAAAATGTGTTTATAGTTTTAGAGGTATGTATGGCTTTAAAAATTAATTAGTTAAAGGTGTGACGACTGTGATGTAAGCAAGCAATAATGCATGACAGGGTGTGTGTTAAAGTGTAATTAACACCCACCCAGGAGTCGCAAAAAAGTAGTCGGTGTCCCTGATGAATGGTTCTCTCACCAAATAAGCTCCAACACAATGTAAATAATGTAGTGAGATACCAACCACAAGGAATACAGATGGAAAAATTCTTGATAAGTCACTGGTAGCCGATCAAAAGACTCTGGCAACTCACGAAAAATCTAAAGATTTTATTAAAACACACAGAATGAGCGCTTTCGCGTGGTACATCCACGCTTCATCAGATATCAATTAAAAAACAGCTGTTGCACTTATATACATCCGCTGAAGCGCGGGAAAATTTTCTGAATCAATTAAAACAGAGAAATCCTATATTTTAGGATTAGCGCTAAATAATTATGTTTATTACACCATGCATATTATAAATAAAATAGATAGGTAAATTCTCTGTAAATATATATTTATATAAAAATCTAATGATTTTTAAAATTAACTATATTTTAATGACGACTATGTCAATAAATAAATATTATATCTAAGTGATCCCATTTACACAGCATAAGAGCATATACGAGATCTTTCAAAAGTATCAAACATGGGTGAGACACATGAATAAAATGAAGAATGCTCACTGTGCTATGTACTACTTAATGACGATAAAATAAGAGATAAAATTAGTAGTTGACTGATCCCTTGGTATCAGCTTATTACAGCATAAGAGACCTGATACAAAAAATGTCATTCATAAGCAGCAATGATCTATATGCATTTGTAGCAGAATGCTTATACCATAGGATGTATACTGTTGCTTAAAGCCTGGAACGCTAACGAACCAAAAATGCATGTTTGACTTATTACGAGACCATTAAGTGTATATGGACTCATTTATACATGTGTCTATAAAACAAAGTATGACAATATATATGCGTGCTTGCAAAATATCAAGCATAAGTAGGCCACATGACTAGCTGGTACTCGCTATACAATGCGCTTCATGATGACAATGACAGGAAAGATAGTGTTGGTAACCAATTAATTTGTTACTGTCAGCTTGCTTCAACGTAAAAACATTGTACAAAACCTTATATAGGAAGTCATCTTTTGCAAACTTCAAGAATCTATATAAATATATGACAAAATATATATGCATGAGGTATTGTGTTGTTACATTAAACCTAAAACACTAACCGGCCAAGCTATATGCGAACTAAACATAGCATATTAGATGTATTTAAATTGATCTATGCATGTATCTATAA
The DNA here is from genome assembly GCF_019279795.1 of Protopterus annectens. Classification (NCBI taxonomy): domain Eukaryota; kingdom Metazoa; phylum Chordata; order Ceratodontiformes; family Protopteridae; genus Protopterus; species Protopterus annectens. Next base: position 644,110,910 of record NC_056743.1, read on the forward strand.
AGAGTGTAAATCAAAAAATAGCAATATATATGTAAAAATGATAAAAAATAGAATGAAAATAAATATGTATCATTCTTCAGAATGAGTATGATGCATAAATAAGTCTCTCAATGCCTAGATAATAATACTGGCTTAATAGATAGAAAATTATTTATTCCTGGTGCTATATGCGCTCCTAATCTCAAAATCCAATTTAATTCCGTAAGGGCCAGGTCATTCTCTGCATCACCATCCCTACCATTTGGTGATACTACCTGCAAAACTCTGAAGCAAAAAGAGTGAGTAGAAAACTCTATGATATGTTTCGCTAAGGCATTGGTTTCTATAGCCTTGCGTATATCATACAGATGGTTATATATGCGTTCTTGGAGCTTTCTTTTGGTTAATCCTACATAAAATGCCTGGCATTTTGTGCATGTGGCAAGATAAATCAAATTGCGAGTATTGCAGTTGGCATAGAAGTGTGGTCTAAAAGTATAGTCCATGTATGGATGTTTAAAGGGTTGTTCTTTAGTTATATATTTACATCTATTGCAATTGTAGCATGGGAACGTACCTTGATGCTTAAGATGAAAATTATTCATTACATTAACTTCCTTATCCAATGTGATACAATGGTCGCCACATAATATCCTTTTAAGATTTTTGCTGTTCTTGTAGAGGAACATGGGATATCTGCCTACAATATCCCTAGTTTGAATATCAGTAGTTAGTATATGCCAATTGTCATAGACAATTTGTTGTACATTTTTTACATCACTAGTATATGTGATGATATATCTAACGTGATTTCTGGCTAAATTTTCTTTCTTGTAGTAATTGAAGTAATGTTTTATATAACTTACATCTGTGTTTATTGACTCTATTGGTATTGTCCCCCCTAGTGTCTCATATTTGATTTTTTTTGACCATCATGGGATCATATCCCCTGTTTGTAAATAGTCTTTCTAGGGCAGAAGCTTCTTTAGTTAAATCTTCAACTCTACTGCATAATTTAAGTATCCTCACAAACTGGCTTTTCACTATGCCTTGAAAAACATGCCTGGGATGCATGCTATCAAAAGTCAATATCGCATTTTTCCATGTCGATTTCCTATATAATGTTGAAATAATGTTGCCTGCTGGTGTAAAACTGAGTGTGACATCAAGAAAGTTTATATGTGTGAAGGAAGTTTCCCTGGTAAACCTTAAAAATGTGGTGGTTGTTTCCAAATAGTTCAAAAAGGACTCAAAGAGTTCCAGGGTACCTTCCCAAACAATTATAATGTCATCTACAAACCGCCTATAGAATTTTACATGTTTGAACTTCTCATTGTTAAATAAAAATAGCTTTTCCCACCATAGAACTACCAAGTTGGCGTAGGTATTTGCACAGGGGGTGCCCATGGCTACCCCCCATCTCTGCAAATAGTACATATCGCCAAACATAAATGCATTATTAGATAATACAAGCTCTAAGAGTTGACACAGTAGGATAATCCTATCATTAGTGATAGCTGTTTCTTTAATTAAAAGTTGTCTTATATATTCCATGCCTACTTCATTCGGTATCGATGTAAATAAATTTCTTACATCCAATGTAATGAATATATTTTGGTGATGATAATCTAATTTTACTTTCTTTATATTATCAAGAAGGTCATAGGTATCTTTAAGTATAGTGGGGAATTGGTTCACCACTGGTCTTAGAGTGTCTTCTATAAACTTAGAGACGTGCGCTGTTATCCAATTCTCCCCAGATACAATGGGCCTAAAAGGAACTGGGGACACTTCTTTATGAACTTTTGGTATCCCTTTAATCAAGGGTGTGGTGGGATGTTCTATATTCAAGAAGTCAAAGATCTCCTGACTTATTTGGCGGCACATAAGGAGATCGTATATAACATCTTTAACTGTTTTCACAATGTGTAACACTTTTCTATGAGTTATTGGAATATAAGTATCAACTTCCGATAGCATGTTCAGCATGCTTGCGTTATATTCATGACTATCCAAAATCACCACGCCTCCTCCCTTATCAGCCGGTTTCACAACTATGTGTGAATTCTGTTTAAGCTTATTCAGACTACATGCTTCAGCTGGTGTAAGATTGTAATATCTCCCTTTTTTTGTTGCATTACTAAATAATAAATAATATTGATGTTCACAGGCCCTGAGAAAACGTTCAATATGTGCGGGCATAATAGGCATGTAAACACTCTGAGTTCTATAACGTGCATTAACCTGTTCATTACAAATTTCCGTGTTGAATAATAACTTTAAACACAACTTCCTACAAAACAGCCTAAGATCAATTAGCGTATCTGTTAGTGTTGCAGGAGTCGCTGGAATAAAATTGAGGCCTTTGTTTAAGACACTAATGCTAGGTTCATCCAATGCAAAACAAGAAAGGTTAAAAAGCAAACTAGAAGTCAGTTCTTTCTCCTTCTGTTCTGGGCGAACTGTTCCGCTGAATATTTCCTCTTGCGGGAGTCCCTGCTGTGAGACCGCCCTCTGGTTTGATGTATAACCTGCCGTTTTTGATACGGTAAAAAAGTAACCGAAGGAAGCAAGACATTAGAAGTGCTTTTAGGGATGGCTCCTGCAGTCTGAGACAATGTGTGATTAAAAAAGGCTTCCTGATTGGGAGGAGGCGTGTCAGCAAACACTGTTTCTGTATGGCCAGTCCCAGATGATGCCGAAGTAGTCGCTTCTTTGTGGAACATGGATGCAGGCAACTGAGGTAAAGGTTGAACAACAATGTTGGCTTCTGTAGTCTGCTTAGAAGGCATAGCCGTGGTCTCCGGCTTAAACTGTGAAGAAGTGGACTGAGATGCTTGATATCTCGGCCAAATAACTCCACCCAGGAGTGTTATGTAGCCCGACACCACAGGCTGAGGGCCTCTATACCCCTTGAAGAGCATTAATTACACATTAACACACACCCTGGAGGGCATTATTGTGCTTAGAAAATGGGCTCTCTGTAAAATTGTTGAGTGTTACTTACTTTTTTTAAGTACTATAATATATTTTTGATGTGAAATGGTTCCTCCGCCTAATGTTTCAAACTTGCTGTAGTATGTTAATGGTGTTGGAGGAAGTATTTTACATCAAAAATGAATATAAACATACGTTGAGGTAAGCGGTCAAGAATATCTCTTCAACCTCTTAGAACAAGAAATCTGGACAAAGTTATAAATAATGGGGGAACAAAGACCCAAAATAGGGACAATTTTTAAAAATATATTGCTTTTACAAACATAGAAAGTTGAGGATGTTCTTCATTCCACATTGCTGCAGTCCTAACTATTGGGTAGTCCGCTGTCCAGTCGGTCGCAATAATACCAGATATATGGGCGGCGGGTCGATTAGGCGCGATCGTCAGTACGTCAGGGGTACTAGGGTACTAATGACATGGCCATATCCTCATCTTTTTCTTTTGCGGTCGATGTCCGATGCAGAAGCAGTTTTGTGCACGTTTGGTTCTAGAAATTTTCTGAAGTCGGAGTTTCAGGGATATCAAGGCCTTAAACATTTTGGCATTTTCTTGCATTTTTTTTTTTTCTTTTTTCTTGCCTTCACGTTTTAAAAAAAAAGTGAAAAACATATTAATCAGTATCTTTGATGGGAAACAGATACCTCCTTACCTTGTTATACCCTTGTGTAGACCTTGTTTAGGGCCTTGCAGCGTGCGCTCTTGTTGTAGGGTTTAACAAGAGCAGCTGCCAGTTTGCACTATTAGACTCGTTAGTGTTTGTGTAATTAGCTAGTTGCGGGGAAAAATGCGTAATTATAAAATGCCGCCGGATGCTCGAAAGTTCAAGGACAAAAAAGCGAAACCTAGGAAAACACAGGATAGGGTCCCGGAAACTTGGGTCCCAGGTTTTTTGCAGGTTTTCTTTGGAGTAGTTTTGAGAGCCAGGAGTTTCTTTGAGTCTCAGGCAGAGACTGGGCCAGGCCAGGCCCTGTTCTGAGGGGAGGTGGGGTTCTCAGGGCTTCCTTCTCCAGGCCTCGGTTCTTGTCTCTCTTTCCTTCTCTAGTAGGTCTTCCTAGCCTCCTTCTTCTCCTCCTAAACTTTGAGAGCTGTGTCAAGCTTTTAGGCATCATGGGCCATTCTCCAGCATTTGCCTGATAAAGAAGCCTATGCATATGATTAAATTACATTGATTTTATTTACCTGAGTTAGAGCCTCTAAAGAGATAGTCCTGAACAGGAACCTAGGTTTGATAGTTTTTGAACAGTGTTCAGAGGCTTCTAGTGATTCTCTGGAGGGGGAGAGGAGTCCTTGCTCTTCTCCTGATTCTGATTTTCGGATTCTTTCATGCACACTCTCTCTCTACTGAGGATGGGGAATTTTGGATTTCTCTGTCAGAGAGAGAGCTTTTTAGGGAAAGGGAGGATTACTCTGATTCAGGCCAGGAACTTGGGTATTCCCTGGTTGGCTTAGTTGCCCTGTTTTTTTGTCCTCCTGTGCCCTATGTCCTCCTGAATGTTTCCTCAGAGGCTTCCCTATGGAAGATTTTGCTGCCTCCTGCTCCAAGCTCCTGATAGTGCTATAAGAGTGTTGGCTAGGCTCATAAGTATTAGTTTCCAGGGTCCTAAAGCAGACCGGAGCTTGGTCTTAAAACCCTGTTCCCACTGATAAAGAACAAAGGGTTTGGATACTGTGGAAAGAAAAAGGAGGTCACTGGGATTTTGGATTGAAGGGCGTTGAATTAGGGTAATCCTTATTGAATTAAAGAGTTCACAATCTCCATGTCACATATTAAAATCATGGCCTGATGCTAAAATATCAGGATTCTCTGGCGGAAGGGATGTGGATCTACTTCTGATGCTTAGTTCAGTTGTTGAGTGGTGTTCATGTGTGGACACAGCATGTGTTTTTGAACAAGTTTGATGGTTCGTCTTACAGTGTGGTTTTGATGCTGGTTGAGGATCCTGCAGGTGGGATCCACTGCTTTGGACAAGCCTTTCTGTGCCTGGTTCAGATTTTCCTTTACAGTTTGGAAGGATTAAGACAGAAATTTTGGATGGGGGAAGATTTTTTTGATGTGTTGTTTGGTTAAACTGTGGAAGACAAATTAAAGAAAGAATTTAGGTTTTAAAGATTATGGAAACTGTGGAAATATCCTGTGAGTACCGGTTAGTAGGTGCAGGTCTAGACAGGGATTACAGAGCTCAAGGTTCTTTAGGCCTAGAACAGGGAGTAGGCAGCCTGGCTAGTTCTTGTGAGGCAGAAGAGGGAGACTTTCGCAGCTCAAGACAATGACTGTCCAGCTCAGCTGCCAGTAGATTCTACCAGCACCAAGCTTTGAGGGGTTTCTTTGATGCTGCCTGGCAAAGCGACAGACTCAGAAGAAAATTTCTTTCATCTCAAATTCGGATTCAATTACTTTTTTAATTCATTTGCCAATATCATTTTTCACTTCCATAGGGCCCCTTTCAAAGGAATATCACTCTTCCTCAGATTTTTTTAGATATCCTAAATTTCTCCCCCCTCCTCAAAGGAAAGAAATCTCCTCCATACTTCTTCAAATAGGGGAAAAATTTCTCCAAGTTGTATCTAGTGATTTGGCATTTACCAACCTAAGGAGCATCTGCGCCTAGACATTTGAATTAAAAGCCGCGGAGTGAAATTTGGATTTGGGGAATTTGGGACAATGAATCTTTGGACTGCTCTCAGATCAAACACAAACTGAATGGCTTTTACTAATGCCAAGACCTCACGGGAAGTAATCACTGCTAGGCTGCTGGGCAAATCAAATCTGATGGCACGTTTTTAGGCTTATCTACTAACAGATCAGTATTCGAAATTTTGGAAGACTAGAATGCTATCAGTCTTTGGCAAAGGAAATGGCTCCAGTTATAGCTGCCTCTCTGGCCTAGTGGGGCTCAACAAAGCTATCAGATCTTCTAATCTATCTATGTTATAACAGTACTGAAGACTTCTCTACAGCATCTGAAGGAATTCATATCTACAGCATCTGCATATACTGCCTGATTCTTAAGAAATATAGTGTATTCTAGTACAACGAATAAAGTATAGCAGGTGTAAAGACCAAGTACAGCAGAATCTGGAATCGTAATACTGAATACAAGGACATATCAGCACTTTTTAAGATTTCTTTACAAAAGAGTACTGACTTTAAGGGTAGACTGCATATGATCAGGTTCAGCTGATCTTGTATATGGTCCTTTAGGATACTGGTGCAATCAGTTAGGATTTGGGCACAGCCAATGCTCTTCAGCATTTAACAAAAAGTGAATGGTAGCTTTGCTGTGATGACACAATAAATTGCCTTCAAGGAACTTGCCTTCAAATCTCACCTTGCCTTGGACAACAATTTCTCTCCCAGGAGAGTGAAAAGAACATCTAACAGTGGATCTTCGAATTGATTTTAAACAGGGAAGCTCTCTCTGTAACGAAGTGGATACAAACATTGCTGCCTGAGCAAGAGAGGATGGAATAGTTTTTATGACAAGATCCTGGCATACGGCTCAGGATTGGATCTCAACAAAAAGAAGATGTTAACAGTCCAGGCAGGTGTTAATTCTCTTTTATGAGGATTTCTTCATGCTAGACCACGTGCAAAGTGTTGTGACATTTTCACAACTATCATGTTCTAACTCTTCAAACAAGGGGAACACTCACACAGATTCTACAAGGACACAGCAATCATTATTTCAACACAAAAGCAGTAAGGTTTATGTGAGCACAGAACCCTCTCAGGATGGCAATTTAGGGCCGCAGATGTTCCAGCAGAGAAATCAAATCATTACTCTTTAGGGAAATCCAGAATCATGCCTTTTTGAAATGCAGACGTGTATGGGGCTAAACCACCAGCTCTTTCAGTAAGTTCTGGAAAAACTTTTAGTGGATGAAATTGAACTGTGTCAGTTGGAAATCCATAGTCTTGTAAAAGTTTTATAAACCTGCTTCTTCTCCACAAGCTGTTTCATCTTCCAGCCTTTCCACCTTCTGCTCTTTCCTTTGTGTGTCTGAGAGGTGCCCTTCATGCCAAGGTCACCCTCACTAAGTCCTTCCTAAGGTCGCAACAGGTCAGACAAGACTTTGAGCAACAGATTATTTTAAGCCTCCATTCATCTCACAAATCTGATTCCACACTCATTTCATCAGAAGGTAAAGAATCCTCCCAATGTCATTTTTCATGCTTCCACAATTCAGGTCCTTCGAAGGACGGGTTTATCACTGCTATACTACCTTTCCTCAGAAAGTTCTTGCCAGAAAAATGGAGTCTAGTTTACCTAGTAGTGTTTTATTTTATTTGTAAGCAATTTGTGAGCCTATTTTGAGTACAGCAATAAATGAAAGAATGATGGATTGGTGAAAGAGTGTTTTTCTTTGATAACTATTGAGTTATTGAGCAAATTTTTCATAGATTCTTTGATTAATTGTCACCATTGTTTATTCAGCCTTTGGACAAAAGACTTGTTCTCTGAGGCCTTTGATCCTTTTGCCAAGCAAAGTTTCTCTCTGACCAATTGTCATATAATGTATTTTAAAGAGCCTTTCTTATTTTTGGGATTTTTGATAGTGTTAGACTTGCTACTCCTTAATCCTTTTGAGCCTGCGGCTTTTTTCAAACTTGTGGTGGAAATGGTCACTCGCTTTTCTTTTGATGGCCCCTTCTGCCTAGAGATACTGGTTGTTGATTTTTCTTGTTTACATTACGCTCTTTTCCTTTTTAAGAGGTGTCTGATTCTGCAGTATTTATGCCTAAAGAGTTTATTTTTTTTTATTTAAGCATAGGGTAGAATACGCAATAAAAATCCTTTTATTATTTAAGATGTAGTTAGTGTGTTTTAGGTTATTTAAGCACATTTGTTTATTTTTTTTTTAGACAGCCTCAAAAGTTGAAGTTTTTTTCTTTTCACACAGACGGACATTGTCAAATTGCAGAGTTATTGCATTTTTGGCAAGGTTTGCATTTTATAGGCATTCCTGCATCCCACTTTTTTTCTTCTTTTTTTAGGCAACATAGGCCTTAGCAGACTGCCACTTCAACTACTTTTGTAAGGAAGAACATAGTACAGTTTTGTACTTTCTAAGCATTATCACCTTTCCTTTTGCATTTCTAAGCATTCCCCTCCTTGCTCTAAGTCTAGGTTTGCCAGGCATGTTGTATTTTTGCAAGGTTTAAGATTTATTTTGGTATTTATGCCTGCTAGATTTGTAATTTTTCCATAGGACTGCAGCTTCTCTCTCTAGGGTAACATCTAATCTGGTTCAGAGAATGATTGATGCCTGCATTTTGCAATCCATGAAATGCAGATGTTCCTTTCCACCTACCTGCTGCTTTCCAATTTACCCTCCCTCTGTGTTTGGTGGTGGTATATTTGAGCTGGAATTTTTGGATATTTTGTACATATTTTGCAATGTTGTGGATGGTATTGTACATGCTTTCGCTGTAGGTAGGGGCCCTTTTGCGTTACCATGCATTTTCTGAAGGGAATGAAGTCTGAAATTCAAATGCCTGTCATTATTTTTTCACTTCAATTCTTAATGCTTTGTGAGCGATTTACCAGAAAACCAAAGTTTTATGAGAACCATACCAAAAATACGGGGCAAAAATCTGGACATTCTGCAAAAATCTGTACAGCTGAGAGGTACAGTATGTTGAGAGGTTTTCTGACCTCTTTGCTGCTGCTGCCGCCACGGATCACTCTCACTCTTTACATTCTCTGCCTCTCACTCATACTGTCTCTTCTGCTTTCATAAACACATACACACACTTTTTTTTTTAAGTTATTTTTTTTTTACTTTACACTCGCTAAACAGCAAAGGAGCTGCTTTGTGAGTGTAAAAGGGTCTATATTACCATGTCGAATCTGGGAAAAAAATTCACTGAAGCGGCCATTCGGGATTTTAACATGTCGATATTTCCGTGACGATTAAGACAGGTTTGGTGAACATGTCTTTTGACATGGTAATATAGACCTGTGTAAAATAACAGCTCGCTCGATCTCACTGTTCATTGTCTCTCTCATACAGACATACAGAGTCTCTTCTGCTTTCACCCACACATACATATACACACACAGCCTCTTCTGCTTTCATGCACGCATTCACCCCCATGCTCACACAGAAACATAAACACACTCGTACACATACATACACACATATAGACTTTTTCCTGTTTATTTATTTACTCTCACTAAACAGCAAAAGCGTTGCTTAGCTACTGTAAAATAACAGCTCAATTGATCTCGCTTTCACTCACATGCACACGTAAACATACACACACACACACTTTTTTTATTTTTTTATTTTATTTTATTTTTTTACATTTTACACTCTCTAAACAGCAGAAGCGCTGCTTACCAAGCATAAAATAATGCAGCCATTAGTTTTTTTCTGCCCAAGCTCCACGGCAGCTTGATATGCTGCAGTGAAGTGGCAGACCTGTTTTTCAGCAGGCATTACTTCTACATTAATACCCTGCTGGAGAACGTTTGTTCTGCAATCAGTGTGCTGATGTAAAGTTTGCCCATTCTGTAAAGATATTTAAACCATGTAAATTTCATATTAATTGTTCTAATGAAGTCCTGGTGAAATTTATGGACAAAAGTGCTTAACAGTTTTATAGTGTCATTTGAGAAATATGGCTGGTGGTGCATGCTCAGGATCTAAGTTTTTATGGTTCATGGTCCTATTGTTTGTTACTGCTGCTGTTGAACATAACCATGATTAGCAGTTGCATGCTGCTGATAGCAAGATTTCAATCCTGATCACTTAACATCTGTCCATCTGCAGGAATGAGCATTTAACTTTGGCATTAGAAACTGAAATCCACATACAGTGTCTATAAAAAGTTTACACACCTCTGTTAAAATGCCAGGTGTTTGTGATATAAAAAAATGAGACCACAATAAATAATTTCAAAACTTTTCCCACCTTTAATGTGACCTATAACCTGTGCAATTCAATTGAAAAACAAATCTGTTAGGGGAAAACATATAAAAAATAAAAAAGTACAATAAGCTGGTTGTATAAGTGTGCACACCCTTAAACTAATACTTTGTTGAAGTATCTTTTGATTTAATTACAGCATACAGTCTTCTTGGGTAGAAGTCTATCAGCATGGCACATCTTGTCTTGGCAGTATTTGCCTACTCTTCCTTGCAAAAGCGCTCCAAATCTGTCAGATTGCGAGGGCATCTCTTGTGCACAGTCCTCTTCAGGTCACCTCACAAATTTTCTATTGGATTTAGGTCTGGGCTCTGGCTGGGCCATTCCAAAACTTTAATTTTCTTCTGGTGAAGCCATTGTTTTCTTGATTTGGATGTATGCTTTGTCTCATTCTCATGTTAAAAGGTGAAATTCTTCTTCATTTTCAGCTTTCTAGCAAACACCTGAAGGTTTGGAGCCAAAAGTGACTGGTATTTGGAACTGTTCATAATTCCCTCCACCTTGACTAAAGCCCCAGTTCCTGATGAAGAAAAGCAACCCAAAAGCATGATACTGCCACCACCATGCTTCACTGTGGGGATGGTATTCTTTTGGTGATGCGAAGTGTTGCTTTTGCACCAAACGTACCTTTTGGAATTGTGGTCAAAAAGTTCAGCCTTGGTCTCATCAGATCATCAGGCAATAACACATTTTCCCACATACTTTTGGGAGACTTGATGTATTGTTTTGCAAATTTTAGCCGGGCCTGGATATTTTTCTGTGTAAGAAAAGGCTTCCGTCTTGCAACCCTACCCCATAGCCAGACATATGGAGAATATGGGAGATTGTTGTCACATGTAGTACACAACCACTACTTGCCAGAAATTCCTGCAGCTCCTTCAGTGTTGCTGTAGGTCTCTTGGCAGCCTCCCTGACCAGTTTTCATCTTGTCTTTTTATCAATTTTGGAGGGACATCCAGTTATTTGTAACGTCACTGTTGTCCCATATTTTCTCCACTTTTGGATGACCGTCTTCACTGTGTTCCATGGTATATCCAAGGCTGTGGAAACTTTTTTGTACCCTTCTCCTGACTGATACCTTTCAACAACGAGATCCCTTTGATCCTTTGTAAGCTCTCTGCTCCGTGGCTTTTGCTGTAGCAGGCAACTGAGTAAATGTCAAGAAAATCCTACTGGGACAGCTGAACTTTATTTGGGGTTAATCAGAGTCTCTTTAATTGATGGCAGGTGTGTACCCAAGAAGACTGAATACTGTAATTAAATCAAAAGGGGCTTCAAGAAAGTATTAGTTTAAGGGTGTGTACACTTTTGCAACCAGCTTATTGTATGTTTTTTATTTTTTTTATTTTTCCCCCAACAGGTTTGTTTTTCAATTAAATTGTACAGGTTATAGGTCACATTAAAGGTGGGAAAAGTTTTGAAATTATCTATTGTAGTCTCATTTTTATATCATAAACACCTGGCATTTTAACAGGGGTATGTAAACTTTTTATATCCACTGTAGATCTTAGTGCAGTTTCAGACAGTGCTGCGACCTGCACAGCATTTGAAAGCCAGAAGTTGTATAAGTCATCTGAGGACAGTGGTCGTAGTTCTTGCACATCTTGATAATCATGCACTTCCCAATCCTTCAGAAGTTGCCCTGGCTTACCCATTTAAAATGGGCATGCAGGTTACATATGATGAAAGTCATTATTACTTTGTGGTAAATTATATGGGTTCAAGATTCTGCAAATCTTTCAGAACAGAACAGAAGGGTTGATATCCAGATGATTGTCCAGTTTCTCTAAGCTGACCTTAAAGGCAGGCCTGAACAGTTGAATGTTGTCTTCCTTGACCTTGGCCCTAAGCAGATAATTCATCAGTTTTCTCCACAAAGCTTGTAGTGTTTGTTATCCCAGTTTTATGACAACTCTGATGTGACATTAGCATGTTTTATGTCAGGACTGTAAGAGGCCTAGCCTTAAGCTGGATGGTTCTGTTGACTATGGTCAAGTCTGATGAGTTTTCTGAGATGAAACTCAGCTGAATATCAAGATCTGAATGCTAGTCATGCATTAGAATCTATAGCTGGTCCATGGATGTTGCATCACTGTTATCTTCAGTGAAGAAGTCCCACAGGTATTGCAGATGTTGTGCACTATACTTCATAACTGCGAACCATGTATTTCATCTTGTCAGCACTGGCACAGGTAGCAGTATACTGAAGTGTCTGTCAAGGCAGGTCTGTTCAGGGAAAGCTACACATTCTGTTTTCATTGTGTAGACTTCTGGAAGACATATTTCACAAGTTGCACAAATTCATTGACAGTCTTGAAATGGTGAACCTGTGTGTCTCCCAGAAGGGACAACTCATGATCCGTGTAAGGAGCACATATGACATGGTGTCCTAGCACTCCATGAAGTGCTTCCTTAAAACATATAACCATGTAGTGTGCACTGTCACTTACAAATTCAGATGTTCTGTAGTCCTATCACGCCTTCATTCTTACATATGGGATCGGAGCCGATCCTCGGCTCCAGCTCGGCCTATTTACAAGCTGTAAGTCTTCTAGTTGGCTCGTGGCTAGGTAGGTATCCCATGGTGCACCAGTACAATCTCCAGATCTTGTTTGCCGTATTGATGAGTTTGGTTGTGCTTCTCTTTGGCGCTGGCTAAGTTTTTCAATTTATTCAAAGTTTATACAAAATTTTGGGACTTTTCTATTTAAAACTGTTATTATATCATTGTTTAGTCATAGTTAGTGTAGTTTGCAAATTAAAATAGTTAGCGTTTATGATTGCGCCATTTGTGTGCAATTTCTTTAGTACAATTGGCCTTTTAGCTTCATAGTATTTGGTATCCTGTGTGCTGTTTTTTTGTTTAATAATTAAAGTTTAGTAATTGTAGGCGCCTTTTGTGCCCAGTTAGGCTGTCTGTTGTTTAACAGGCATAAGTCAAAGTTTTTGCGGATTTCCGCTTGCTAAATTTGTTAGCGTTGTTAACAGAACGAGGTTCTGTTTTCTATAGTCATAAGTCTGAGTTTTTTGCGGATTTCCGCTTGCTACATTGGTTAGTCTTGTTAACAGAACGAGGTTCTGTTTTCCTTGTTGAATAATTTTGAAATATACACTTTATTACTGTTTGTGACTACTCTTCTTATTGTTCCTTTCCCTAGGTCTGTTTTAATTAGAAGACCTAGTTTTTCCATTTCCTTTTCCTGCCTGGGCTAGGCCCGTTTAAATTAGAGGACCTAGTCCTCGTGGTGTCTTTCCCTTTCCTGCAGGGCTAGGCCCGTTTAAATTAGAGGACCTAGTCCTCTCCTTTTTCTTCCTGTGTGTGTGTTTGTGAGTTCATCTCTGTGAGAATGTCTAAAGAAAGCAAGGACCATAAGCCGTCTGGCTTTAAGAAATGCATTAAATGCTCACAGAAGATGTCCATAATGGATGGCCACAGTAACTGCATTTACTGTTTGGGGGCCACCCACTTACAGGAAACCTGCTTATTTTGCCACTTTTTCAGTGCTAGGGTGTTGCAAGAAAGAAAAAAATAAGCTCATCCTAAAAGGTCTTCTAAAACCTTCCTTTGAGGAAGATCTGGATAGCTCTTCCTCCTCTTCTAGATCTCAGGGATCTAAAAAGGAAAAGTCTAAGTCCTCTAAGAGGCCCGCCCCAGCACCGGCTAGTGTCTCGGAGCCACCTCTTAAAAATCACTAAATCTGATAAGTCCACTGTCTCTTTGGCTCCACAGAGCTCGGTGCTAATTGAGAGTAGTACTGTGACTACAGGGTCAGCCCCAAGTAGCTCAGAGCTGACCGCTGGGAGTATTTTACGGAGCCGGTCTATGGATCCTCTACCGGTCTCCCCTACATTGAAGTCACTGATGCTCCTACTCTGTCCTCCAGGTCTTCCAGGAGTTTATCAGAAGAAGATGTGGAGAGGGTAATGTTGAGACTTTTGAAGTCATCTGCCTTACCAAAATTGTTGTTGGCTCTGACCCAGTCGGTTCCGGAGCCACTTGAGTCTGTTAAGCCCCTTCGGTCATTCTTTCTCCAAGCCATGCTGGCCTTTCGGAGCCGGAGTGTTTAGTACCACTGGTGGAACCCTCAATTCCAGCTCCCTCTGTGGCTGTTTCAGAGCCAAGTTCCGCTCCGACACTCTCAGTGCTATATGTGGTGTCTAGGAGCTGAAGCTCCCTGATCGGGCCCGACAGCGATGCCTGGAACTGAACCTCTTTGGTTCCGAGTCTTCCTCTCAGAGCGTCGCTGAGGGTGAGTTCAGATCCTACATCTATCTTGGAGCCGATGGCTCCGGAGCCGATGGCATCCTCAGTCTCCTCGGAGCCGGGGAGGTCTTCGGAGCTGGAGAGTTGGCATTCGAGATGATGAGGAGTGTGCTATCCCGATCTTCAGCTTCTACCAGGGGTACCAACACTCTTGCCCCTAAGGCACCTACTTCTGTCTAAGCTCCTACTCTCTCCATGGACAGCAGAGATCTTCAGCCTCAGGAGCCACCGGCCGGTGGCCCCCACTCTTCTGAGACCTCCCCAAAATACCCTTCCGAGGAGCCTCCATGGAAGAAAACATGTAAGAGGCAGCATGTAGACTCCCAGGATGAGTCTCTGACCTGTGACACTGACCTTGAGGAGTCAGAAGGGTCCCCCAAGTCGTCCTCTGATGATGTCTCCTTCGTAGACATCCTGGAAATACTTAAACAGAGGTGCAGCTTTCCCACAGTCACCCCTTCTGATGAGGAGTCAGTGTACCTGAAGGCTTTCAGGTCTCAACCTTTAGCCTCTTGGGTGTCTCCACCCTTCAAACTGATAGAGCTAGTTAGTCAAAAGGTGTGGGATACTCCTGATGCCATGGAGCCAGTCCTCAGGAGACTGAATAAGTTTCTTTCTGCACCCCCAGAAAAGGATTTTTTTGTCTAAAGGTGTTCCCGTAGATGCCATGGTGGTGGCGGCAGCCACTAAGAAGGAGCTAGCTGAGACTTCTTCTTCTGTTCATCCGCCGAATAAGGAGTCTCGAACAATGGACAGATACGGGAAGCGTATCTTCTCTTCAGCGGCATTTACCCTTAGATCGCCGAACTACCTTACTCACTTCACGAGGCTTCAGAGAGATCTCCTTAAAGAGTTAGGAGATTCTCTACAAGGTACATGTACTGAGGGAGTCCCTGACAAGGTGTCTGCACAGTTGACCACCTTGAACTCTATCGTCAACTCGTCCATACGGCTTATTTTATATGCAGCCGATGGAGCGAGTAGAGCAGTGGGTTCTGGAATTTCCCTAAGGCGTCATTCCTGGATGCGTTTGTGTAACTTTGCGGAACATTTCAAGTCTACCTTTACAAATGCCCCCTTCAACGGTTCCTCTTTGTTTGGACCCAAGGTAAAGGACACTCTCACCCAGTGCGAGCAAGAAGGAAAAACACTCTCTGCCATGGGAATACATTTTATTGTACCCTGTAGACCATATCCTAGGGGTAAGAGGGGCGGTAAAATGTGGTTCAAGAAGTCCCAGAGGTTTTTCCAGGATGCACAGGGTGACTCCTTCATCAGAGGCAGAGGAGGAGGAGGAAATGGTAGATGTTGCCCTAGAGGCAGGGGCGGTCCGCAAAACTAGGGAGGTCACGATTCCTTTCGGGGCCAGCCTTACCAGCGCTCCTGATGTGGGGCCCGACTGTGCTTCTCTGAGGCCGGTCGGGGGTTGCATTTCTTTGTATCCAGAAGCCTGGCTAGGTATCACTCAAGACAACTGGGTACAAAGAATTATTACCAGAGGTTATGTCATACCCTTTTCTCTTCCACCTTTTGTTCCCAAGAGGATCCCAGATGTTCCACCCAATCACAGGGATCAGGCAACTGTGGTGGTCAACAAGCTGCTGTCAAAAAGAGTCATCCAAACCATCCCAGCAGACCAAATAGGATCCGGAACTTTCTCCAGATCGTTTTTAATGCAAAAACGTACAGGGGACTGGAGGCCCATCTTGGACCTCAGCAGATTGAATGAATCAGTGAAGGACAAGTTCCAGATGGTGACACTACAGTCTATACTTCCATTATTAGGGAAAGACAATTGGATGTGCTCAATAGATCTCCAAGACGCTTACTACCACATAAAAATGGACAGGGCATCGAGGAGTCATCTACGCTTCTGGCTGGGAGCCAATCATTACCAGTTTCGTGCTCTGCCCTTTGGTCTCACCACAGCCCTCAGGGTGTTCACCAAGTATATGGCGGTAGTGACAGCTCACTTGAGACGTCGAGGATTCCAGGTGTTGCTGTATCTGGATGACTGGCTCTTGACCGCCCCCACCAGGCATCTACTTCTTTGGACCAGGGATGCTACCATTCAGCTGTGAGCCCAGATGGGAATTTCTATAAATTGGGAAAAATCTGCCTTATTGCCCTCTCAGTTTGTGATTTTTATAGGCGCAGAGATAGACATAGTAGATATGTTGGCTTGTCTTCCTGTAGAAAAGGCACAGAGTCTGGTTCTTCAAATTCAACATCTTCTCCTCTTACGAAAGGTCAAAGCCAAAACTATTCTACAGCTTTTAGGGACCATGGCCTCCACCATATTGCTAGTGCCACTAGCCAGACTACACATGAGGATTCTTCAGTGTCTTCTGTCGTCCCAATGGTCCTTTCAGCACCTACTATTATCTTCACCACATTCTGCTGACAGACTCTTGCAAGAAGGACCTCATTTTGTGGACTCTACCCAATCAGTTAACCACGGGCACTCCATTTGTTCCTCACCAACCCGTTACCACTGTGACCACGGATGCCTCACAGATAGGGAGGGGGGAGGGCATTATCTAGGCATGACTGTCCAAGGCACATGGTAAGATCATGAGGCTCACCTGCATATCAACGTTCTAGAGATGAGGGTGGTGCTCCTGGCGTTGCAAGCACTTCACGACCTTCTGCCTCTGGGTACTATTGCAATACAATCAGACAACATGTCGGTAGTATAGTATTTCAGCAAACAAGGTGGAACCAGATCTTACCCACTCTGTCGAGAGGCCATTCAATTTTGGAAATGGGCAATATCTTCCTAGCATTTTCTGGTGGCAACGCACATTCAAGGGATGACTAACGTGATAGCCGACAAGCTCAGCCGGGCAATCCTGATGCCTCACAAGTGGTCTCTGAAACAACAAACAGCGGAACAGATTTTCCACAGATGGGGACAGCCTTGCTGCTATCTCTTTGCCAGTCCAATCAATGCCAAATCCAGCAGCTACTTCTCCCTAATCCCCCCTCCGGGGGAGTCACCGAGAGACGCACTTGTTCATGATTGGCCCCTGGGTCTCCTTTATGCTTTTCCTCCCTTCCCTTTCATTCCCATGGTTATTCAGAAAGTGAAACAGCTGGAAGACAAACTGATCCTCATTGCTCCTTACTGGCATCGTCAGATTTGGTTTCCCTTTCTTGGGCCTCTTCTCCTTGACGATCCTTGGATTCTGGACTCAGTTCCAGACCTGTTGACACATGTTAGGTTCACTTCACCCCTCCTTACACACCCTCAGTTTGACACCGTGGCTGCTCCAGTTCTATCCCTAGTCAGGCTTCACAACTTCTCACCCTCCGTGACTCATATCCTTACATCTTCTCATAAACCTTCCACTAGGAGACTATATTCCAGTAAATGGAGAAGATTCTCTATCTGGGCGGAGAAAATGAATGTTGATCCTTACACTGCCTCCATTCCAGTGGTTTTGGAATTCCTGTATGAGCTTTTTCGCCAGGGATCTGCAGCTGCCACTATCACAGTTCAATTGGCAGCGATTTCAAATTTTCATCTAGGCTTTCAAGATTCTAATCTGATGTCACATAGGCTGTGCAAAACTTTCCTTAAAGGCGCCACTTTGATAAGACCCCCCTTGCAAGAACCTGTGGCCTCATGGGATTTAAATTTTGTGTTATCCAAATTAACTTCTCCGCCCTTTGAGCCTTCTCATTCATCCCCTTTGAAATTCTTGTCTTGGAAGACTTTGTTTCTGGTGGCTATCGTGTCGGCCGGACGGGTGTCAGAGTTGCAAGCATTGTCTGTGAAACCTCCTTACCTGATTTTTCACAAAGACAGAGTGTCCCTTCGTACTAATCCTCCCTTTGTCCCCAAGGTCTGTTCCTATGCCACCTTGAATCAATCCACGGAACTTCCGGTGTTTTTTCCAAATCATTCCAATGCAACTGAATACAGGTTTCATCAGCTGGATGTCCATAGACAATTACGTTTTTATCAATTATTTATTTCCTTCACCGAATCCAGGTCAGGCTTACCAGTTTCCAAAGTAATACTCTCAAAGTGGATTTTTAGCTGTGTAGCTTACGTTTACAACTCTGAGGGTAGACCTTTACCCTTCAAAATTAAGGCTCATTCTACCAGATCTCAGTCTACCTCTGCAGCCTTTCAAGCCAGGGTCCCACTTGATAATATTTGTGCAGCAGCAGCATGGTCTACCCCTCACACTTTTATTACTCATTACAAATTGGATTTAACCTCCAGGGGTAGAGCATCATTTGGTTCCATGGTACTCAGGAGTATTTTTCCTTGAGTCACCCAAGAATAAGGCGCTAGGGACGCTGTCCCATATGTAAGAATGAAGCGAGATATGACTACAGAACATAAAGAAGTTATGTACTCACCATAACGTTCCATGTTTGTAGTCCATCTCACCCTTCATTCTTACAAACCCACCCTCCTACCCCCATCCCGGAAGTACCTGGAGACAGAAAAATACTATTACCTTTTTGTATGGAGACCTTTTAGTATTGGCTTTCTTCTGTATATTTGTTATTATTTCTCCTAGTTAGCAGCAAACAAGATTTGGGGATTGTACTGGTGCACCATGGGATACCTACCTAGTCACGAGCCAACTAGAAGACTTCCAGCTTATTAATAGGCCGACTCAGAGCCAAGGATCAGCTCCGATCCCATATGTAAGAATGAAGGGTGAGTTGGACTACAAACATGGAACGTTATGGTGAGTACATGACTTCTTTTTATATTTGGTGGGCCAACACTGTAGTTTTGCTTTGATTTTAGAACAGCTTTATCTACTACTGAGTGATTCACATCTGAGAGTTCTGTGCAGTTGGACATGTACCCTAGAGTATAAATCTAACATTTAGAATGCAGTATGCATTGCTATCTGTACTTTCATCACATACAACTGCTAATGGTCTTCTTTGTATAGCAATGTGAATGTCTGATTTCACATATTCCTGCAACTCTGTAATTTATAGCTGATGTAGAGTATCTGATTGAGGCAGTGCATCAATCCCCTTACATACTTTTCCATCCATTGCAGAAGCTGAGGATTGTCCAGATGTTTATCATACTGCTCACTGCAGCAGCCTCAGCTATGTGGGTTATATCCTGCTTAGGATATAAGAGCCAGCTAGCTTGCAGAGTTTCAGTATACCTTCCACATAGCCAAATTATTAGGCAGCTCGAGCTGAGCTGCCTAAAAAGACAGGTTTGGACACCAAGTCCTTCAGAGCTTTCTTGCCACTGTAAAGAAATCTCTGCAGGCTTTCAAGGACTGATGGTCAGCTTGTGCTGTTCCACTGCTGGACAGAGAAGTTCCCCTTGATGAAAAACCTTCTACATTTAAAATGTATTGTTTAAATGTGTTTTCTTGGTTAGGAAAGATGTTTTTCATCTAGGAGTTTGTGTTTTAACGGAGTGTAACAAGACTTAAAATGATGCTTTTAAATGGAAGAGAACCTTTTACTGTCAGTTTAAAATTTGTTAAAAAAGTTTTTAAACCTTTTCTTCTGTGGGAAAACTGTATTCATTTTACTTTTTGAGACTGGCAGAATGTGCTTTGGACTATGTTTGTACTGGGAAAAAAAATTATTTTTAAGACCTTGAATTTCTACCAGCTTTTGCTGCTTGGTTTACCCAGGAAGGAGGCACCATTTTTGTATTGACCATAGAACAAACTACTGGTACCTTGGTTGGTCCTTCTTCCAAACACAAAAAAGGAAAAAATTAAGCAAACAGCCTTTGCCAGCACAGGAGGCTATCAGTTTGTCTCAGCCACACTCTGCTGTGCCCAAAACTAGTTCCTGAGACCACTCATCTTTTACCCCAGATCTTTATGGTGTAGCACCTGCAGCCACTATAGACCGGGAGTTAGCCATATCCTCTATGGCATTTGGGTTCCCCTCAGGAAGCAAGGGAGAAGGAGCAGGAAAACTTTACTGTTTAGTCAGAATGTTGTACCCGTCCCTCGGGGAAACAGCTTCTTCAATGAACAACCCTGTTGGCTCCAATTTTCTTGACAAAAAGAAAGAGAAAACTACACATATATCTGCAATACAAAAAACTGAAAATAAACTGTAGTCAGTCTGAAGGAGTCTTGCTACAGAGACAAAAGTGATTACTGAATAAATTTTATGCTGAATAAAGTCTTCAGTGTTTTAATAATTTTATGTGTTTTTTTAAACTGTTTCTCCTAGTATTTTTTCTTTTGTTACATTTTATTTTCCATTTTTTTTTTTTAATTTACAGGTTTTGTTTCATTGATCAGTTAGTATAGAAGCTGCATCTGGCTGCAGTTTCATGATGCAGCCAATCGGTTTCACCCTGCATGATACTCCAGATGGCTCAATAGTTTTGAACCAAAAATGGTGTGTAAGCAGAGCCAATGTACCAAGGGTTAACAGTAGTTCTGGTGCGACCTTTGTACCCTGGAGGTCAGATGAAGTTTTGTTGAATTGTTTGGCAGCCCCTACAAACCCTTTTGACCTTTCAGGCATTCAAGATATGGGGGCTGGTGTTGACAATGCTGCTGAAACATTCAAGCAATTGGAGAAAAGTCTTTTAAAACTAAAGCATCTGCAACGGGATATAATCTATTTTGAGAACTGCTTAAAAGCTAAGATTGTGCCAAAAGGACTTAGAGTTATGTTAATGCCAGTAGGTGAGGCTCTGCCTGCTGATTTTATAAAAGAATGGATCTATTTAAATCAGCAAACTGGCTTCAGGTATTTGAAGATTCTAATAAAATTAAACAAAAGTAAGACTGAGAGCTTAAACAAACATATTTGCTCTCTCTGCTTTCTTAAGGACAGCGTCAGCAGCGAGAATTTTGATTGTAAAGTCAGCGCCATTCAAAGTAATTTAATTAAGAAGAATGAAGTCTCCAAATTATGAAAGGCTTTAGAGAGACAGAGCTGATTACCAGTGCAGAAATCCCAAGAAAATAGTGGTTTGGCTTGTGAAGGTGAAAACAGAAGAGAAGAGCAATCAATGGCGCCCAATAGTAATGAAGGGGAAGTTCCAAGAAGATTGGAAAGACTGACTCAGAAAAGACAGGAGAACCAAGTGTCTGCAGGGCAAAATTTTTCTTTTAATTCCAAGTCTAATAACAGAGGAGCAGCAGGTGAGCTGAATCAGTTTTTTCAACCTGTGGAAATTTATCAGGGGACAGGGACTGCGAGCAGAACATGAGCACAAGTTGCAACTGCAGTAAACAAGCTGCAGGGCAACCGAGTTCACTATCAATAGAACTAGAAGCAGAAACCAAAGAGGAATAACCAAAAGGGCGGCAGGAGGAGGTTTTTAGGTATGTTCAAAGAACAATTTAAAATACTCAGTCTGTCCAGTGTTATCTTAAATGATTTTGAATGTAATCTTATCAAAAAGGACTAGACCTTTGTTCCCTCTAAGAGGGCGGACAAGTGTGATACCATTAATAATTTAAGAGACTATGCCCGGCAATTAAATTTTACATTTATTTTACATTTTATTTTGGCAATAATGATTCTTCAGCTAAAGATTTGAGTAAACCCCAGTTTATACAACCTTCCTTTATGACCTGAACTTGAAGCATTTCTGAATATTATTGAAATCCATATAAGAGAAATATTAAATAGCAAACCCAGAAACAGGTATTTTAATGACTGTTGATCCGTGCCTTTTTTGGAATTGTGAACAATGAAAAGTTGATTGTAACCAAAGATGATAAAGGGAATGCTATTGTTATTATTGAATGGGAATGGTATAACAAGAAAATGTTGCAAATATTAGATGATGTTAGTTTTTATAAGAAAGTTGCCCTTGCTGATATAAAAAGAGTTATGCAAGGATTGATATGTTGTCAGTGACTGGGTTTTTGATAACAGGATTAATTTTAATACAAAACATTTTTTGGAAGGTTCCAATCCTGTAATTAATAAAATCTTTGGAAAGTCCATAAATCATTAGATGTTCCACCCTTAAGGCCGATAGTGGCTTTTAGTAAATGTAAAACTGAAACTGTGGCCATACATGCAGACAACATTTTGCAGCAAGTTGTGATCAGGACAGATTCCTACTTAAGAGACACCTTCTACTTTAAGAACAAAATTAAGGATGTTGTAGTGTTAGATTTATTAGTAACCCTGAATGTTCAATCTCTTTATATAGTCACCCCCAACGATTTTGGAATGGAGGCTGTAAGGGCATAGCTAATTGATTCTAGAATACTATCTGTTGAACAAATAAGTTTAGTCATGGAAATTCTAGACATCTTATCCTACAATTATTTTGAGTTCATTAGAATTTATCAACAAACAAATGGGGTAGCTAATTCATGGCCCAAGACAGATTCCAAAGCATACAGCCATTTTCTGCTCCCTGCAACTGCTGCCTACTTTTCTGTCCTGCCGTGTTGCTTGCTACCATTCTGTAGCAGCATTCTTCTTGCCTCTCACTGGGGCTCACTGATTTGTTTTCATTGCTTTGTTCTCAGTATTGTAACACTGAGCATTTCTTTAACAAGACTGTGAGACGAGCCCCTTTCTGGTAAATGTTGCTCAGTACAAGTAATTTCAGTATGTCTGTTTTCTTTTAATAGTCTGATTTCCTATACAACAATTCTGGGCTGAAGAGGAAAATAAATTTCTTATTATATTTACCTGTGTGTGTTTTTTTCTGCTAGGCCAATCTGCATACCCTGTACTGAAGGCACAACTCGAGCTCTCAGGAAGTTGCACCCCCAAACAACCTGCCAAGATCATTGTAAGCATTTATTTATTTATTTTTATTATTTATTTAAAAATACAAGAAGAGTAAATTTGTGCACTTATGTATAGCGGCACTATTTCTTTGCCATTTCTTTCAATCAGTGCAAATGCAGTTACATTTTTTTCTGTATTTTTTCAGAAGCTATCATTGTACCATAGGTCTCTTCATCTGATAACATGGAATCCAGTTATAGTAAAAATGCCTTGACTGGTATCACATGCTAATTCCAGAGCTATGTGCTTTCATGGAGTCATACATTAATAATTTATATTGAAGCAACTAGAGTCAATCTTGATCTGCTGTGAAAGGAAAAAAAAAAAAAACAGATTGATCACTCAAATGCAACCTTGTGTTTTTTTTTTTCTCTCTTGCTAGGAAGAGAAGTGTCAAATCTTGTATGCCTCCTAAAGAATGCAAGTTGTATTGCATTGTGGTACCTCCCATCTTGACCAAGAGTCTCTCGACTTAATTAGGTGCCTATTGAAACTTTTCTCAGAAAGTGAAAGTTATCATTGCATTCTTAAGCCTGCCTTAACATTTCTAGGACATAATTTTGAGCCCAGGTGGAATGAAAGACAAAATTCCAGAACTGCTGAACAGAGATTTATTATTTTCTGTTTGAACTGAAAGGATGACTATTTGAGCACTCTGCACAACTTTAGATCACCAGAAAGATAGGTATTAGAAAATGGAATACATTCATAGGAACAAACGCCAAAGCATGTAAGATTGAATAAAAGAGGTTGAAACACTGAAGTTTGAATGTACTACAAACAGTTTGTGTGCTCATGTACCCCTCACGCCCCCTGTTAATTGTATAGCCTATCTTTGAGATCACACTACAGTGGTGAAAGGGCAAAAAACAGTCCCCACTGTATCACAATCTCACACAGCACTACCACCTTTTCAGTGCTTCTAAAATATGCCAATAGCAAATGGCTTTGATCTTACATTTTTTTTACCTTTTAGCTCAATCTTACTTGCATCAACATTTTTTTTGGTTCTATTTTCTGAATATGTTCCTAGAAAATGGCACCTATAAAAGAACTTAAAAAGCTTGACTTGCTAGTTAGAAAAAATACTGGCAGCTGCTGTACTGGTGGAGTAGAGGGCCCTGTCTTCTGTTGAGGGTTTTATAGCAGATGCAAAGTATTGCTCTCTCTCTATATATATATATATATATATATATATATATACACACCTATAAATATCTTGTTCAGTACTTTGGTGAGCCTTTGATCAAGTCCTGCTTGATCAAGAAGAACAAGCCAAATAGCCAACATCAAAACAATTCTTATGCATAGCCCTCCCTATATTGACAATACATGATGCTCTATCCTTTCTCTCTCCAACAATACTAACCCGAAGGTTGCCAGATATCAGGGAAAGTTGTATATTTTTTCAAATCAGCCTATTTCATCTATTCTCTTTGACCAAGCAGTGTTCATGCAGATAGCCATCAACCCCATAAATGTAAACCCTTAAAGGTTAAGTTATACAAGGGGCAAGTTGTTTAAGCTGATTCTTCCAATAGAACAAGATAGTTTAGGATTACTTGATTTGATGGGATATTTTAGAGCTACACAGTTAAAGTTCATATACATAACTTAAGCAGAAAGCTATAATTTAAAGTGGGAATGGATGATGATGAAGTAGGGAGGAAATACAGAAATAAGGAGACAGTGGGATTTTGAATGCAGATCTTTAAGGAGAATAACAGCAGTCATACATAATATTCAGAATATTATATCCATAAAGTAACAGAAAGTATGCTAAGACCTAAGCCAATACAAGAATGCAGAAAGGAGATTTTGCCAATAGGGATGACTAAAATTAGGGGTACAGAGAATAGACAAGAGGTGGATGGAATCTACTGGAGAAAACTGGCAAAGGCACCAAGGTACTGGGAGCAAATAACTAGAGAGGGAATGGAAACAGAATGGGAATATGCCAAGAAGACTGTTGTACTGCAGGCTAGAGACTGCCTTCCCTGTCAACGACTGATATCAGAGTAAAGGCAAAGAGAAAAGGATAGGGAAATCCTAAGTGAAAGACCTGCTGTGGTAGAGTTTTTAGTTGAATCTAAAACAGAAGTTGCAGTCAAAAAAGGGACAATTAGTAGGGCATATAAAATACTGCACAATAACTATAGGAGTCAATTGGAGGAGTTAGAAAAGATTAGGAGGTGAGACTGGGTAAGCAATTCACAAGGGAACAATGGGACGACATACGTTATGTCTCCCAAATATGCAACAAAGTCTAAAGGATTTAGGATTTGTGTTTGGACATGTTTGCAAAGGTATTTAGACTCCAAAGAATTGTTCCTCAGGTAGATAGCAAATAGGTGTGCCGAGGAAGAAATAGGTAACAGGGCACATATGTTTTGGGAGTCTAATGAACTGGCAGACTGCAAAAATTCTTTACAGAATATTCTGTCAGAAATATTAGGTAAGCAAATGGGTGTCTTTTGAACTGTGATATAGGATCTGAATTGCCTAGGCATAGAAGTTTAATTCTGGTGGCTGCTGAAAAAACAATCACTATAAAGTGGAAATCAAAGTCTAAACCTACAATATTTGAGGTAGTGAGTATTGTAACAGATATAAAACAAGTGGAAGTGGGATGTTTAGAAAAGGGTAGGAGCAATTTTCATAAAAAATGGAAGTTGTAGGAATAATATATGCAGAATAATGCTTTGGAGGAGGAGTGAGGTTTAAGCAAAGGCAGGAATCGAGCAATTTATATAATGTTGGATTGATGATGGTTATGCAAAAGAATACATGCAATGTATAATGTTGGTAACTGGGAATATGTTAATACTAGTTCTTTTCTTTTATATTAATGTATGTTTGCTTATGTATTAATTCACAATTCAAAAAAGGTGCTAAAAACATCTTCGGAGTAGTGCAGAGAATCTCTAAATGGACCACAGATGAGAAGAGAACAAGACTGATGTTAAAAAAACACATTGCCTTACTGACATATGAGTAGTAGTACCGGGCTACTCTTCCTTTTTGCAGGCAGTTAAAGATCAGATCTGAAGTAGGAACTTCATTTGTCTGCAACCTTTGGGATACGGATCCGATCTCGGATCCGAGCCGGCAACTTCTACCACAGCATAGATCCGAGCTCCTAGCCCCTCCCTTTACCCATAATCCCCTGCCAACCCTGACTGACCTCAGATCTAGTTTGCCGCGCTTCAAGCTACAAGCTGGATTTCGAGCTCCTGATAGTTGAGTGAACTTTGTGAGAAAAACTTTGCTTTATTTCTTCCTTTCTCTTGTGTGAGTGTGTACGAGTGTTCAGGTTCTCTATTTTTATATCTTTTGTGTTTAAATTTTCCTCCCTGCCCTCGCTGGTTCGTAGTGTGTGTTTGTGGTGTGTGTAGGGGCCTAGTGAGTGTGTTTTCTGTACACCATGTCGGAGGCCCCTAAAGCCATCTTTTCAAAATGCACCGAGTGTGGCCATAAGCTTTCACTGGCAGATGGCCACACCCGGTGCGTTAGGTGCCTTGGGGTTGAACACCTCTCTTCAGGATGTGCGATTTGTGCAGCGTTCAACCCCAGGGCACTTAAGGACCAAAGGTCGAAGCTGATCCTGGCAGGCCTTTTGCCCCCAGACTCGGCTCCGGCCTCCGGTATTTCTGTGGCCGCTACCCAGCCCTCGGTGGTAGCCACCCCTGTCTCCCTCCCTCTGGTCGGGACTCAACCTCCCGTTTCGGCTCCGGAGGAGAAGGAGGCTGGAAAAAATAAACGGAAGGAGAAGCACCATAAGCGGCGGGCCGAGGACTCAACCTCGGCACCACCCGCCAAGCGGGCTTCTCCATCCAGAGCTTCTGGATCACCTCTTCCTTGGCTCCGGTCCCCTTGTTTTCACCGGGACCTGGGGAGGAGGGGACCCGGTCCCCTTCGAGGTCATCGAGGCGACACTCTAGGTCTGCCTTGGTGGCCTCGTCGAGGTCCACCTTCAGTATGTCAGATGCAGACATGGACCGGATGATGAGGAGGTTCATCCAGGCCCAGCTGCAGATGGGAGTGCTCTTGCCTCCCCCCCCCCTCCGGGGGGGAGCTCGACCCCATTTTTTGCCCCAATCGCTCCTTCTCCATCCCGCTTCCCGGGTTCGGAGCCGAGCCGCGTCTGATCCGGGGGTGGGTCGGAGCCGATAGTACTGGTTACTTCGGCTCCGACTGGTCCCTCGAGCTTGTCGGATCCGACCTCTTGGAGCCATGGGTTGAGCTTCGGATCCGAGGGACTTTGTGTGACTTCGGCTCCATTCCGGTCGGAGCACATGGGTCCTTCGGATCCGAGGGTCTCGCCCGATCCGTCCCGCTTCGGATCCGAGTGGGAGTCGACTCTCGGAGCCTATCGAGAGTGGCTCCCCCTCAGCTTTCGCGGTGGTGGAGAGGGCACTGTTGAGTGCATCCGGACCTCCGGTCCTGGCTTCGGCTCCCCCCTGCACTCCCTCTCAGCTGGTCCGGGCTCCCATCACCCGGCCTTCGGGGCAGCCTGCTTCTGCGTCTCTGGGTGTTCCTTTGGAACATGATATTGCTGGTGAGTCTTCCTCGGACATCCCCCCCCGAGGAGGTCCCTCACAAAGCCAAGTGTAAGAGGAGGCACGTGGACTCCCCCAAGTCCCTTACGGAAGATACGGACTTAGATGAAGGGGATGGATCCCCAAGGTCACCCCCCGAGGATGTCTCCTTTGGAGACATCATGGAAATGCTCAGGATTAGGGGGGGTGGTCTGCCCCCAAGGCTTCCTCCGATGAGTCTGTATTCCTAGAGGCATTCGAAGCAGGGCCATCTATCTCTTGGGTGTCCCCTCCCCCTGACCCCCTGGTGGACCTTATTTCCACCAGGGCTTGGAAGGAGCCGGACACTGTAGAGCCAGTCCCCAAGCGCCCGGATAGAATCCTGAGTCCCCCTGCTGAAAGAACCCACTGGAGCAGAGGTCCCCCCGTGGATGCCATGTTGGTGGCGGCGGCCACCAAGAGAGAGTTGGCTCAGGAGAGCTCTGCAGTCCACCCGCCGAGTAAGGAGTCTTGAGCGATGGACCACCTTGGGAAGCGGGTCTTTAGTTCAGCAACCTTGTCCATGAGGGCGCTGAACTATATGGCACACGTCATCTGGATGCAGCGAGATCTAATAAAAGAATACGCTGCATCCCCCCCAGAGTCCATGTCGGAAGGGGACAAGCAGCTGTACTCCTCCCGAATGTCTACTCTACGTTCAGTTTCCAACACCTCTATGCGGCTCTTGTCTCACGCCACTGAAGGAGCTGCTAGAGCTGGTGGAGCCGGCCTGGTAATTAGGCACCAAGCCTGGCTCCGACATTGTGAATTCTCGGAACCCTTTAAGGCGTCATTCGCGAATGCCCCTTTTGATGGTTCTGCACTGTTTGGCAAAACCATTCGCGACACTTTAGTCCAGAGCGAGAAAGAAGGGAAGACGTTGTCTGCCATCGGAGTCCGCTTCTCTGCTCCCCAGAGGTCCTTTTCCAAGAACCAAAAGGGTCAGAAGAAGATGTGGTTCCGAAAATTGCATCAGTCCTGGTCTGCTCCGGACAATCAGTCCTCTCATGGCAGAGGAGGATAGGGAGGACGCCACCCAAGAGGCAGAGGGGGTCCCAGAAATTTTGGGTCCAGAGAACCTTTCTCTGAGAGGCCCACGCAGAACCCCTGAGGGGTTTCCCGGCTGCTCCACTCTGGAGGCAGTCGGGGGGCGTCTTTCGAAGCACCTAGCAATGTGGGAGTCCATAACAACAGATCGCTGGGTGCTTCGTATCATATCCAGAGGCTACCTAATTTCCTTTATTGTAACCCCCAAAACCAGAAGCCTCCCCGACGTACCATCCAATCAAAGGGAGGCGGCTGCTACAGAAATTCAGCAAAGAGCCATCCAACCCGTCCCCCCAGATCAGTTCGGATCAGGGTTTTACTCCAGGTTCTTTCTGGTGCCAAAAAAGACGGGACTTGAGATCCATTCTCGATCTTTCTCTCCTGAACCTGGCAGTACCCAAAGAAAAGTTCTGAATGGTCACTCTACAATCTATTCTCCCCCTATTACTGGAGAGCGACTGGATGTGCTCGATAGACCTCAAGGATGCGTACTACCACATTCTGGTGATCATACGCTCCAGGAGGTTCCTCCGCTTCCGGCTGGGAGCCAGTCACTTTCAGTTCAAGGCCCTTCCCTTCGGTCTCACCTCATCCCCCAGGGTGTTCACCAAAGTCTTGGCGGTTATAGTGGCCCACCTGAGGCTTCAGGGAATTCAGGTTTTTCCGTACCTCGACGACTGGCTCCTCATCGCCCCAACAAGGCATCTGCTCTGTTCAGGCAGGGATTATTTCCTCAACCTTGCTCCACGTCTAGGGTTGACTATCAACATGGCCAAATCCTCTCTGGTCCCTACACAGGTAATAGATTTCATAGGGGCGAGATTGGATTCCAGAATAATGCTTGTCTTCCTGACTCCCGATCGGCTTCAGAACCTGAGGTTGCATGTCCAGGCCATTCTCTGACTTCCTGCTCCACCGGCAGAATTGATCCTGAGGGCTCTAGGGTCCATGGTGGCAGCTATTCCTCTGCTGCCCCTAGCCCGTCTAAATATGAGGGTCCTGCAGTGGACCCTCCAGGTACAATGGTCCCTGTCTCGCAACCCCCTGTCCCATCCTATTCCCCTAAGCAGGGCTTGCAGAGGGTCGCTCATGTGGTGGCTCCAGTCCCCGAGTCTCCACACAGGACGACCATTCTCGATGCCTTCCCCCATCGCCACAGTGACCACGGACGCCTCTCGCCTGGGGTGGGGGGTCACTATTCAGGCAGAACGGTCCAAGGCACGTGGAACGACACAGAGACCTCCTTGCATATCAATGTCCTAGAGATGAGGGCGGTGCTTTTGACGTTGCAGGCACTTCACAGCCTTCTTCCGATTGGGACGATTGCAGTACAAACGGACAACATGTCTGTTGTCTGGTACATCAACAAACGGGGGGAACCAGGTCTTATCCTCTTTGTCGCGAGGCCATGAGAGTGTGGGAATGGGTGATATCCACCAACCGCTTTCTCATTGCAACGCACATTCCGGGACGGTCCAACATCCTAGCAGACAGGCTCAGTCGTTCGATTCTGACCCCGTACGAATGGTCTGTCAATCCTCTAGTAGCGAAACAAATATTTGCCCAATGGGGGAAACCCTGTTGTGATCTTTTTGCCTCTCCTTCAAATACCAAATGTAACAGTTACTTTGCTCTAATCCCCCCTCAGGGGGAGTCCCCGAGAGACTCTCTAGTACATGCTTGGCCTCCCGGTCTCTTTTACACTTACCCTTCATTGCCCATGATGCCAAAACTCTTACAGAAAGCCAGTCGGCTGGGGAGCAAAATGATCCTCATTGCACCATTTTGGCCTCGTCAAACGTGGTTCCCGTACCTGCGGTCTCATCTGATTCATCCACCCTGGATTTTGGATCCCCTTCCGGATCTCATTACTCACCCTCTGGGTCTTCCGACCCCCAACCTGGTCAACCTCAAGCTGACTGCTTGGTTGCTCCAGTTCCACTCCTGATAAGGACTCCCGGAATCTCCTCACCAGTCAAAGCCATCCTAGTAGCAGCACATAAACCTTCCACTAGAAAGGTCTATCGAAGTAAGTGGAAATGTTTCTCCATTTGGGTGGAGCACCATCACTTAGATCCTTTCACGGCGCCTCTTATGTCGGTTTTGGATTTTCTAACTACCCTTTTTCATCAAGGGGCTAGCTGCTCTACAGTCAAGGTACAACTAGCAGCGATTTCACATTATCATGTAGGGCATGAATCGGGCCCTCTAATTACTTCCAAGCTTTGTAAAGCTTTCCTCAAGGGTACCTTCCTTCTCAGACCCCCAGTCAGGGAGGTAGTACCCCCATGGGATTTATCTTTGGTTCTTCAGGCCTTGACAAGCCCCCCTTTCGAGCCGGCGGCTACGGTTGATCTTAAATACCTCTCTTGGAAGACGGCCTTCTTGGTGGCCATTACTTCAGCTAAAAGGGTCTCTGAGCTGCAGGCTCTATGTGTTAAACCGCCGTACTTAGCCTTCCATCAGGATAGAGTTTACCTCAGGATCAATCCGTCCTGTCTGCCTAAGGTATCTTCGGAAGCTAATATTAATCAATCTATTAATCTTCCCGTGTTCTTTCCCAATTACCAGAACAAAGGAGAGTACAAACTGCATTCCTTGGATGTGCACAGACAATTACGCTTTTATATTCATCGAACTGCTGGTCATAGGCAATCTGACCAGTTGTTTGTCTCCTTTGCCAAAACAAGTTTAGGCAAGTCAATTTCTAAAGTTATACTGTCATGGTGGATAGCTAGGAGTATCCTCTTGGCGTATCAGAGTTCGGGAAGGCCTGCACCTCAGGGAGTCCGAGCTCATTCTACTAGGGCCGTCGCTACTTTGGCGGCTTTTAAATCTAGGGTTCCCTTAGATGATATTTGTTCCGCAGCCACTTGGGCCTCATCTCATACCTTTATCAGCCATTACAAACTGGATGTTGTCTCCAGAGGTAGGGCGTCCTTTGGCTCTGCAGTGCTCCGGAATATTCTTCCATAAAGGCCACCCAGGATTCAGGTAGCTGGGGACTCTCTCCCAAAGGTTGCTGACAAATGAAGTTCCTACTTCAGATTAAGAAGTTATGTACTCACCATAACGTTCCATCTGAGTAGGTATCTTCATTTGTCTGCAACCATCCCCCCCTCCTTCCCCCTGACCTATAGGATCTGTCTTAGATAAGCCCCTTTCGGGGCACAGTAACAATGGTTATATCGGGCAAACTTGATCTGAGGTCAGTCAGGGTTGGCAGGGGATTATGGGTAAAGGGAGGAGCTAGGAGCTCTGATCTATGCTGTGGTAGAAGTTGCCGGCTCGGATCCGAGATCGGATCCGTATCCCAAAGGTTACAGACAAATGAAGATACCTACTCAGATGGAACGTTATGGTGAGTACATAACTTCTTAATCTCCTCACAGTGGGCTGGCAGGATAAGGACAGCCCTTCACACTCACAGACAGAATTCTCACTTTTCTTATGCCACAGTCAGAGAAGGATCTCTAGGGATATTAATTACTTCTCTCAAACTGGGTATTTTCAGCTGCAGAGCTCAGATATGAAACTCCTTTGGGATTTTATTTCCTCTCTCTGTCTTTTCTGTTAGTCTTTGAATAGTGTATTCAACTGCTTTGGCTGTTTTTTTTTATTAGATATTTTGTATATGCTTCTGTTTCTACTCTGACTAGCACAATAAAACTTATTAATTAAAAGCTTCATTTGGAAGTTTTAACATGAAAACTTGCTGATAATTGCATTTTTTCCTTTGGGGTTATGCTTATTTGATGTGATTGAGTAGGATTATAGTATTTTAAATTATTATTTTTTTTTTAATTGTGATTTTTTTTTCCAAACACATTTATTGAATTATCACTTGTGGCATAGGCAAGTTTGCAATGATATAAAAGTATTCAAACTATATTGACATAACAAACATAATACTTAACATATATTGCTATATATCATTTAACATAAGCATTATTACATAAATTATTCAGTTCCTACCTTTTTTAAACAAGAAATCTCTTTATTAAACCATTACTTACTAAATAGCAACCATACGTTTATATAAATAAAAACAAACCACACTGACACAATTCTAGTTGCAAGCATTTTACATCACAAACCATACTGACACACTCCCATTTGCAAACATTATACATCACTTATAATTTACCCAATCCTCCTCACTCAAACATTACATAACTCATTTATGTCCTGCTGCCTTTTAAACCTCATTCCTCCCTTGTATGTATTATTCCTACAATTTCCATTTTTTCCTATGTAGTTTTCTCCTACCTTTTTCTAAAGATCTCAGTTCCAGTTGTTTTATCTTTATTACTATATTCACTACTTCCAGTATACTTGGTTTAGATTTCGATGTCCATTTTCTAGTAATTGCTTTTTTGGCAGCCACATTATTGGATACAGCAAGGCCTTACCATGTCTAGGCAATTCTGTTTCTATATCATAGCTCAGAAAAATCATCTCCCTCGTCAGGCCAGTCTTCCAACCCAGCATCTCTGACAGTGCATCCTGCAGGAAATCCTTAAAGTCAGCCAGCTCACCGCATTCCCAGAAAATATGTTCCAATTTACCTCTTTCTACTCCTTCATACCTCCAACATTTGCCAAATGCCTGAGGAAAAATTCTCTGGAGTCTACTTGGGGTATAAAAATATCTATGTAAACACTTACAGGCAGAAATCCTACATCTTCTAGATTTTGTTGCATATTTGGGAGACATACATTTATCCTCCCATTATTTCTTTGTGAATTGCTTATCCAGTCTCTCTTCCCAATCCTTTCTAACCTCCTCTGATTGATTCTTATAGTTATCATACAATATTTTATATGCTCTACTAATTATTCTTTTTTGAATGGCAGCTTCTGTTCTAGATTCTACTACCAGTGCTGGTCTTTCATTTAGGAGCCCCTATTTCTTTCTCTTTGCCTATACCCTGATATCAATCCCTGATGAGGAAGACACTCTCTAACCATTTAAATTGCGATTTTGGTGCCATTATGTATATTACACATTTCTGACAGCGATGTTCCATAAGTTTCTGATTTTTTTCTTGTCTAAGACTGTTTAAAGCTGTATCCATTCATTTTGACTGAAAATAGCCTTTTTGTATTTTTTTTTTTACAATTTTGCATGTATTTTGTACATTCAAGTGTGTTATTCACTGAAGTCTTTACAACAGTAGTACCTGCAGAAATAAACTTCAGTTTGCTTTTGGCACCATTTTGTATGTTAAACATTTCTAACAGGAATTTTTCATCAATTTATGATTTATATCTTGTCTAGTACTGTTCTAGGCTATGCCCATTCATTTGGACAGAAACTAGACTTTTCTTTTTTACAAAATCAGTGGACTTTTGTACATGCTTTTTGTGCATTGAACTGTGTCACTGACAATACTGTCTTTTTCTCAGTGTACTGTTCAGAATAGTATCCATACAGAAATAGTCCTTAGACTTTTGTTTAGAGGGAGAATAGTGGGATTTGAAGGGCTTCCTATTGGGCTGACTGTGCAGTCAGTATTTGGTATTTAACTGACTAGTTTATTGTCCCCTGACTTGATGGACTCAGACCCCGCCACCACCATCTTTCCCATCAGCACCTAAACACTGAAAGAATAAGTAAAAAAAATATGCCTCAGCCTATGGCTTTTTGACTCAGCAATAGCCTTAGTTTTGGGTAGGCTATTGAACCACTTGCCTTCTGTTACCTCCTGGTCTCCTGAGTGGTTGTAGTACCACAATTGTGCATGACACAAGGGTCAAAATCCTCTGAGGCTGTACCATTGTCTGCTGCAGGTATGGCAGGATCAAACCCTTTTGGTGCAGAGGAAATGAGGGGTACAGAATCTTTTACCAGTACTGATACTTGTCAACCAGGGGATTCTCCCACTGGTATACTATATGCTAAATAAGAGACTGAAATTCTGACAGGTGGTGGGACAGCAGTCTCTGACTCGTTTTTCACCTGAAATGATAGCTATGGCTAGATCCATTGTTCAAGCAATTGACTACAGGGTGCATACCCAGGTTAGGAGCAATGCCAGTGCTTCCACAACTGATCAGTCTGCTAAGAATCATCCTTTTGAAGGAGATTCTGTATCTCAGAACTGTGATCTGTCAGAGTTGGATCAGTTTGGTTCCTCTAATGATGAACAGGTACAGGTATATAAACAGTTGTTTTCTTTTTCACAGATTTTGACTAGGTTTAGAGATGTATTCACCTGGAAGCTATCTCCATCTGTCCCAGAGATTAACAGGGTTTATGATCTCTTAGAGGATGAGACCCCAGACATCTCTTAGAGGACGAGAAGGAGATTCTGTGTCTCAGAACTGTGATCTGTCAGAGTTGGATCAGTTGGGTTCCTCATGATGAATAGGTACAGGTATATAATCTGAAGTTGTTAATCTTCTTTGTATTTATCACTGATGGGTTCAGTCCTGAGCCCTCAGAACTGAGTGGGCCTTATACCAAGCTTGCGTGCACCAAAAACTCTTGAGCTAAGCTGCTACCCACATTGCCCTTTACTCAGTTATCTCAGATCTCATTTGCCTCACAGCCATATAGCAGCGTTTCACCGAGCTCTCCAGCTAAGTGATTTATCTTATACATTTATAAGTTTTTGTAAAAGTTTTTTCCCATTTATAGTTTGTTCTTTGATATCTCTATATCTGGAGTAGTTAACTTCATTTGTCAGCAACCTTTGGGATTCGGATCCGACCTCAGATCCGAGCCGGCAATCTTTCATAGCTTAGATCTGAGCTCCTAGCTCCTCCCCTTCACCCATAATCCCCTGCCATCCCTGACTGACCTCAGATCTAGTTTGCCGTGCTTCTTGTCAGCAGCTAGGTTTTTGAGCTCCTGGTTTCGTAGGGTCTTGTGAGAGTTTTGTGAGAGTTTTTAAATTTTTTTATTATCCCCTTAAG
Organism: Protopterus annectens; assembly: GCF_019279795.1. Classification (NCBI taxonomy): domain Eukaryota; kingdom Metazoa; phylum Chordata; order Ceratodontiformes; family Protopteridae; genus Protopterus; species Protopterus annectens. Next base: position 644,146,367 of record NC_056743.1, read on the forward strand.
TGTATGAGTGTGTTTGGTGGTCAGGTGTCCCTTTTTGGCTAATACCTTTTAGTTAAACTTACCCTCTCTCCCCTTCGCTGGTTGTAGTTCTGTGTGTTGTGTGTTTGGAGCCTAACGAGTGTGTTTTTTTTCTTTAAGATGTCTGAGGCCCCAAAACCCATCTTTTCTAAGTGCACCGAGTGTGGCCATAAGCTCTCCCCAGCGGATGGCCACACTCGGTGTGTACGGTGCCTTGGGGTTGAACACCTTTCCTCTGGGTGTTCCATCTGCGCGGCGTTCAACCCCAGGGCACTGAAGGACCGGAGGTTGAAGCTGATCCTAGCGGGACTTTTGCCCCCGGATTTGGCTTCGGCCTCCGGTGCTTCTGTGGCCTCCTCCCCGGCTTCGGCGGCGGCCACTCCTGCCTCTCTCCCTCCGGTCGGGACTCAAACTCCCGCTGCAGCTCTGGAGGAGAGGGAGGCCAGGAAAGAAAAAAGGAAGGAGAAGCACCACAAGTGGCGGGCAGAGGCCTCCGCTTCGGCCCCCCGGCTAAGCGGTCTTCTCCCTTCAGGGCTTCCATGTCTCCTCCTTCTCGGATCCGGTCTCCGTGCTTCTCACCGGACCCCGAGGAGGAGGAGACCCGATCTCCGTCGAGGTCATCGAGGCGGCATTCCCAGCCAGCATCAGTGGCCTCGTCGAGATCGACTCGTAGCCTTTCCGACGCAGATTTGGACCGGATGATGCGAAGGTTTCTCCAGGCCCAACTGCAGATGGGAGTGCTCCTGCCCCCCTTCTGGGGGGGGAGCTCGACACCTTTCTTTGCCCCAATAGCTCCTTCTCCGACCCGCTTCCCGGGTTCGGAGCCGAGCAGCCTTGGAGCCGGAGGTGGGTTGGCGCCGACAGTATCGGGTACTTCGGTGCCGACTCTTCCCTCGAGCCTGTCGGGTCCGTTTTTGTTGGATCCGGGCTCTCGGAACCGTGGGCTGAGCGTCGGAACCGAGGGAATCAGTGTGTCTTCGGCTCTGTCTAGGTCGGAGCACACTGGTCCGTCGGATCCGATGGCTTTGGTGCCGACCCCGATCCGTCCATCGGATCCGAGCGAGGGTTTGCTGTCGGATCCCAGAGAGAGCGGCTCTCCCTCGGCTTTCGATGTGGTGGAGAGGACACTGTCAAGTGCTTCCAGGCCCCCGGTCCTTGCTTTGGCTCCGTCCCGCACTCCCTCTCTGTTGGGTGCGGCTTCCATCACCCGGCCCCAGGGACAGCCTGCTTCGATGTCCCAGGTCGTTCCCTTGGAACAAGATGTGGCTGGTGAGACGTCCTCGGACAGCCCCCCCGAGGACATCCCTCACAAGCGAAAGTGCAAGAGGAGGCACGTGGACTCCCCCGAGTCCTTGACTGATGACACGGATTTGGATGAAGGGGAAGGCTCCCCTAGGTCACCCCCCGAGGATGTCTCCTTCGGAGACATCATGGAAATGCTCAGGATCAGAGGGGGGTGGTCTGCCCCCAAGGCTTCATCGGACGAATCCGTGTTCCTGGAGGCATTCGAAGCAGGCCCATCTACCTCTTGGGTGTCCCCTCTGCCCGTCCCCTTAGTGGACCATATTACCACTAGGGCGTGGAAGGAGCCAGGCACTGTGGAGCCAGTCCCCAAACGCCCAGACAAGATCTTTAGTCCGCCCTCCAAGACGTCCCATTGGAGCAAGGGTCCCCCCGTAGATGCCATGTTGGTGGCGGCGGCCACCAAGAGGGAATTAGCTCAGGAGAGTCCCTCAGTCCATCCACTGAGCATGGAGTCCCATTTTATGGACCGTTTAGGGAAGCGGGCTTTTAGTTCAGCGACCTTCTCGGTGAGGTCTCTGAACTACATGGCACATGTTATTCAACTGCAGCGGGACCTTATCAAAGAGTATGCTGCGTCGCCCCCGGAGTCCATGTCGGTGGAGGACAAACGGTTGTACTCCACTTGGATGGCCACTCTCAGGTCCATATCTAACACCTCTATGCGGCTGTTGTCCCACGCCACAGAGGGAGCCGCTAGAGCCAGTGGAACAGGCCTCGTCATGCGGCGTCAGGCCTGGCTCCAGCATTGCGATTTCACGGAACCCTTCAAGGCGTCATTTGCGAATGCCCCTTTCGATGGTTCTGCCCTGTTTGGCAAGACCGTTCGCGAGACTTTGGTCCAGAGCAAAAAGGATGGGAAGACGTTGTCTGCCGTCGGAGTCTGCTTCTCTGCTCCCCAGAGGTCCTTCTCCAAGAACCAAAAGGGACAGAAGAAGATGTGGTTCCGGAAGTTTCAACAATCCCAGTCCGCTCCGGATCCCCAGTCCTTCCATGGAAGAGGAGGACAGGGTGGACGCCGCCTTAGAGGCAGAGGGGGCCTGAGGAATGGTGGGTCCAGAGAAGCTTTCTCTGACCAGCCCACCCAGCGACCCTGAGGGGTTGCCCAACTGCTCCTCTCTGGAGGCAGTCGGGAGACATTTTTCGAGGCACCTGGCAGCTTGGGAGTCCATCACAACAGACCGCTGGGTGCTTCGCATCATATCCAGAGGATACCAAATTCCCTTTTCTCACATCCCTCACCAACCCAAATGCCTCCCCAGCGTCCCACCCGATTAGAGGGAGGCTGCAGCTGTGGAAATTCAGCAGCTTTTAGGAAAAAGAGCCATCCAACACGTCCCCCCAGACCAGTTCGGATCGGGTTACTACTCCAGGTTCTTTTTGGTGCCAAAAAAGACGGGGGACCTAAGGCCAATCCTCGATCTCTCCCTCCTGAACCTGTCAGTAACCAAAGAAAAGTTCTGGATGGTCACCCTTCAATCCATTCTCCCCCTGTTGCGGGAGAGCGACTGGATGTGCTCGATAGACCTCAAGGATGCGTATTACCACATTTTGATGGACAAGCGATCCAGGAGGTTTCTCCGCTTCTGGCTAGGAGCCAGTCATTATCAGTTCAGGGTCCTTCCCTTTGGTCTCACCTCAGCCCCCAGGGTGTTCACCAAGGTATTAGCAGTGATAGCGGCCCACCTGAGGCTCCAGGGAATGCAGGTGTTTCCATACATAGACGACTGGCTCCTGACCGCCCCAACAAGGCATCTACTCTGCTCAGCCAGGAATTACTTTCTCCACCTTGCCCCCCGGCTGGGGATCACCGTCAACACGGACAAATCCTTTCTCAACCCGACTCAGGTGATAGATTTTATCGGGGCCAGATTAGACACCAACAGCTTACTAGCCTTCTTAACCACCGAACGACTTCACACCCTGAGGCTACATGTGCGGGCCATTTTACTATCGTCGGCTCCACCGGCGGGATTGGTCCTGAGGGTGCTGGGCTCCATGGCGGCCGCAGTTACCCTGCTCCCCATGGCTCGCCTGAACATGAGGGTTTTGCAGTGGACTCTCCAAGTCCAATGGTCCTTCCATCGATACCCTCTCAGTCACCCCATTCCCCTCAGCAAGGCTTGCAAAAGGGCTCTCGCATGGTGGTTACAATCACCGGACCTCCAAGCGGGACGCCCTTTCTCCATGGCCCCTCCACTAGCCATGGTGACCATGGATGCCTCTCGCCTCGGGTGGGGGGGGCATTATGCGGGCAGGATGGTCCAAGCCACGTGGAACGATACAGAGACCTCATTGCATATAAATGTTCTAGAGATGAGGGCAGTGCTGTTGCCGTTGCAAGCACTTCAGAGCCTTCTTCCTACAGGAACAGTTGCAGTTCAGTCAGACAATATGTCGGTGGTCTGGTACATCAACAAACAGGGGGGAACCAGGTCCTACCCACTCTGTCGAGAAGCTATGAGATTGTGGGAATGGGTGATCTCCACTAACCGATTTCTTATTGCAACGCACATTCCTGGATGGTCCAACATCCTGGCGGACAAACTCAGTCGCACCATACTGTCTCCTTATGAGTGGTCTCTCAATCCCCAGGTAACGAAGTGGATATTTGCCGTATGGGGACAACCCTGTTGCGATCTCTTCGCCTCTCCTTCAAACACGAAATGCAACAGCTACTTCGCTCTAATTCCCCCCGCCGGGGAATTCCCGAGAGACGCTCTGGTGCATGCTTGGCCTCCCGGTCTACTCTATGCTTTCCCTTCTCTACCTCTGATGCTGAAGCTTCTACAGAAAGCCAGTCGGTTGGGGAGCAAAATGATCCTCATTGCCCCATTCTGGCCTCATCAAGCTTGGTTCCCTTACCTCTGGTCTCATCTGGTGAATCCGCCTTGGATTCTAGATCCCCTCCCGGATCTGATTTCCCACCCCTTAGGCCTCCCAGTCTTGAACCTGGACAATCTCAAGCTTACGGCTTGGTTGCTCCAGTTCCACTCATAGCTAGGACTCCCGGTATCTCCTCCCCAGTTAAAGCTATCCTAGTAGCAGCACACAAGCCCTCTACTAGGAAAGTCTATAGGAGTAAATGGAAATGTTTCGCTATTTGGGCGGAGCGTCAGAACCTAGACCCTTTCACAGCCCCTTTGCCCGCCGTCTTGGATTTCCTTTCAGGGCTTTTTTATCAGGGGGCTAGCTGTTCCACAGTCAAAGTTCAACTAGCAGCTATCTCTCATTACCACGTGGGACATGAGCTGGGTCCATTGATCACCACGAAGTTATGTAAGACCTTTATGAAGGGCACCTTCCTACTCAGACCTCCAATAAAGGAAGTAGTGCCTCCCTGGGATTTGACTTTAGTACTTCAGGCCTTGACAGCTCCCCCCTTTGAACCTGCAGCTTCAGCTGATCTCAAACATTTGTCATGGAAAACAGCCTTTCTCGTCACTATTACTTCAGCTAGGAGGGTCTCTGAACTTTAAGCTCTGTGTGTAAAACCTCCTTACTTGACCTTCCACAAGGATACGGTTTACCTCAGGACCAATCCCTCATTCCTTCCTAAGATTGCGTCCGAGGCAAATATTAACCAATCCATTAATCTGACAGTTTTCTTTCCTGAATACCAGAACAAAGGAGAATACAAACTACATTCTTTAGATGTGCATAGACAGCTGCATTTTTACATTCATAGAACGGCTGGTCATAGACAATCCGACCAGTTGTTCGTCTCCTTTGCCAAATTTAATTTAGGTAAATCTGTGCCGAAGGTCACCTTGTCGAGGTGGATTTCACAATGCATCCTTTTGGCTTATGAAAGTCCTGACAGGCCCGCACCTCAGGGAGTCCTTGCCCACTTTACTCGGTCCATGTCTACTTCTGCTGCCTTTCGGTCTAGAGTACCCCTGGATGATATTTGCTCAGCAGCCACTTGGGCTTCACCTCATACCTTCATCAACCATTATAAATTGGATATTATTTCTAGAGGGAGAGCATCCTTTGGCTCTGCAGTGCTCCGGAACATCCTTCCATGAAGGCTGCCCAAGGTACAGGTAGCTGGGGACTCTGTCCCAAAGGTTGCTGAAAAATGAAGTTAACTACTCCAGATTAAGAAGTTATGTACTCACCATAACGTTCCATCTGAGTAGGTAGACTTCATTTGTCTGCAACCGTCCCACCCTCCTTCCCCCTGACCTTCGGATGTTATATGGCCAGAAGTTTTTACTCTGCCCTTTAAGGAAGGTAGTTAGTTTCCTTTTCAGCCTTATTGGTTATGGACAAACTTGATCTGAGGTCAGTCAGGGATGGCAGGGGATTATGGGTGAAGGGGAGGAGCTAGGAGCTTGGATCTAAGCTATGAAAGATTGCCGGCTCGGATCCGAGGTCGGATCCGAATCCCAGAGGTTGCAGACAAATGAAGTCTACCTACTCAGATGGAACGTTATGGTGAGTACATAACTTCTTATTTCTCAGCTCTACCCACAGGTATCTCTTTCTTACCATTGTTGGTATTTTTTGAACTTTCTACCCTTGTAGTATCTTATTACCATTGCTGGTATTTCCTCTCTCTCTTTACTTCTTCATTTCCTCCACTTTCCTCACTCTTTCCCGTTTGTGTGAGAGTGTATTCTGTTATGTCTGAAAGGAAGGGAACTATGGGGTTTAAACACTGCTCTTCTTGCAGTGGTAAACTTCCGAATAGCGGCCTCCATGAAGAGTGTGTGTACTGTTTGGGGGTTCCGCATTTGTCGGCGAAACCCCCATGTGATATTTGTGCTAGCTTCAGTCAGCGGATGCTGAATGAATATCAGAATAAACTGATTTTGAAGGGCCTGCTTGCTTCACCTTTTTCGGAGGCTATTTCTGCGATGGAGGTCTCATCCCCTCCTTCTGTGGACAAGAAACATCCTCGCTCAGACCCCTCTTCACAGGCCAGTGATAGAGGTAAAAGCAATAAGCACAAGGCCCAAAATTTTTCCTCAGAGCACCGTACTGCCTCCTTGGTTCCAACTACATTGGTTCTGAGCTTGACTCCAGCAAAGCTTACAGAGGTCGCCTCGTCGGCGCCTATCCCGGCACTGACGACTATGGTTCCATCTACTACCTTGGTTCCAATCAGCTTGTCTGTCTCTGTCTCGGCACCGACATCACCCATTTCCGCTCTGATATCGGTTACAACAACAACTTTGGAGCCGTTTTTGACATCCACCCCTGTTGTGACTTCGGCTCCGAGCCCGTTCTCGGCTCCAACCATACCGTTGCTGCCAGTTTCTAAATTGGAATTGTCGTGCCATTCTGTGATACATCATGGACCCAGTACTCATCAACTGTGGACCCATTTGCCAGACAAGCCTGCAGCTCCTTTTTGGACCGGCCTGATTCCCCCTCAGGGGCATCGGTGAGATCGGTGAGAATTGGATGTGGTGCGCCTTTTTGACCAACTGCTAATCGCCAGGGGAATTTCAAATTTGCCTAGACCCTATCCCACTCCAGGCTTTGGATCTATTACTCCAGTGACCCCTACATACTCTCCTCCCTTGGATCCCTCGGTTCCAAGACTCATATATCCAACATTTTCTAGAGGGCCCCCTTCCTCATCACCGACAACGACAGTGTCTAAGGCCCTGAGGCCCCTTTGGGTGTCAGTTCCCTCAGAACCCACCGTCCCTCAATCTCATGCTTGGGGGGTGGAACCTCCAGTTCTGGTATCTGTTCCGACTGTGTTGTCGGTCCCGACTTCGGATCTGTGGGTGACTACCGCTCTGAGTTTGCTTGAGGCTCCGTCCCCAGGGGAGAACCTTGTGGAGCAGGGTTTGACCCTGGTTCTGGGCTCCCACTCCTCTTCAGGCGGGCCTGCTTTCCGGGTGATGGAAAGGGTGTTTGCTTCTAGCAATCTTCCTACGTTGGTTATTCACCCAGTTCCTTCTGAGCCGCAGCTGTCAAAGGCCACCCCCCCCCCAGGACTCCGAGAGCACAAGGCCCAGGAAACCCCTGCCCAGGGTATTTCCCTTTCTGAGTCTTCTTCAGATGATCCCACTGAAGAACCCCCTAGGAAATGGGTGTGTCAGAGGAAACACATGGACTCCCCAGAGGAGTCCCTCACGGAAGATACGGACTACGATGATGGGGAAGGAGCCCCACGGTCACCCCCTGATGATGTTTCTTTTGGAGACATCATGAAAATCTTGAACCTGAGAGGTGACTGGAAGCCCTCCAATCCTTCCTCGGAGGAATCCATATTCCTGCAGGCCTTTCGCTCTCGGCCCTCAACTTCTTGGGTGACCCTGCCCGCCGATCAGTTGGTTAAGTTGATTGTGCAGCGGGCATGGAAGAACCTGGACTCCATTGAGGTCATTCCCAGGAGATCAGACAAGGTACTCTCCCCTCCAGAGGATCAACCCCATTGCCAGTGGATGCTATGGTGGTGGTGGCGGCAGCCACGAAAAAGGACTTTGCTGAAGAGAGTCCTGCTGTTCACCCATCCAACAGAGAGTCCCGGGCAGTTCACAGGTTAGGGAAGTGAGTTTTTGCATCAGCAACCTTTGCAGTTAGGTCTCTGAACTTTTTGGCACATTTTATGAGGCTCCAGAGAGATCTTATCTCCGAACTCTCCAGAACCCTCGTGAGTCAAGTATCGGATGGAGCATGAGATAAAGTTGCTTCCCAACTTGCCACCCTAGAGTCAATATCCAATTCATCCATGAGGTTGCTGTCACATGCAACCGAAGGAGCAGCTAGAGCTGTGGGTGCAGGCGTAGTCATGAGAAGCTACGCCTGGATGTGCATTTATGACCTCGCAGACTCCTTCAAGTCTTCCTTTTTAAATGCCCCTATCGAACCATCAGCTCTGTTCAGTGCTAAGGTCAAGGATATATTAAGCAGGTGCGAGCAAGATGGGAAGACCTTGTCTGCCGTTGGCCTACACTTTTCCAAACCTCAGCGTTCCTTCTCCAGGAATCAGAGGAGTGGGAAGATGTGGCACAAGAAGTCTCAAGGTCCTTTCCGAGACACACATGGTGAGGACTCCTACAGAGGCATAGGGGGTTCCAATAATGTAAGATGCCCCTTTCGGTCAGAGGGGGTCCCCTGAACCAGGCTCCAGAGATTCCTTCTCGGGTAGACTGTATCAGTGCTCCTGAGGCGCTGCCTGATTGCTTTACTCTGGAAGCAGTCGGGCGCATTTTTCTCTGCACCAAACTGCCTGGCTATCCATTACAAATGATCAGTGGATGCAGAGAATCATTACCAGAGGCTACCATATTCCCGTAATATCTTATCCAAGACCTCCGAAATTCCTTTCCGATGTTCCACCCAGTCAAAGGGAGGAGGCAGCTTCTGAAATATGAAAGCTATGTCAAAAATGAACCATCTCAACAGGTCCCCCCAGATCAGTGCAGATCAGGGGTCTACTCAAGATTCTTTTTGGTGTCAAGGAAAACAGGGGACTGGAGGCCCATTCTGGATCTCAGCCAACTAAGCAAATTGGTAGTTAAGACCAAATTCCGCATGGTCACGATTCAAACCATCCTTCCCTTTCTGCAAGAGAATGTGTGGATGTGCTCATTAGATCTCTGGGATGCGTATTACCATATCAAGATGGACAAGCACTCCAGGAGCCTCCTTCGCTTCCGGTTGGGAGCCAATCACTACCAATTCAGAGCCCTGCCTTTCAGCCTCTTGATGGTCCCCAGAGTCTTCACGAAATGTCTTGCAGTGGTAACAGCTCATCTGAGCCTTCAGGGATTCCAGGTGTTTCCATACCTAGACGACTGGCTCCTCTCCGCCCCCACCAAGCATCTTCTGGTCAGGGCACTCCGCTACACCCTGGTTCTAGCAGAGTCACAGGGCATCACCATACATTGGGAGAAATCCAATCTTCAACCCTCACAACAACTGGAATTCATAGGGGCAATATTCAACACCCAGTCAAGCCTGATCTCACTTCCTCTTCACAGGCTTCAGAGACTAAGGGCACAAGTTCAAGTGATACTCTGTCGAAGAAAGGTGTCTGCAAGGGAATTTCTCCAAGCCTTGGGGTCTATGGCTGCAGCCATCCCTATTGTTCCCTTAGCCAGACTTCACATGAGATTACTACAATGGCTCCTTCAGGGCCAGTGGATACCCAATCTTCACCCCCTGAGCTCACAAATTCTCATTACCAACACTTGCAAACTAGATCTCCTCTGGTGGATGAGTACAGATGAAAACCTTTGGTGTTGCCCCTTCCAGTCTCCCCAGCCCAGTGCCACAGTGACCACAGATGCTTCCCTGATGGGGTGGGGGGGCCACTTCCAGGGAAAGTCAGTCCAAGGCACGTGGTCCAATGTGTAGAGGTCAACTTGCATATCAGTGTCCTGGAGTTAAGAGCGATGCTATTGGCATTGCAAGCTTTTCATCCGCTCCTTCCTTCCGGAACGATGGCTGTCCAGTTGGACAACATGTCTGTGGTCTGGCACATAAACAGGGAGGGACCAAATCCTACCCCCTATGTCGCAAAGCCATGACAATCTGGCAGTAGGCGATAGCTTCCAACCGCTTTCTGATCGCAACGCATATCCCGGAGAGCTCCAACGTGATTGCGGACAGGCTGAGCAGAAGCATTCTCCATCCTCATGAGTGGTCTCTCAACCAGAGTGTGGCGGCGGAAATTTTCAGCCGTTGGGGCCAGCCATGCTGCGACCTTTTCGCCTCCCCCTCAAACACAAACTGCAGCAGCTACTTTTCCTTCTTTCCCCCTCTCGGGGAGTCACCGAGAGATGCTTTAACTATTGGCCCACGGGTCTCCTGTATGCTTATCCTCCGATTCCTCTGATCCCCCTTGTTCTAAGGAAAGATATTCGGTTGAGAAGCAAAGTGATCCTCATTGCCCGGTTCTGGCCTCGTCAAGTGTGGTTTCACTTCCTTTGACCTCATCTGTTACAACCTCCTTGGATCCTAGACACTCGTCAGGACCTCATATCTCACCCACAAGGGCTGATTCCCCCGAATCTGTCCACTCTCAAGCTGACAGCTTGGTTTCTCCACTTCCGTTAGTTGCCAGGCAGGAAACCCTCTCTTCACCCGTACGTGATATTATCTTGGCCTCTCATAAACCATCCACCAGGCAACTTTACAGGGACAAATGGAAAAGATTCTCTATTTGGTCACATAATCAGAAGCTAGACCCATTCTCAGCCCCCGTAGCCACTATTCTTCATTATCTGGCTGAACTGTTCGACAATGGGGCCTCAGCTTCTACCATTCGAGTCCATCTAGCAGCTGTTTTAAACTTCCATAATGGGTCAGATGGAGTCCAGCTTATTTCCTCTCACCTTTGCAAGACTTTTCTCAAGGGTATTTTCCACAGCAAGCCTCCCATCAGGCACCCGGTGGAGGCATGGAATCTGTCCTGGGTTCTACAGTCTCTTTCTCTGCCCCCTTTTGAGCCAGCTGCGACATGTGATCTAAAACTCCTGTCATGGATATCCTTATTTCTGGTGGCTATAACCTTAGCCAGACGAATTTCTGAATTACAAGCATTATATATCAAGAGTCCTTACCTGATCTTTCATAAGGACAGAGTATCAGTTCGTACTAACCCATCCTTTCTCCCCAAAGTGGTTTCTGACTTTTCGATTAACCAGTTCAGTGAGCTCCCTGTGTTTTTCCCAAATTTCTCTAACAAGGGAGAATGCTGCCTACATTCCATGGATGTTCATAGACAATTACATTTCTATCTGGACAGAACTAAATCCTTTCGCAAGTTGGACCAGCTTTTCATCTCCTTTGCGGGCCCTAGAATGGGAGGCACAGTATCAAAAGTTACTTTGTCTAAATGGCTCAGGGATTGCATTGCCTTCACATATTCACTTACAGAGGGTCCTAAGCCTGGCCAAATCAAAGCTCACTCAACTAGGCCTGTTGCAGCATATGTTGCCTTCCACTCTAGGGCCTCCATGGATGACATTTGTGCAGCTTTCATTTGGGCTAAGCCCCACACTTTTATCAAACATTACAAATTGGATCTGATCTCCAGGGGAAGAGCGGCCTTTGGTTCAATGGTTCTCAGGAATGTTCTTCCATAAGGGCCACCCAGGTTCTCCAAGTAGCTGGGGACTCGGTCCCATCAGTGATGAATAGGAAGAAGATTAACAACTTCAGATAAAGAAGTTATGTCTTACCATAATGTTCCATCTGAGTTGTTGATCTTCCTCCAGTCATCACACCCACTCACCGACCCCCTCCAAAGGTTCCTGGCAGATCTTCTAGGTCTTTGTAGTGTATTAGGGTTTCTGCGCAGAGATGGCCTCTAACTTATTTCTTCTTCTATATGTTGCATGCAAACTCGATCTGAGGTAACTGAGTAAAGGGCATTGTGGGTAGCAGCTTAGCTCAAGAGTTTTTGGTGCACGCAAGCTTGGTATAAGGCTGACTCGGTTCTGAGGGCTCGGGACCGAACCTATCAGGGATGACTGGAAGAAGATCAACAACTCAGATGGAACGTTATGGTAAGACATAACTTCTTTTTTCTTTTTTACAAATTTTGACTACATTTAGACATGTATTCACCTGGAAGCTATCTCGAGCTGTCCTGGAGATTAACAGGGTTTATGATCTGTTAGAGGATGAGACCCCAGACATTGAGACCTTTCCTTCATTAATCCCAACACTGTTGGATGTCTTCAAAAAGCTTGTAGTCCCCTTTCTTTATTGAGACTTTGCTTAAGAAACGTGTTTAAGAAGTTTAGGGTGTGCTTGGTCTTGCCTTGCTTCCAAGCCCCTTTGTCTGTGGACCCTGCTTTGGTGTCCCCAGCAACTTTTGCCAATAAGAAGATCATGTCTTCTTCTAACCCAGTTCCTCAAGGTAAACTCTAGGCAAGTGGCTAGAATATCAAGGAAAGAAGCTTGTGCAGTCCAGCATGGTAGCTTTTAAAGAGTTTAACTACTAGTGTTTTATGTAGAAGTTTGTGTTGACATGCATGTATAGTTTAGATAAGTTTGCTGCACTGCTTGCAGAACAATATATCTAAGTTAAAGATGATATTTTCATGCTTCTCAGGTATCAAAATGTGCTTTATAAAGTGCCTTGGATGAGAATGATACTTTTTCTAGAAATGCAGCATGTCAGTGGGATTAGGAAGTATGCTTGGTAGCAGTCCCAGAATTTTTCTGATGAGTTAAAATGACATTCTGAATGCTCCTCTTCAGTTTGATTGTGTGTTTTATACAATAGAGAATCAGATCCTTGAACATTGAGATGACAGAGGTAAAATGATGCCAAGAATGTCAAAAATGTTCCATATTCCCAAGTTCTCCTCCTCTAAGCAAGATAACTTTCGGTGGCTTAACACACAGAAGTCCCAGTTGAACAAGAATCAGGGCAATAAAAGGAAACAACAGGATGACACCTCTACTAAATCAAACAAGAAAAGTTATTTTCTTAAAACTGATACCTCCCCTTACAACTTATGACTTTGCTGAGGAGAAATGTCCACCTTTTTCATGTCCCCCATTGGTAGTCTTGTCTCTGAAGTTACTTCTCCACAAGGTGACTTGGCTGTCAGAGGTTTTCAACAAATGTGTGGTAAACATTGTTTGCATGAGTAAAAAATTGCAGTGAAAAGACCACCTTCCCCCATTGGGGGGGGGGGGGGTTCTGTCTCATCTATCAGGCCAGACTTTGTTATTCCCTCCTATTCTGCAGCAAATGCTGAACTCAGGGGTCATAGAACTGGTATTGCCTTTAAAAAGAGTGAGAGGTTTCTACTCCAGAATTTTCTTGCATCCCAAAAAAGAACAGCTGAAAAGGCTAGTGTTGAACCTTTCTTTTTTGAATATGTTTGTCAAGGTCCCCAATACCAAGATGCTCATCTCCAGACAGTGCTTCTTCTGTTGCTGGACAACTGCTTCATGGTGACCCTTGACGTGAAGGATGCCTATCATCATATCCCCATTGCTCATCACTTCAGGTGATATCTGAGATTTTTTTGTGTCTTGTTTGTTTTCTGTATTGCCATGTGGGCTGTCCACTGTACTGCAAGTGTTCACTGAATGCTTTTCTCTGGACCACTGTTGGAGTCTGGGCATTCATATCTATCTATACTTAGAAAACTTGTTAATCTGTGCATAGTCTGCATCCAGGTGTTTGGAATCACTATAGAATGTCTTAATCTTACTCTCTCATCTAGGGTTTAAATTAAACCTCCAAAATTTGTGTCCAATACCCTCATAAAGACTTGTCTTTCTGGGATGCTTGATCTACTCCAACAAGAGAGGGAAGAGTGGCCTTTCTGCCCACATACAAGGTCCTGCCATACCAGACAGTGTTTCTGGAATTCTCCAAGAGGAATGTCACCTCAACAAAAGAATTCCTAAAAATTATTGGACTGTTGGTGTCGTTGACTCTCATGATACCAGTGGTTAATCTTCACATGAGAAAAATTCAATAGTATGCCCACAGTTGTTGGGCCCAGTATCTTCATTCCCCGCAATCCTAATTGCCAGGGCTGACCTTCATCAGAGAGAGCTCCAGTAGTGGAGAAATCAGTTGAATATCAATCTAGGGCTTCATTTTCCCCCTCCATTGCCATTACAATCTGTCCAAACAGATTTGTCTGACTTTGCATGGAGAGCTGTGTCAAAAGGAATATAAGTGAAAGCCACTTCGGAGGGGCTGAAGGACACATGGAAGCACATCAGTAAAATGGAGAGTTTGGCAGTGATTCACTCCTTGAAAGTCCTTCACCACCTTTGGACTCTAGTTCCTTTTCTAGTCATTACGGACACCACCACAGTGATGTGGCACCTCAGCAAACAAGAGGGTACAAGGTCTTACCCTCTGTATCCATTGGCAATGATAGCCTAGGAGCAGGTTTCTCAGTATTCTCTGAATCTGCAGGCATCATGCATGCAATCAGTGTGACACAAAGATTAAGTAATTCCTGGGCATACAAGCATGAGTGGAAGCTCAAGGCAGTGATATTCCAGGATCTAGTTGAGATCAAGTAGATCTGCTTGCCTCCTTTTAAACAGACAGCTAAACAAATTCTGTTACAGACATCCTTGCAGCCTTGCTTGGATGACAGATGTATTCTCATTCCCTTGGACAGGATTGTTCCTGTATGCATTTCCACCTTTTCTACTGATTCACAAGGTTCTTTTGAAAGTTCATTGAGAAATGCCAAAGATCATTGTGGTTGACCCCCTTATTAGCTCAATCAGCCTTAGTTCTTCCTTTTAACAGTATTGGCCCGGGCAATTACCACAGATTTCCTGAAACTTTGGATCAGCTCACTGGTGCACCCCAGTTTGGAGAAATTTCATTTAACGGCCTGTAAGATACAGTCTTGACTAGATTTAGGCACTTGTTTCATGAAGATATGCAGCAGGTTTAAAGGAAGCAAGAAAACCTGCTACTAGAAAATCTTATGTTTACAAATGGATGAGGTTTGTTAAGTGGTGCCTAAATGGAAACAGACGGTCCATTGAGGTTAATAACCCTCTGGTCTTGAAATATTTGTGTAAGCTACTTCAAGATGGTTTATTGTGGGTCTATGTCAGATGACTGACTTTTCTGAAACTCGAAAAAAATATCACAGAAACCATAAGATCAAGTTTCTGAAAGCTTGAGCATAAAAAACATACCTTTTTTACGTTTTTGCAGGGGGCAAGGACCCCTGCAAAGTATGTATACCAACACTGAGATCACACTACATAGAGGAAAATGGTAAATTTCCTGATACTCGCTGTACCACAATCTCCATTCAAAAGCTTCAGCTTTTCAAAAACAAGATCAGATGGTCTTGACCATATGGAGTTTGAGTTCTGAAAACTCGATCAACTGATAGGGACCTCTTACTGTATATGTTTATTAAGCTGCATTTAGTGAGCATTTCTGCTTGTCTGCCAGTGTATCCTCCTATTTCTTTCTTTTGGTAAAACAGTTCACAAAGGTAGTGTTGTATATGGGAGCCACTTGCGAGCAAATTCCTTGGGACCGAAATTTTGTTCTCGGAAAATTGACTTTACCACCTTTTGATTGGCAGATCACACAACTCTCAAGTTCTTAACATGGAAAACTGTTTTGTTTATTGCTTTTACATCTGAAAGCTATAATCTGTCAGGGTGGGACGACCTTAACTAATTTTCCACAAGAATATGGTTGTGTTACACATTAAACTTTCTTTCATGCCAAAAGTGGTCTTATAATTCACCGCAATCAGTTTGTTAATCTCCCTTTCCAAAAAGACAGGGTTTCTTTGAGAACTAATTCTTCTTTAATGCCTAAAGTGGTATCCAATTTTCCATTAAGGCAAAATATCCATCTCCCTTTGTTCTTTCCAGAACCTAAGAATAAGGGAGAGAGGGTACTTCATATCTTGGATGGGCATAGGCAGCTCAGAACAAAACCCTTTACGAAGACCAAAAGGGTTTTTCTTTCCTTTTCTGATGTAAAAAAAGCTCAACCTGTCTCTAAGCAATCCATTTCATGTTGGTTATCCTCTTGTATTGTTTTTTTTGTTGCACCCACCATGGAAAGGCAAATGCATGCAAAGTAAAAGCACACTCTACATCAGGGCCTTTTCCTCTTCTGTGGCATATTGGAAAGGCGTGGACTCTGCAAGCATTTTAGAAGTAGAAACTTAATCCTCCATCCATACCTTCACAAAACACTACAAGCTGGATCGTTTTTCTAGATCCAGGGCAGACTTTGCTAGGACCATTCTTCAGGGGCTGAAGCACACTTATCTTTCCTCCTCCCAGGTTGGGTAAGCTTTGGGAATCTACCCATATGTCTGTATGGCAGTGTGCTTGTTGAACATATACTCTAGGAGTAAGTTCCACTTACCTGTAACAGTAGATGTTCATAACACACACTGCCTTACTGGTAGTACCCTCCCACCATTTCCCTTTTGTTGGGTGTATATAGTTGTTTTTCTGGAGTTGTTTTTGTGTTTTGGTTCAACAACTGTTTTTTTTTTCTTGTATGTGTGTGTGTGTGTGTGTGTTTGGTTCTTCATTCTCACAGGCTGGCAGTAGGAGGAGTTCTGAGCTTTGACAGACTGCAAGAGGAAGGGTAGCAGGGCACTACTACCTGTATGCCAGTAAGAAAGTGTGTTCTTCAACCATCTGCTATTACAGGTAAGTGGAATTTATGTAGCTGTACTTTTTGGCAGATTCCCAGTTTGATGAACAGGAACACGAATTAGAGTGAACAAAGTCAGTTATTTCTCCTTAGACAACAGATTCTGAATCTGAGGAGAATATTTATTTTTCCCTTGGAAGAAGTTTTCTTTTCTGAGAAATTTTCAGTAGAAAAAAATGGCACTTCAGTCTGCAATATTCTCAGCTTATCACTGATGTTCATCATCTTAATCACTGCTGAAATAGCCTTAGCTATATGAGTTAAATCCTACCAAGAATATAAAGCCGACCAGCTTCCAAAGCTTTAGAGAATCTTCAACATGCCCAAACCATTAGTCAGTTTAAACTGACTAAAAGACAAGTTTGGGCATCAAGCCCTTCAGGGTTTTTCTGCCATTAAAGAAAGTGCTCCTCTGCTGGATTTCAAAGAGCAGTGGTCAACTTGTGCAGTTCCATTACTGGAAAGATAGGTTCACTTTGGGGAAAAATCTTGCACATTATAAAAAAATGTTGTTTGATTGTACTTTTCTGTTTAGGAAAGTTATTGTTAAGCTAGGAGTGCATTTTGTAATAAACTGTCCCAAGACTTAACTATACTTTTAAATGGCAGCACAGTTTGTTACTGTTATTTTAACGGTATCTGAAAAACATTTTTTTCTCTAGAGAAATTGTGTTAGTTTTATTTTGGGGGCTGGCCAAGCATTTTTAAGATCTTTTTACTGTGTTTTTGTGTGAAAAAACTGTTAGACTTCAAACTTCTGTGGCGATATGAGGTACTGCCAGCCATGCCAGGAGAAATAGGGCAGTGGATTTGTAACATACACCAGCATAGCTTGCTGGAATTTTGTAAATAATTATATGTCATTTCGTATATCAAACTGATCTGTACAGATGCTTGTGCTGAAAATGTATTTGCGTTGATTGGTTGTGTTAAAATGTATCAACAGAGTGCCCTGCGGGAAGGAAAAGAAATATATATGTATTATTGTAACTGAATTAAATGTTTTACATTGTAGCAGCATATATTAGAAGAAAAGAGGTTAATCTTAATACAACCGAGTTTGCAAAATATTATTGAAATTAGATTACTTTATGGGTTAAGCCATAAAGATGTTATCCCATAGTTTTAAATAGAGACAGAGATGCAATGTCTGTGCTAGAGAATAGTTGGTAGCTCCAGTAGGAAGAGTGAAATGGTTTTATGGTTTTGTGACTTCCAAGAGATCTGAGCAAAGCTCTGTCTGTGTGTATGATAACACGTGTGCTAAAATCCTGCCAGCTTCTAATGCTGGTGATAGCATGGGAAACAGTCAGATGACCAGATGTGTGTGATGTCATTCTGTAAGCCAAAAATAATATTTAGATGTTAGTAGGAGTTTTCTCTCAGCATTCTGTATTCTGCCTTGGATCTGACAAGTACCATTCACTCACAGCATCTTGCCTTGTGGTAGTGTGTGCCTGTATGCTGTTAAGGGAAATTGTCCTTGATGCAGAGAGGTCTGCATCTGAAAATACTAAGTTTATCCATTTCTAGTCAAAGTTCACATCCCTCTCCAATGTCAGTGGTGAGGATTCAGGCTCCTTGATCAGTGGTCCAGTGTGGGGATGTCACAGTTTTTACCAACTTTTGATGCCTGTTTTTTCCTGGAAGGAAACATCATTTTTGGCTTGACCATGAAACAGACTACCAGTCCCATGTTCAGTCCTTCTTCCAATTACAAAAGAAAAGGTTGAGCAAACAGCATTTGACATCACAGCAGGCTAGCAATTTCCCTTAGCTGCAGGTGAGTGATTCTGCTGTGGGCATAGCTTGTTCCTTAAACCACTCATCATTTACTCTGTATCCCTCTGGTGTAGCACCTTTAGCCGTGTCCTCTGCAGCTGTTGGGGTCTCTCCAGAGAGCAAGCAAGAGCCACACTTGTTGGTCCTGGGAGAGGGAACAGGGAAGGCTTCCCTGGGGAAGCTACTGGTGCCATTAACAGTGTTGTTAGCTCCATTTATCTTGTCAAAAAGAAATAAAAAACTAAACTTGTAGCTCCTCCTCCTCAAATTTCCTTTGACAGGAGTAGTTTACTGGGTCTGGCTCAGAGTTTAATCCAGGCTATTGATCCTTCTTATAAGGTGGTTTCTGGTAAAAGATTGAGGGATACCTCTTTTTTCTGAAGAGATTCAAGATTCTGAATCTGGACAGGAAGATGAAGGAACAGATGCAGGGTTTTATCCTCAGTTTTCTGATTCAAACTCAAAGGAGAGCTCATTTTTTTATTCTTCCTCTGAGGGATTTTCTTTCCCTGAGACTATTTCCAGAATGTGGGAAGTGTTTTCAGTGGGAGAACACAGAGGTTTCTCATTCCCTCAGAAAATATGAGCTGTTACAGAAGGAATGTCCATGTTTGTGTCACTGCTTGCAATTTTTCTGCTAGTCTGCCTGCTACCCCTTAAAAGACAGAATGCATAACGTCTGTCAGTTTTTTACATTTTTGTGCACTCTTCCCAAACCGGACCCATCAGCTACATAGCTTTAGGATAACCCTGCTGTTGCTAAACAGTTGGTTATTAGTTAATTCCAATCCCAGTCTTTCTAATAAGGATGATGAGAACATTATTGATAGGTAAGGGAAAAATGCATACTTCTGCAACTTTGATTTTCAGAATGTTAAATGTTCAGGCTCATATGTTACAATTTGTTTTGACATATTGTGAAAGTATGAGGAATGTTTTATCTACATTTTCTTATTGTGCAGATAAAACAGCTTTAAATAACTTTTTTCTTCTATTGCACAGGACAGTACTTACTGTTTGCAGAGTGTATGTATGATTCTGTTGATACTTCTCCCAAGGCTATTGCCACTGGTACTGTTTTAAGGAAGTTTGCTGGACTGCATTCTTAGCACCTCCCAAGTGATTTTTAAAAATGAGATTTTAAATTCTCTTTTAGATAGTGATAGGTGTTTGGCTCCTCTGCAGCAGAAATGATCAAAAAGTGTAATAAAGGAGCAAGCTGAACCAGAGAATCTGTAAGATTTTTCAGCCTTCCTTTTCCAAATTGTCCAAGGGATTTTCTTTCTTCTCATCCAGTTTTAGCAAAACAGAGAAATAAGCAGTCTCAACAGAATTCAGGTAAACAGACATTTAAGAAGACGTGGCAAGGGGGTTCCAAAGAGAAGTCTCAAACCTCCCAAAACAAAGGACAGTCCATCGAGTCTGCATGATTACTCAAGAAATCTTGTGTCCTCCTTCAACCCTGGCCCCTACTTTCTTCCAGTAAGTCTGAATCTCTATTTTTCCTTTTGGCAACAGATTGTTTAAGACAAATGGAGTCTGAAATTTATTCAACAAGGTTACAGATGGCAGTGGGAGGAAATTTCTCCTCTCCAGGGGGTCATTCCTCATCTTGCAGATCAGACTCTTTTGCTTCTTCCTGTTCTTCATCCCAAGTTGTTCCAAGGAGTGATAGAAGCAGTTCCTCCTTCCCAGGCAAGGAAAGGTTTTATACAAGGACATTCCTGGTGCCAAAGAAAGAAAATGTTTGAAGACCAGTTCTGGATCTTTCTTTCCTATACTTGTTTATGATAGTGCCCAAATTCAAAATGATGTTACTTTACAACCTGTTACTGCTTCATACTCATTCAATTTTCCTGGTAACACTAGACTTAAAAGAGGCTTATCACATCCCTATTCATCCAGACTTCATGTGTTTCTTAAGGTTTTGTATGTATCACATTATCAGTTTTCTGCTTTATCATTTGGACAATCCACTGCACGAAGAGTGTTTGCAAAGTCTCTAGTTGTAGTTATAACTAATTGCAGGCTACAAGATATCCACATATTTGGATGACTTGCTTATTTTTGTAGCATCTTTTTCAGAGTGTTGGGAATCTGTCACTTGGGTGAGAGATCTTTTGCACAAGCTGGGACTCCAAGAGAACATTCAAAAATCTTTTTTTATTCCTTCACACAGGATTGTGTCCCTGGGTGTCAGCTAGACACCTCAGTTCAAAGAGCTTTTCTTCCACAGGAAAAAAAATCTGTATCTAGACCTATTTCCAAGATTTTTCATTCAGATTTCAGTCAATGTGAAGAAGTACTTCAGGATTTCGGATCTCATGGCATCTATGATTCTAATGATACCCCTGGCAATACTCCACACGAGAAAGATACAATAGTATCTGAAGTCTATTTGGTTCTATCATCAGCATCCTTTGTCTTTTTAAATCCCAGTGCTGGGGTTTGTCAGAAGAGAAATCTCTTGGTGGAGACAGCAAATTTCCCTAAATACAGGTCTCCCCTTCTTCTTCCCTATTCTAAAGCAGTTAGTCACAACAGATGCCTCAGACTTTAGTTGGAAAGCAGTTTCTGGAGGCATAAAAGCACAAGGTATGCAGGACACTGACAAATGCAGTCAAGGTACTCAACACTCTGAATCATCTTTGGACCCTTGCACCTCTTGAGGTTGTTATAGACAATACTATAATCATGTGGTACATCAGTAAGCAAGGGGGACCCACCCCCCTTTGCACACTATTCATGTTAGCTTGGGATATAGCTTCACAGCACAATCTCCCTCTACAGGCATCCTGTAGTCCATCAGAGGAAAACTGTGTAACAGGCAAGCTGAGCAGTACAAGGGCAGACCCTCATGAGTGCAAACTAGATCAAGGGATCTTCCAAGATTTGAGCCTTCTGTGGGGAGTTCCTCCATTAGACCTATTTTCCTCCTCTCTGTACAATTAGCTGGCCAGATTCTGCTGCATGACTCCATGCATGAACACCTGGAAGATAGATGTTTTTTCCTTTCCTAAGACAGGAATGTTTCTGTATGCTTTTCCAATGATATTCAGAGTACTTCTGAAAATGCAAAAGGAATTCCCCAATATCATTGTGATGACTCCTTTCTGGCCCAGGCAACAGGTGTTCTCCCTCGTTTTGGACTAGGCCAGGAACAGTTATCAGATGCTTCCCCAAAGACTGGTTCTACTCACACAAGATCAGGATTGTTTGATCACCCCGACCCCAGTCAATTTCAGCTGACTGCCTGGACTGATAGGCTCTTATATCTCTTTGGGCACCTGTTTACTGAGGACTTGCAGCCGGTACTAATGGAGGTATTAAAGCCTACTTCTAGAAAATCATATACTTGCAAATGGAAAAGGCTTTCTAGTTGGTGCCAGCAACATAATCAGCAACCATTCAGGGCTAGTGGTTTTCTGGTTTTACAATATTTGCATGAGTTACTATCCTATGGCTTTTCTTACTTCTCCATCAAGGTTCATTTATCAGCCATTTCAGCATGTCTGGCCATGGAGTCTTCTCTTTCAGTGCTTTCTCATGTCAAAATGTTTTTGAAAGGGGTTTTGCATAAGAGGTCTCCAATAAAACTGGTGGCCCCTCCTTGGGATCTTAATTTTGTGTTGGAGAAGCTAACACTTGCTTCATTTGAACCACCTAATCTGTCTGACTAGAGGTTCTTAACATGGAAGACAGTTTTACTGATTGTTCTGACCTCTGCAAGAGGAGTATCTGAATTGCAAGCTGTTATGGTGAGTCATCCCTATCTCATTTCCCCCAGAAATAGTGTTTCTTGGAGAACTAATCCTTCTTTTATGCCTAGAGTATTTGAATTTACATTTAGCCAGACTAACTTGGATTTGTTAAAGAAGAAATGCGTTAGTGGAGAGACCATTTTATCTGTATCTAGGTCTCAAATTATCCTTTTCAGCTCCAGTTCAGTCTGTAAAAACTGATGCCTCAGACTTTGCTTATAGGACTTTGTCTTTGTGGGTAAAAGTGCCAGATCTCCGGAACAAAAAAGACAGGCCAAAACACAGAAACATTAAATAGATGTTGGCAGCAATAAATGCACTCAACACTCTCAATAATTTGTGGTTTCCAGAACCTCTACAAGTGTTCACAGACAACACCCAGTAATGTGGCCCATAAACAAATG
Source organism: Protopterus annectens (assembly GCF_019279795.1). Lineage (NCBI taxonomy): Eukaryota > Metazoa > Chordata > Ceratodontiformes > Protopteridae > Protopterus > Protopterus annectens. The sequence goes on from NC_056743.1 coordinate 644,168,752, forward strand.
GCACATACGCTGTGCACAAAGTAGACGTGGTAGCCTAGGATATAGCAATTTAGCACAACCTCACTTTACAGGTATCTTACATTCCTTCAGAGCTTACCGCTGTGCCAGACAGGCTGAGCAGGACCAGAATAGACCCTCATTAATAGAAATTGAATCAGGTCTTTTTTCAAGAATTGATCTAGCTGTGGCAAACACCTCAGATAGATCTATTCACCTGCATTCCAATAAACAACTATCAAAAGTCTTCTACAGTACTCCTTGCAATCAGGCCTGAAAAACAGATGCATTCACTTTTCCTTGGATGGGAAAGTTCTTATATGTCTTTCCACTGATATCCAGGGTCATTTTGATGATTCAGAAGGACTATCCAAAAATCACTGTACTGATGCCCTTCTGGCCCATACAAGACTAGTTCTCCCTTCTTCAGGAAATAATGAAGGATAATTACCACAAACTTCCTTACAGACTGGACCTACTCACATAAGAGGATTGTTTGATACACTTCATCTTCACTATCTGTATGACAGAATTGCAATACCTTTTAGGCTGCTATTTTCTGAGGACATACAGTAGGCATTAAAGGAGGCAAATGCTTGCATTTCTCTGGTTCTACAATGTTTGTGTGAGTCATTATCATGGTTCGCCTTGTGTCTATTTTAGCATGTCTGTCCATGGATCCTCCTCTTTCAATGCCCTCCCATGATAAGATGTTTTGAATGGGGTTCTGTACACCTATCCACATAGAAAACAAGTGTATCCTCCTTGGGATCTTAATTCTGTTTTGGAAAAATTAACACTTGCCCAGTTTGAACTAGTTGATTTTTTCTCATCTTTATATACTAGGCTACTTCTCCAGGTCCAGAACATATCTTTGCTAGGATCATTCTCCGGGGGCTTTTGGACCTGTATTCTTCCTCCTCCCACTCTTTCTAAGATTTGTTTTTCTACCCATATAGATTAAGCTATTGCCGCAGTGATCTAATGATGAGCATAGTACAGTTATGCAAGTAAACGTACCATAACAGTAAATATTCAAATAGATCACTGTTGCGGTAGTCACTCCCTCCCTCCATCAATCCTTCTTATTTTCTGCATGATCTTGTTTGCCAGGATGAGGACATTCATTTTTATATACCTAGTATTCTCCTTTTTCAGGGCTGTAGCTTCCCTTCTTCAATTGGCATGAAAGCTCTTAAGGGTTTGGCTCCCAAACCTCTGATTTTATCCTTGCTCTGCTTGAGTTTCCAATGGTCTGGTCATGTGAAAGGTAGCCCTAGGCTTTAAAAGCTGTCCGGCCATTATATCCTAGACAAGATATAACCCATATAGCTTGGGCTACTGCAGCAGTGATCTACTCAAACATCTATTGTTATGGTAAGTTTGCTTGCACAACTGTACTTTATATGGTGCATACTTCTAGAGAAAAATATGCAGGTATGTATGGTTAGTTATGATGTTAATGTGTATTAAAATGTTCATTTATTGCCGTATGTTATGTCACATGTTTTATATAAGGTAATTACTTTAGGTAGAGGTGAAATGCACTTGAATGAATTTATAATATGATGAGATCATTTCATAAGGTTAGATGTTGAATAAGGGTGGTTGAGTGGCTTGGATAAATTGGAATTTTTTTTGTTTTTATTATTATTATTTATTTTTTATTTAAATTTGTTGACCGGGAGTGTCCGACTGGACGTAGGTCCATTTTCAGCGGAGGCCCGGGGAGAAAAGCTCCACAGTAAAATAAACAGACATTAGTTACATTGGATTACATAGCGATTAGCAATTTAACATAGCAATTACTTACAACATATTTACAGATGAAGAACATAGTACATCAGTAGACAACTAGAATCTTTATCAGTGAAGTACATAACAGACATTAACAAATGTTACAATGAGAAGTTCCTGCTGTATAATAAGTACTAGGCTTATGAGCATCTGAGCTTGCTATAATCAAGGTAGTTACTGGAGTGGAAAGAAAGGTAGTGGTTGGTTGGGGTGGATGATATTAGAGTGGGAGTTGCAAGGGCATAGCCAGCATGTTTTTAGGTGCACTTTTAGTAAAGTTTTGAAGTGGATGCATGATGGCACGGAGGTAATTGTGGGTGGGAGTGAGTTCCATAATTTGGCTATGGCGCAAGAGAATAGTGCTTCACCAGCAGAGTTATTGGCTTTAGTGATCTGCAAGTGATTTTTGTTGCTGGATCTTAGTGATCTGGTGGTGCGATAGGGTTGGAGTAGATTCTGGAGGGATGGGACATTTAGTGGATGGTTTACTAGTTTGTGGGCAAGTGAGAGTTGATACCACTGAAGGAGGTGAGGGAGTTCAAGCCAGCCCAGTTCAGCAAGTGAGAGAGAGTGGTGACTACGGTAGGATGCCCCTGTGGCGAATTTGGCGATTTTGTTGTAGCAGGTCTCTAGCTTGTTTAGATCACATTGTCTTAGGTTGGTATATATTGGAGAGGCATAAAGTAGGGTGGAGATAAGGTGGGAATTTGCTATTGAAATCTTTGCTGCTTTGGTGAGAAATTGCTTATTTCTGTATAACGCTCCTAGTTTTTTGTTGACTTTTTTTATGGTCATGGATATGTGAATGTCAAATTTTAGTTTATTGTCTATTTCCACTCCTAGCAATTTGGTGTGTTCAGCTGGGTATATAGTGGTGTTGTCTTTTGCTGTGATGTTAAAGTGAGAGTTGTTTTGAGTATGTTTGGTGGGTTGGAAGATGAGTAGTTTAATTTTGTTTGGGTTGAGTATTAATTGGACATCGGATAACCAAGTTTCAACAGAGGAAAAGGCTTCCTGTGTGACTTTTTGCAGTTTGGGTAGGGACTGGGCTGAGCAGATGATGGTCGAGTCATCTGCGTATTGTATGAGTGTGCCATGTTTGGTGGCAGAGGCTAGATTATTGGTGTAAACAGAGAAGAGTAGGGGTCCAAGGATGGATCCTTGGGGAACCCCTATGGAGACATATAGTTGGGGAGATATGTCATTCTGCCATACAACGGATTGTTGGCGGTCAGACAGGTAACTCTGAAACCAGTTGGTGACTGATTGTGAGAAGGATAGGTTATTGAGGACAGAGATAAGTTGTTTGTGTGGGACCATGTCAAATGCTTTAGATAGGTCTAGGAAAGTAGCAGAGGAGAGATAGCCATTGTTTTTATGCTGAAGGATAGTGTTAGTGAAGGAGAGTAAGGCAGTGGTGGTGCTATGGTTTGGTCGGAAACCATGCTGAGTACTGGAAAGGAGGTTGTTAGTAAGGAGGTAGTCGGAGACCTGAGAGTGTATGCATCTCTCTAGTATTTTGGAGAGTGGAGAGAGAATAGCTATGGGGCGGTAATTGGTTAGTTCTATGGAGGGTCTGCCTTTGTGGAGGGGAATTATATGTGATACTTTCCACAGTGTGGGAACGTAACTTTCTGACAGAGATCGGTTAATCAAGATGGATACTGGATAGGCCAGAGCATCAGCTGCAATTTGTAGGTATTCACTTGGGAGGTTGTCTGCTGCTAATTTGGTGGGTTTAAGTTTAGTTAAGAGTTTTTTTATGTTGGAGGTAGGTACAGGAGAAAAAGAGAAGGCAGTGGGGAGATTACTAGTTGAAGGTGTGGGTTGGAGGGAAGGGGGGTTGTGTTGTTTAGCTAGTGATAGTATGGTTTGGGTGAAATGTGTGTTGAATGAGGTAGCAATATTTTCTGAGGAGTGAGGGATGTTAGGAGGAGAGGTACTGACTTTACCTGGGTGGAGGATGGAGTTTATGGAGGACCAGAATTGTTTGGGGATGTGTTGTGAGGAGTCTAGGGCAGACTGGTAGTGTTGGAATTTGTCCTGTTTTATTAGCTTTTTGACTCTATTGCATAGTTCTAGAAATTTCTGTCTAGCTGAGGGGGTTTTGGTTTGGCGCCAGTGCTCCCAGGCTTTATCCCTGTTTTTCATTTCTGACTTAGTGGTTTTCTGTAGCCATGGGGAGGTTCTGAAAAATCTTATGTGGGCATGGTAATTAAGGATGTTCAGGAAGGTAGTATTAAAAAATTCAACTGCGTCATTTAGACTGAGGTACTTTAGAGGATGCCAGTTACATTCTTTGAGGGATGAGATGAATGTGAGTGGGTTAAAGTTTAGTTTTTTACGTATTTGACGGTAGATGACAGGTTTAGCTTGGTATAGGTATGTTTTGAGTAGGAATGTTGGGGAGTGATCACTGAGGCTATCTGATAAGCAGCCTGTTATATATGACTGGGGGCTCTTACTGACTAGTATCCAATCCAGGGTAGTGTGCTTGCTGGAGTTTTTATTTATCCTGGTTGGTGACTGGACTAGTTGGGTGAAGCCATGAAGGTGTACATGATGGGTTGGATTGTTGCCAGAACAGGATTGCCAGTCAATATTGAAATCACCTAAGATGATAGTTTATTGGGGGGGATGGTGCGTAGACCAGCTGAGGAGGTTTTCTAGTGGAGGGATGTCTTGGCCAGGTGGGAAGTAGCATCCAATTATGTTGATGGTTTTGTTTTGGTTAATTTTGGGGTTGGTATATATTATTTCTTCATTGCCTATTTGTGGAGCTGATGATTTTAAGATCTGGATGTTTAGATGCTGTTTAAATATTATAGCTACACCACCTCCTTTTTTGTTTAGCCGGTCTACTCTTAGTATGCCGTAACCTGTAGGGAGTATTTGCTCACTGGTAATGTGAGGTTTTAGCCATGTTTCTGTCAGGATGACTGTATCTGGGGAGTACAAGTCTATGGTGGCATGGAGTTCATGGACTTTGTTGGATATACTTCTAATATTTAGGCTTAGTAGAAGGAAGTCACTTGGCTTTCTATTGGCTGTAATATGGGAGACGTTGTGGTTTCTAGTCTGATTATGAGGATTGGGGTTGGAGATGGTAGGGCCAGGGTTGGGGTGGATGTCTCCACTTAGGGTTAGTTTTGATATGCATGAGATTATTAGTTTTCTCAGTTTTTGAATGTGTTTGTTTATAAGGGAAACTTTATGATTGTGTTCTGTGGGTAATAGGTACGGTGGGAGGGTTACTTTGTTAAATTGTAGGGATGCTTTATGTTTGAGTAATATAGTTGGTAGAATATGTGGGGGGTGCATAGGGATGGTTCTTGAGCTGGTGGGAGGGGAGCTGAGTGTGGGTGAGAAATGAGTGGTGGTGTGAGTAGTAGTACAGTGGTAGTGGTTGAGTGGGGGAATGATGGAGCTTTGGTAGGATGTAAGATATGCAAGGAGAGTGCATGCAGTGAGCATAGGAAAGGTATGCTTGTACATGTTAGTTGAGGAGGTGTGATAGTAGTGGGAAGATGGAGGAGGTAGTGTTGGGTTAGCTATTGGAAAGATGGGAGGGGTTTGAGTGCAATAAAGGTGGGACCACTGGGGGCGGGAGGGAATAGGGGGCAGGGTGGGACATTATTATTACTATTGTTATACTGTTATCAGAGGGTTTACATTGTAGGCTTAAAATTGTGATTTAACTGAAGGGGATTTATTTCTTGAATATTTTTAGCATTTGTTTTCCTTTTGCTTAGTTTAATATGGAGGGTTGTTAAAATGAAGCACTGCATGTCAAAAGTTTTTTAGAAGGATATGTTTCAGGGTCAGGGCCGGTGTTAACATTTGGGGGCCCCCAGAAAGTGTCAATGTGGGGGCCTCCTAGGTGCTTTCATTGTAAATATCACCTTTCCCTCCTAAGCAACCTTTTAGCTCATGTTGCAAACTTTTAGTAGTACACGCAGATTGACCTGTAGCTACAACGCTCTTACATTGCAACAGGCTGACGTACCCTATGTTGGGCACATCTCAAAAAAGGGATATTCACAGTTAATGGCATTTAGTTGCAACAATAACTATGTGTACAGGACTGGACTTAGTTGAAATTACACCCTAGGCATTTTGTATTTCAACACCACCCCCACACACACACACACACACTTCCTCCGTGCTCCCCTGCCCCCATCTTGGGCTCCTCATACCATGCACATTACTTTTTTTCTTCCTTTTCTCACATTTTGCCTTACTCTTCAGCTTTTTCAAGAAGTCATAACTTTCTATGTGCTCTGATGTGCATTGGTTTTTTTTTTTTACACATTTTCATCCAGTGATGGCTTGAACAGAAATTGTAATTAAGAAAACAAATTCTGTGTGATTCAGCTTTAATTTTCCTTGCATCCTTTCAACACACCTTTCCTGACCAAAACAGAGCAGTAATAATTATTTAGGAAATAACTCAGTGATAACTCAATAAGTTGGTGCCCGCAGAAGCTATAGGGATTATACATTCTCTAAGATACGTTTTAGAGCATTTTCCCAACTTTTAATTCAGCATTGGTCTAAATGAAAATCATGAGTAAGAAAAGAATTTCAGACTTACTGTTTTTTCGTTCTTTCAAAGAAGACCTAAGTTGTCCCCAGGGCTTAATGTTCAAAGCTGACAAAATAGGAGCTCACAATAAACTAATACAGTAAACTGTCAGTTAACTGGAACTCAAGCAACCAGAAAACAAAATCTAAGAAATACAGTACAATTTTCATGTGTTGCACTTTCTTTAGCCCCCCCCCCCCGCAGAAACATACCTTAAAGTTTTTAGAGTTTTAGAGTTTTATAAAGGAAGATAGTAATAAATTCCTTCTCTCCCCAACCTAAGAACAAGTCAAACCAAACAAATAGTATAGGGTACAGTATTAGTCAGGCCTGTTTTAATAGTAACTCTCAAACAACAAGAAACTACAGTTTTCCAGTGTCTGTCATTCCCCATGGGTTCCGGTTAACTGAGAGTTTACTGTAAGACAACTGCTGTCAGGATACACCGAAAATACCGCCTGCCTCCCTAACCCCCCCCCCCCCCCAAAAAAAAAAAAAGAGAGGCAGTACCTATGCATCCCTCTGCCACAGGAATGCCACAGTCATGTATTTCAAGTGACAGCTGACATACATATACATACCATGCCTCCTCACCCTAACCCCAAAGACAGCCACCTGTATAGGTGTCTAATGTGTGATTGTGAGGAAGGTGAAAAAATGATTACAGTAATTTATTCTACTTTGTTGCTCCTAGACAGTACACTGCCCCTACATGAGCTACAGTAACCTTCTTTGTACACCTCTGAGGTCTGTGAGAAAAGTAAAGGAAGCAATGACTACACTGACCTCAGCCCAAATGCAAGCTGTAATGACCTCCTGTCCACACCTCTAAGGTTTGACTGTGATGAAAATTAAAGTACTAATAGCCACACAAACCCCAGCACCCTCATAACCTGCATCAACTTTTTGTCAATACACATCTCAACAGGGCTGGTTTTTAGAATGGGTGCAGATGAGAGCAGAGGCCATTATCAGCTTTATCTTAACAGGGTCATATCACAGCTCTGTTATGGTTAAAGAGTGTAATCAGAAAATGAACACATTGCTTCTCTCCATATTTTTTCCACAACCAGTAACAGCTTTTGTGGGGCTCCCACATAGTTAAGAATGATTAAGGGAGCCTTGCTGTACCCAGTTATACAACCTGGGGAGTGGGGGGCTACCAAACTCCTGGAAGATCTAAGTGTCTGAATGTTCTGTGATATATTTTATGCCTTACTTTTGAAATGTGATTACTTGCTAGCTGCAATTTTACTGGTACCCAGAAAAATAATGTATTTGTCCCAGCATTATTGGGTATGTGCGCAGATAAAAATTTGTGATAATTTTTATACACACACACACACACACACACACACACACACACACACACACACACACACACACACACTCTCTCTTTCTGTCTTACAAGCATAAGCTATAGCAATACTAGTTTTGTACCTGTTTTAGCAAATATCAATATATTGTGCAACACTGGTACTGCCATACCAGATCAGCGACTGCTGTTTAGCAGTCACCAAAACAGCAATCATCAAACAGCAGGGATAAGTCACTTTTATATACCTCATTGAGGAGAAATGCATACCTGTCACTGTTCCTGATTTTGCCTCATAATTTTGCTCTGTCCTTCGTAAAAAGTTTGATTTGCTGGTGAGTCATTCAGGATTACAGACAGTCAATAAATCCAGACATCAGAGTTTGACACTTCTTATTATCCAAAAATGCATGTTGATCTGAATTACAGTAATACTTAAAAGTAAATTCTTGATTTTCAGCCTTTATTCTGTTACTTTTGGCATTGCACAGAATTCTTCAGCAATGAAGTTGAACATTATAGTATCTGGTGTTCTGCCAGTATTTATAAAACTCCATGAAAGAGAAAAGTATCCTTAAAGATCAGAAGCATCAGGTCTTTTTAAAATCCAAGGTGAGTACTGAGAACAGTCACTCTGGGCTGCTGATCTATCCAGTGCTTACCTTGCTAATGTTCATTATTAGCTTTATCCTAAAAGGGTTGTATCAGAGCCCTGTTAAGATAAATGAGCATAATCAGGAAATTAGTACATTTCTTTCTCCTCATTTTTCCACAACCAGCAGCAGCTTTTGCTGTGCCCCCACAGAGTCAAAGATGATTAAGGGGGCTTGCAGCCAGGGGAATTACAGGTACCTATGTTATTAATTTTGGTGGAGAGAATACCCACCAGCAGGGTTTAACTAAACTAGGGACACTATGTCAGTAGTAAAATATTTAATGGAATCGTGAAGCTTGTTGCTTGCTAAAACATTATTATAACCAGAATATTTTTAACTTTTAAAGGAGATATAAATAAGAATTATTATTAGCCACCTGGTTTAGTAAGTATAAAGGATTGCTGCACTTGCTTTTGTTGGTTTGACAGACATTATAAAATATCAATTTAAGATAACTTGCTGTGGTTGGGGCCCCCAGCAACCACAGGGTTACCTGGTGCCTAAAACTGGCTATGTTCAGGGTTCAGTTGTTGACAGTGGGATATAGTTACACTGTTGAGGAAGGATTTGTTATTGGTCTGTTTTAGACTTGATATTTGCAGCTATATATTTAGAGTGGGGTAACCCAAATTGATGAGATGAGTTAGTGTTCATTGCACTGTTATATTGTAAAATGTATGGTCTGAACATGAGTAAGGTATATGGCAAGCAATGCAAATGAATGTTAAATGATTATTCCTCTTAGTGGTAACTATAGATGTTAAGTTGTCTATCTCGCCTTTGTTTCTTGCTTGTTGGGATCGGAGCCGATCCTTGGCTCCGACTCAGCCATCTTCTCTAGCTCAAGAGCTGTTTACTGGCTCGAGGCTACCCCTTATCCCATGATGCCCAGCGCTAGCTACCCAGATCTCGTTTGCCGCTTCAGCTGCGAGGTTCATGGTTACTGGCTCAGGCTTGTATAACTTTATTAATCTGCTTCTTTTTGTCAGATTAGGGCTTTTTTGAGGGTAATTGTTGTTATATAGCGATAACTAGTAGTTTTAGCTGGTGTATTGTAGTTTTGTTTCCCTCCCTTAGAACTCTTTTAAATTAGAAGAGTTCTCCCCTCCCCCTCCCTGTAGTAGTGTTTAGTCTTTTGGTTAGGTAGCCGTTTGAGTTAGAGGCTCCCTAGCCTCATTTAAAAAAAAAAAAAAAATCTATCTTATATTGCTTTTTTGTGGTAGTGTTCTGTTTTAATTTTTAGTGTGCTGGCCTGTTGGCCGAAGTAATTTAGAGTTGTGATTTCCTCTTTTTGATAGGGTATGTCTAAAGAATATAAAGTGTCGGGTTTCAAGAAGTGTGACTCATGCTGCCAGAAGATGTCTCTGACAGATGGGGCAGCAGGAGCGCAAGAATAAACTTATTTTGAGAGGCCTTCTCAAACCTCAGGATTCGCCGGCCAAGGCTCAGCCAGTGAAATTCTCTAAACCGGCCAAATCATCGACTCCCAGCTCGGAGCCATCATTGGCCCCGACCTTGCCTACTACCTCTTCGGTTCCGGCTGGAACTGAGGAGACTGCTTCCTCGTCAGCTCCACTAGTACCCTCGGAGCAGTCAAGGACCTAAAAAAGGCCGAGGTCCCCTTCGCTAGACTCCATTCATTTGGCTCCTCTGTCTCCCCTTTTGCAGAGTGACCGTAGTCATAGATGTTCACATTCTTCTCGGTCATCTAGGCTCTCAGACCACGATGTGGAGAGAGTGGTCAGTAGGTTGCTGAAGTCGCAGACACTGGCCCAAGATGTTGTCCAGCCCTCCTCATTAGGTGTCGGCTCCATTCTACTGATGTTCCTTCTCCGACTCCATTGAGCTCGGAGCTGGAGTTTATTGGGGTTCAAGTCGTGGAACTGTCTGCTCCGATTACGATTTCTCCTTTGGATCTGTCATTGGCTCCGATCCCATCGACGGTGCCTTCCGTCGGGGGATCTGGGCGCCGAGACTCCCTCGTTAGCTCCGAGGGGGCGAGTGGCATCGGACCCTTGTCCGACCCCGCTCTCCCTCTCGGAGCGTCGTCGCAGGTGAGCTCGGCTCCTACATTGGCCTCGGAGCCATCTCCCTCAGTGCGAAGGAGGATTCCAGTCACTTCGAAGCTGGAGCCTTCTCTGCATCGTGGCAGGGACATCTTCGATGTCATGAGGAGTGTGCTGGCCTCCCAGTCAGCTCCACCTTCCACCCCTCTGGCTCCATCCCCCGTAGTGCCTGTGTCAACCTCTGTCCCTCCTCCAGACCCCAAGCATGGGGAACCAGCGCTCCAGACCACCCCATTGGGTGTTTCCTCTTCCTCCGAGGCCTCCCCTGATCATTCAGAGGAGCCCCATCGGAAGAAGAAGTGCAAGAGGAAGCACATTGACTCCTACCAAGTCTGTCACTTCGGATACGGATTTGGATGAATCGGAAGGGTCCCCGAGATCCCCCTCTGAAGATGTTTCCTTTGCTGACATACCAGAAATGCTTAAACAGAGGGGGAACTGGAATACCCTTGCCCCTACCGAGGATGAATCCATATTCCTGGATGCGTTCGGTTCCCGACCCTCCACCTCCTGGGTTTCTCCGCCCTTCGATCCACTAATGTCAGTGGTGGCTCGAAGGACTTGGTCAGCCCCGGATACAGTGGAACCAACCCCGAGGAGGCCAAGCAAGTTTATCACTGCTCCCCCAGACAGGCAGTTCCTTGCTAAGGGTGTTCCCGTGGATGCCATGGTGATAGCAGCAGCCACTAAAAAGGAGTTAGCGAAAACTTTGTCTGTCCATCCTCCTAATAAGGAGTCCAGGACCATGGACAGATACGGGAAGCAAATGTTTGCTTCAGCGACCTTCTCCATGAGGTTACTGAACTACTTATGCAATTTCACCAGGCTTCAGAGGGATCTCCTGAAAGAGCTCAGAGATACCCTTCAGGATCCATCAGCTGAAGGGGCTCAGGCTAAAGTGGCTTCTCAGCTGGCAACCCTTAACTCAGTAGTCAACTCCTCCATGAGGCTCATTTCTTACACAGCCGATGGTGCGAGTAGAGCTGCAGGCACAGGCGTGTCACTTCGGAGACATGCATGGATGCGGCTGTGTAACTTTGCGGAACCCTTTAGAGTGTCATTCACCAACACTCCCTTTGACGGTTCCTTTCTTTTTGGACCACAGGTGAAAAACACTCTCACTAGGTGTGAGCAGGAAGGCAAGACTCCCTGCTGTGGGAGTCCGTTTTTCCACTCCTTCCAGACCATACCCCAAGCATCAGAAGAGTGTGAAAATGTGGTTTCACAAACCCTAGGGAGCGTCGCCTGACACACGTGGTGATTTTTCCTCCAGGGGCAAAGGAGGAAATAATAACAACAACAGATGCTGCCCTCATGGCAGAGGGGGTCCGCAGAATCAGGGCAGCAGAGAATCTTTCTCTGACAAGCCCTTCCAACATCCCTGAAGTGTTGCCCGACTGTCCGCCTCTGGAGGCAGATGGGGGAAGACTTTCTATGTACTCAAAGGCCTGGCTAAACCTAACACAAGACAAATGGGTACATCCAATCATATCCGGACATTACAGAATCCCATTCTTTCAATCCCCTTTACCGTCATGCAAGTCCCCCCCAGATGTTCCACCCAATCTGAGAGACCAAGCTGTTATAGAAGTTTCAAAATTGCTAGAAAAAAGTCATCCAGGAAGTCCCGGCAGACCAATATGAATCCGGAACTTACTCAAGGTTCTTTTTGGTACCAAAAAAAAGGGGACTGGAGACCTATTTTGGATCTAAGCAAACTGAACAAGTCTGTTCGAAGAACAAAGTTTCGGATGGTCACTCTAAGTCCATTCTAACCTTTCTGGGTCAAGACAATTGGATGTGCTCCATAGATCTCCAGGATGCGTACTATCATATCAAGATGGACAGACGCTCCAGGAGGTTCCTTCGCTTCCGGCTGGGAGCCAGTCATTATCATTTCAGAGCTCTGCCCTTTGGTCTCACCACAGCCCCCAGGGTGTTCACCAAATGTATGGCAGTGGTCACGGCTTACCTGAGGCGTCAAGGATTCCAGGTGTTTCCATATCTAGATGACTGGCTCCTCACTGCTACTACAAGGCATCAACTTCTTCAAGCCAGGGACTACACATTTTCAATTTGCTCTCAGCTAGGCATTACTATAAATTTAAAAAAATCTGTCTTGTTGCCCTGTCAATCTATTACTTATATAGGAGCAGATTTAGACACAAGGAGCATATATGCAAAGCTACCTTCGGACAGGGTGTCCACTATTCGCCAGCAGGTTCAATTCCTCATGCAGTGCAAAAGGGTACGTCAGGTATGTCCTTCAAACCCTAGGCTCTATGGCAGCAGCAATTCTTCTGATACCTCTGGCCCGTTTTCACATTGAAATCCTTCAGTGGCTTCTATTCACACAGTGGTCCTTCCAACAACTCCTCATGTCTCATATGATCATGATTACAGAAGCATGCAAAAGACACCTTTCCTGGTGGATGGTCTCCCCTCTAGTGACTCAGGGCAGACCCTTCATTCAGTCCCCTCCGGTTGCCACAGTGACCACGGATGCCTCACTGATAGGGTGGGGGGGCATAATCAGGGCAGGACAATCCAAGGCACTTGGCAACCTCACGAGTACCATCTGCACATAAATGTCTTGGAGATGAGAGCCGTGCTCCTAGCGTTGCAAGCCCTTCAGGACTCTCTCCCTTCTGGGACCATTGCAATTCAAACGGACAACATGTCAGTGGTGTGGTACATCAACAAGTAGGGCGGAACCAGGTCCTACCCCCTATGTCGAGAAGCACTCAGACTCTGGCAGTGGGCGATTTCCTTCCAACGATTTCTGATTGCGATGCACATCCCTGGGAAGTCCAACGTCATAGCGGACAGGCTCAGCAGAGCTATTCTCATTCTGAGTGAGTGAGAGAGAGTGGTCTCTGAATCAGGTAGTTGCGGATATGATCTTCCGCAAATGGGGACAGCCTTGCTGCGATCTGTTTGCCACCCCCTTCAACACCAAATGCAGCAACTACTCCCTTTTACCGCTTCCCGGTCACCCTCCCAGAGACGCTCTAGTCCACAATTGGCCTCAGGGACTTCTTTATGCCTTCCCTCCGTTCCCTCTTATACCCAAACTCATACAGAAAGCTCTTCCGTTGGGTTGCAAAATGATCCTCATTGCCCCCTACTGGCCTCGACAGATATGGTTTCCATTCCTGCACCGTTACCTCATCGAGCAGCCCTGGACTCTGGATTCTATTCCAGACCTACTGATTCATCAATCAGGAGAGCTGCATCAATCCCTCCAAACACTCCAGCTCACAGCTTGGTTGATCCAATTCCTACCTTAGCCAGGCTTCCCAGCATTTTCCCAGCCGTGCGTGAGATTATTGTCTCCTCTCACAAATCCGCCACTAGGAAGACTTATGCTAGCAAATGGAAACGTTTCTCTTGTTGGGCAGAGGCTAGGAACATAGATCCCTTTTCAGCCCCAGTGCACGAAATCTTGGAGTTCCTAATGGAGCTTTTCCATTCCGCGGCCGCTTCTGCCACAATCAGGGTTCAACTAGCGGTCATCTCTAATTTTCATGTTGGGTTTTCTAATCTAAACATTATGTCTCATAAGCTGTGTAAAGCCTTTCTCAGAGGGACTACTCTCCTTAGGCCCCCAGTAAGAGATCCCCCTCCTCCTTGGGACCTTAATTTGGTACTAGCCTCCTTGATTATGCCCCCTTTTGAACCGGCTGCTTCCTGGTACATTAAGTTCCTATCTTGGAAAACTCTCTTTCTGGTAGCTATTACTTCAGCCAGACGTGTCCCGGAACTTCAGGCACTGAGTGTTCGTCCTCCATACTTAGTTTTTCATAAAGACAGGGTTGCTCTGAGAACTAATCCCTTCCGAAAGTCTGCTCGGAGAATAACCTAAACCAATCTATAGACCTCCCTGTGTTTTTCCCTAACCACACCAACAAGGCAGAATACAAACTACACCAACTAAATGTTCATAGACAATTGCGTTTTTACCTGCATAGAACGAAGGATATAAGAAAGTCGGACCAACGTTTCCTTTCCTATGCTAGGGGCAAACAGGGTCTTCCAGTTTCCAAAGTGACTCTGTCCAGGTGGTTGTCTCATGTTATTACCTTCATCTGTCAACTAAGAAACAAAGAGTTGGCTTTCAAACCGAAAGGTCATTCTACTAGGGCTTTGGCCACCTCTGTAGCCTTCCAGGTTAGGTTGCCCATGGACTCTATCTGTACCGCTGCCACATGGGCAAATCCTCATACTTTTGTTTCTCATTACAAGTTAGACATGGTCTCTAGGAGTAGAGCTAACTTTGGTTCCACTGTTCTGAAGAGTCTGTTCCAATGAGCCACCCAGGATCATAGGTGCTAGGGACGCTGTCCCAACAAGCAAGAAACGAAGGCAAGATAGACAACTTAATATAAAGAAGTTATGTACCTACCATAATGTTCCATGTTAGTTGTCTTCATCTCACCTTTTTTTTCTTGCATCCCACCCTCCGTCCCCCTGTCCTATTGGACCGAGAAGAGTTCTGGTTTCACTGGCTGAGTTTTCTCTGGTTTGTTTCCTCTACTGACTGTGAGAGTATTACAGGTTTGCTCAACCTGTTTGTTTGGACAGGTTGATTCTATGGCTGTGACTGGGGTTAGCTATTACAAACGAGATCTGGGTAGCTAGCGCTGGGCATCATGGGATAAGGGGTAGCCTTGAGCCAGTAAACAGCTCTCGAGCTATAGAAGATGGCCGAGTTGGAGCCGAGGATCTGCTCCGATCCCAACAAGCAAGAAAGAAGGCGAGATGAAGACTACTAACATGGAACGTTATGGTAGGTACATAACTTCTTTTTCCTATCCAGGTTGGATTATGAGTTAAATATGCATCTTTGAATATAATATTGGGTAGAACTTGGGCAGATGTAGCGAGTTAAGGTTGGCAGTGGAAAGGATAGGTGTCTTGAAGGAGAAGATTTATGTGCTGTAATTTCGTAAAAGGTTATACAGAACATTTGAAATAAATGGGATAGTTTGTTTTTGTAAAGAGTAAATATGTTCTGCTATATGTGAATTGTTTAAAACTTGTGTTTGTTATTCTTGTTCAGATTAATAAAGTTTTATATTGTATTAATTATGGAAAAAGGAAATGATGGAATTAATGCCATAACATCTTAGAATATTTTTTTTATTTTTAATACTGTTGCAACTCATTAAAGGTGTTAAAGGTATATTCTGTACTACTGCTAAGTTATTCTGATCAGAAACAATATACACTCTGAAATGGAAACAGTATAATGCAATATCTCAGACTGTCACACTTGAGGCCTGTGAACCCTTGCATTTGGTCCCATGTCACTTTATCTTTGAAAATTCATAATAAAATGTTTATGAAACTATAATATAATACTCGGGTGCACTATGCTGCTACGACAGATATTCTCCACTAATGAGTTTCAGTGCAGCGTGTAGTCATGAATTTGTCTGTACTATTACAGCTGTTTTGGAACATGGGGTTTGGATTAGGTTTGTTAATGCAATGCATTTTGCAAAGCTGAATATACAACTAGCTATAAACATTTTCAATCACACAAAATAAGTGTGTTTAAACAGATGGAGCAGTACAAAAATACCAAAAAACCTATTTAGCAAAAGGTCCCAAGACGTATTATAGACAGCCCTACCGGAGAGATGGCATAAAAGATTTTGACTGACAGACACTAAAAGGGCATTCAGCATTGATCCTGAAACCCACCTCTAGGGCCCTCCCACACTATAGACATGCCCATGGGGAGCAACATGTTGAGGATATGCCCATTATTCAGTATTGTAAAAGGCAAACCACTGTGTACCTATTTTATCAATAAAAGCACTCATCTGCCTGATTTAAAACATACTAAAAGGAATTCACCACTTTCATGTGACTCCAGACTACTGCTTTGCTGGTTTTTATATGGAGCCTAATTGGATCATTTTATTTTTATGATCAACAACTTGCCTCCATTTAGGCCAAAGGGAAGAAACCACAGACTCACAACACTGAATGACCCCACAGAAGGGTGAATGACACTCGAACATCACAACAGATCTGCTCTGATTCCAGACTAAGACGTTATTGCTTTACCTACATACCCATACAGTAAAGTAATTTTTTTGTTTGTTTAAACAAATGGATGGGATGCAGATGATTTCATTTTCCTAGCATAAGATAAAAACACAGGTTTCCCCAGAAAAAGAAATCATGGAAGATTTCCCCAGCAGGGTACTTTTTTGCTCAGAATTGGCAGATCTCTAGCTGACCATCAGTTCCTTGGAGCCCACAGAGGTAGCACACTTCAATTGCAAGAAAGCTCTAAAACTTTTGGCATTAAAACAGCTCTGTTTATGTAACTCTGGTCATGTCCTTGGCAGTTGAGGCATGTGGAAGGTGCCCAAAAACTTTGAAAGCTGTGTACACAACTCTACTTTATGTATCCTGGTGAAAATTTCTAACAGTGCACCTTCCACCATTTCTGTCTTAGAAGTTGACAAGGCAATCTCCTCAGAGTACCTAGTAGCACAGTCTGTCACCACCAAAATTAACTCTCACCTGTGGTGCTTAGGGTATTTCAAGGACCCATAATATATTTGGTTACCATCTGAAATGATTCACATTCAGTCTTAATTTTGTCATCTGCTTTGCCAACGTTATCATCTCACTTCACTTGAACAACCTTTTTACACTGGTCACATGTCTTCCAGTACCCTCTCACATCCTTTGCAATATGTAGCCTGTAAGCAATTTGCATGTGTCGTTTTTATGGCTTACGGCCAAATGTCCCGAGAAAAGGAATATCACAGACTATGGTCAGAACTGCCTGACATTATTCCCTTGGGACTTCAAACTACTACATCACTTCTTCCTTTAGACTTTCTTCAGAAGTCCATTCTATGTTCAGTAACTCCATGTCCCAGTGTATGGACTACTCCCTACCACTGAAAATCAGGAGTCTCCTTGGTTACCATCCTCAAATTCTGTATGGGAGACTGAATTACATTTAGTGTTTTAACTCTTTCTTTGTGATCTTCCTCAGTTCCCCTTCCAGAGGAAGTCTATTTTTTGACAAGTGTGTCAAATTTAGGTTTGCTGGTGACAGCATCACTGTTTTTGAAGTAACCCCTTCCCGAGGTAGTGCAATACTTTTTGGCCAATGTGGCTTAAATTCAGGCTTGTTGCTACAGCCTAGTGCTTCCTCCAACAGAGCTACATCATTGGGCTGTTCTGAAGGTGTGGGTACTGGCTAGGTCCCCCTGCTAACTTCTCCATGTGGCTGTCTACATTGCTGGCTACATGTAATTACAGGCACAGAGTGTACTGCATCTTTAAAGTCATTACTGATTAAAACATTGGATAGAATATCTTCAGACTCTGCCAGCTACTTACCTTACTGCCCCATTGCCAGTCCATTTAAACCCTGAACACTTGTCTGAGAACCCTGGCCACTTGTCACATTGGAAATCATGGTCAAATGGGACCTTAGACAGGGTAATGGATTACCAAGCCAGCCACTCCAGTGTCCCATTACTTGGCTATTTCTCTTCACTTTCCATAAACACTGTTAAAACCTCTCTGTGTGCATACCATTTTCTACTTTACTTCTAGAATAATTGCAGATGTTTGTATTTAATTTAAACCATTTATTTCAAATTTTATAGCACAAACACCGACAGACATTTGATAAACAAAGCAATACAACCTCACAATGAAAACAAACTTTGCATTAAAAACTCTCTGCCCTCAAAACACAAGTTTACTGAAACAGCATTGAAACCCACATTAAAAAAAAAAAATACATCAGGACAGTAGCGGATAAAGATTACCTTTGGGTTGTTTTCAAATCACAGGACCATTGCACACCTTTTTAAGACCAATGCAAACATGCATGAGTTCTTCGATTCACCTTCCTCATTTTATTAAATTATATTCATTGTATAATACAGCACTACTTGCTAGAGCGTGTTTTAAATTCTTAGATTTGAACATTTTTCCAGTAAGCAATGCAACAAAACATATGAACCAATAATGAGGAAACTGTCCAATTCAGGACATTTCAACCGTGAAAGTCCACTCAGACTACTGTCATTACAATCCACCAATATCAGTCAATATGCACAATTTCTGCAGAAGTAAAAGTCATCCTAATAATTCCACATTAAAGTGACTTGTAACTAATGAAGAGGTTGCTGCTAGCAAACAATTGCATATTTCAGAGCTTCATCTACAAATTCAGTAGTGCCTGCTGCCTTTGAAGAATAAATTGCCTATGTTACAAAAAATGGCAATCTGGTAATAATATAATAGAGAGTGGATGGCAAACTGATAACAGGTCCATATTTACTAGGCATCTCATCCAAAGGAGGACATACTCAGGGCTGCAGCACCCCACACCCCCTTGAAGTACAACACAGTATCAGCAATCCATCTACATGCTGTGGGAGTAGAGCCCACAGCCTTCTACATCAAAAGCAAGTTTGCTACCTACAATGCTTTTCAGTTCTATAGGACAATAGTGATATAATTTGCTAAACAAAACAGTTGCATGTTGTAAACAGACTAAACATACTGCATGTGCAGCAGTAAACTTTTCTTCCCTTGAAAAATACATCTGAAACTCAATTCCTTGAAAAAGGCACCTGAAACTCAGTCCCTTAAAAATGCAGCTTGGTAGTTGGGGTAGAGGATTCAGGATCCTGTTTCCTGTAAATGTAGGTACATGGTTTGAGCCAGAGCAAATTATTAACCACCTGCTATCACTAACTAGGGCATTTCACACACACACACACACACACACACACACACACACACACACACACACACACACACACACACACACACACACACACACACACACACACACACTTTTCTAGAAAGGGACATAAATAGCAATGATCCATTACTAAAATCCTCTTCCCCATTCACAGTAATGCTTTAACCAGGCGGACTTCTCTGGTAAACCAAAAAACAGAAATTGCAATTGTCCTTAAAATAAGACAACCTTTAAATATCTGAATGGTAGCATTTAGCTGTCAGTTTATCTTTGCTAGGTGGATACTAAACAATGAGTAGCACACCAGATTTAATATACATACTGTTAGGTAATCGATAAATTACTAGCCACAAGCATTTAAATTGAACTCTTTATTTGAAATAAATAAAATAAAGCATTTTGCCAGAAAAGTAAATAAGCTAGTAGGAATAATCTCAAACAAGATGCTTAAAATAAGTTTTTAATAGACAGATGGCATAAAGCAAACTCTTGTCAGCCAGTCTACTCCCTAACAAATTATAGCTAAATATATATTGTGATGTATCTGTCACTAGGTTTAAAGATCAGAACAGAATCTTCAGAGTTCTTTCCGACAGCTCTGCCTCTTTGCACATGCCCCAGCACTAAAGCCCAGTAACTCCCTAGATAACAATATATCTGTCTTTTTGTATGAATCCCTACCAGGATTTTCTAATGGCTTCAGTTCTGAATTTTGAAAGATGCTTTCTTGCTTCCACAGTCACATAGTTCTATTGGAAAGTCCAAAATAAGGTAACATCCTTTAACCTACAGTAAGATTTTCATAGGGTATTAGGCTTCAAGCATTGCAGATGTGTGCACAAAGTATTAAAGTAGAAATTATAGACACTGCATATCAGTTTAATTTGTGCTGCTCAGATAAGCCAAACTGCAACACTCAGCAGCAGTATGATTCAGAGTAATTCATACTCTCTGTGGTATTGAATCATATTAGGGACTAATTTACATATTTAAGAATTACTTAGAAAGAGGGTATAACGCTTTTTAAAGTACACAGGGAACCATGAAAATAATAAAGTAAATAGAAGGGTAAGGAGGAGTCTAATAAAGAGAATAATATCAAAGTTTCATACTAAACGAGTTTTAAACCACTCACAACCTCAGTGGAGACATGAACTACAGAGTGAACTGGCACTTCAACTGTGTGCCTTGTTCAATCACAGCCTCACCTCAGGCTTTGTCCCTACCGAATGGCGCACTGCTACAGTCATCTCTCTCCACAAAGGAGGAGCGATTACAGACCCTGTGAACTATCTCCCCATTAGCCTGACGAGTCTGATATGCAAAGCTATGGAACGCATCATCATGGACCTAATAAACAAGGATATAGGGAATTTCCAACCTCTGGATCCCACACAGTTTGGTTTTGTGAAGGGTAGATTATGCCTGCTCAACTTGGTCAACTGCTTTGAGTCAGTCACCAGAGCTGTGGATGAAGGCAAGGTGGTTCATACAGCCTACCTTGATCCGGCTAAGGCCTTTGATACTATTCCCCACTCAGGAATCACAGAAATACTCACTAAGCTAGGCATCAACCCCTATATCACTAGGTGGGTTGCAAACTGGCTCACAGGTAAAACCCACAGTGTGAAAGTAGCTGACTCCAAGTCAGACTGTCAGCCAGTCACGAGTGGAGTCCCACAGGGTTCGGTCCTGGGTCCTCTCCTGTTTGGTTTCTACTTCTCTGAAGTCCAGGCCAACACGAAGGGACTCTGGTTGACAAAGCTTGCAGACAATTGCAACTTGGGAGCTATTATTAACTCCCCAAGTGATGTTGACATCCTACAGCAAGGCCTCAATGAGACCAACGACTGGTTTCAGAACCATGGCCTTAAGCTCAATGCCAAAAAATGTGTTGTCATCCCCTTTGGGAAAAACCCGGTTCCCATGAATTACCACATCAATGGTAGTCCACTGAACACAGAAGGCGTTATAAGAGATCTGGGAACACAGGTTGACAGGCACCTCTCTTTTGACCACCACATTGCCATTGTGGTCATAAAGTCCTTCTATGTGGCACATCTCAATACTAAGGGTTTTGCATCCAGAAAAAAAGAGTTCATTGTCTCCCTCACTCTTCCCTCATTAGGCCAATCATTGAGTACAATGCCCTATTTGGAATGTACCTCACTACACACCTACAACAACTGGAGAGGCTGCAAAAGTATCTCTGCTTGACTTATAAAGCCATGTCTGACCCAGCTCAGTTAGAAATGCTACAACTAAAGAAATCCCAATCCCTCTGCACCATACGCTCCAGAGACCTCAACCTCATTACCACAATCAACAGAACATGCTGGAGGGACAGGTTAATAACCCAGAGACTGCCCATGCTATGGAATAGACTTCCCATACATGTCAAGCAGAGCACCTCACTGGCTGTCTTCAAGAGAAATCTTGATGAGCGGATGGGAAATAGACAATTCACCCCAGGGATCACTCCAGTGGCTTTACTTGACAGAGGCACTGGGAACTAAGGTCGGGTTGCACAATGCCATGGTAATCCTATGGGCTAGGCTTGTAAAGGCTCCAGGGCCATTAGCCTAGTACACACCTATGAGCCTATAAGCAGTTTAAGCAACTGCTCATGTGAGCTTCCTACCTACTTGTATAACCCCAAGCATGCACTTGTAGAATTTCATAATCACACACACTTATGCACACACAAACATTAGTAGCCAGACATTTACAATCTGATGTTGTCATTTTCATTCGTTCTTCAATTTGTGGGTTTGAGTTCGTAGGTTCATAGGACGATACTAGGCTATTGGCCTGGAGGCCCTTATAAGCCTAGACAAGAATTTCACCCATGTTCGCACAAAGTCAGCGCCTGTTTTCCCTGTCCAGCAGGGACACAGGTGGGATCCTAGGGGTATATTTTCTGTTTCCCATTCACTCATCCAGGTTCCTCTTAAAGAGGGCTAGTGATGTTCTCTGATTGACATGGAGAGGAAGTCTATTCCACAGATGGGGGAGTCACTGAGACACAAATCGATCCCTCCAACAAGTTCTATTAATGTCACAGACCAGGATGAGCCTTGCATGCACATTGCACAAGTGGAGTTTCACTTACGCTGCATATCAACTCCATCAAGGCAGAGTCTGAAACGGTCTTATATGCCAGACACAGGTCACCTCTGAGCAGTCTGTATGGGACTGAGTAGAGGGACAGGGCCTTTAGCCTATCTGTATAAGATAGGTGTTTCAGACTCTGGACTTTCCAGGTCAGGCACCTCTGTGGTCTCTCCATCTGCTGCATGTGCGTGGCAAGGTACATGCCATAGGGGGCACTGTACTCGATAATGGGTCTGACAAGGGAGGAGTACAGGGTTGTTATGACCGCCTTGTTCCTGGATGACATACCCTTACTTATGTGGTGGGCCATATAGAAAGCCTTCCGTATAACAGAGGCAGCATGGTGGTCAAAAGCCAGGTTGCTATCAACCTGGGTGCCCAAGTCCCTCATGACCGATTGCATGCTTAGTACATTGTTATTAATGTGATAATTAGTGGGGACTCCATTTTCTCCAAAGGGGATAACGATGCATTTCTTGGCATACAGTTTGAGGCCATGCTTCTGGCACCAGTCATTAGTTTGGCTAAGGCCCTCTTGGAGGATGTTCAAACCTCAGCTCTGACTCGAATGCTTTTTATAGCTTAGGATCTAACTCTCAAGCTCCTCCCTTTCCCACAATGCCCCGGTCCTCCAGATTACCTCAGATCTCATTGCTGCGCTTGAAAGCAGTTGGGATTTTTACCTCTCGAGTCTCCACTGAGGTTGTGAGTGGTTTAAAACTCATTTAGTATGAAACTTTGATATTATTCTCTTTATTAGACTCCTCCTTACCCTTCTGTTTACTTTGTTATTATTTTCATGGTTCCCTGTGTACTTTAAAAAGCGTTATACCCTCTTTCTTCTTAAAAAAAACAAACAAAAAACAACTTTTGATGTGAAGTTGCTCTATCTTGCCGTTCATTCTTACAGATGGGCTCGGAGCTGATCCTCGGCACCGAGTCGGCCAACTACAAAGCTCGAGGTCTTCAGACAGGTAGAGGCCAAGTCCCTATCCCATGATCCACATTGTGTTACCCCAGATCTAGGTTGCCGCTGCAACAGATCGGAGGATACTTCACAGCTCGGGCCAGTAGAGTTTTTCCTCTTTAAGAATATTTCTCTTAAAATACCTTTTATTATAGCTTTAAGTTTCCTTTCCATTGAAAAGTTTTTATGGAATTTGTAGAACTAGTTTGTTGGCTTTTTTTCAAAGCCTTCCTATAGCTCCTTTGGCCATCGTTTTATTAGGCCTTTATCATCTCCCTTCCCATTTTCTGGTGTGCCTTTGGTAGTTTTAAAGCATTAGATCAGAAGAGTGTTTTATTAGAAACTTAGTAGTTTTAAAGCATTAGAAGAGAGTTTTATTAGAAACTTCAATAGTTAGAGTTTAATTAGTATTGTAGACCCCATTTTTGATTTGAGGGCTACTTACTGTTTGAATAGTTGTGTGTTGGTTGAACATAGTTTTTGTTTGAGATATTATTATTGGAAATTTAAACAGTTTTTTTTCTTGTGTGCATTTATATTTACATTAGACATATTGCTGACCAAGAGAAGGAAAAACAACCCAAGTCTGGGTTCAAAAAATGTCCAAAGTGTGGACAGAAAATGTCTGTGACTGATTGTCACGTTAACTGTGTTTACTGTCTGGGTGCTTTGCACTTACAAGAGAGCTGCTACCATCTGCCATTCTTTCAGTAGCCACATTCTACAGGAAAGAAAGAGAAAGTTAATTGACAGAGGGCTATTAAAATCCTCTTTTCAAGAAGCTTTGGGCGATCATGATAAAACATCTAAATCCCCAAAATCTACCAAGTCATCGAAATCTTCATCCTCGGAGCATAGAATTTTGGATCTGACACCATCAAAAAATTATCAACATCGGCTCCACAACTTTGGAACCGAGTGTTGTAACCTTTCGGAGACGGTCCCCAGTCCTGGAACTGGTCTCTGCAGTGTTGAAATCACCAATTTTGCAATCGGTGGCATCATCGATCCATTCATCTTGGTCCTCGATAAGTCTATCTGATTTGGATGTGGATCGTGTGGTGCAGAAGTTGTTACAGGCACCAGCGTTTGCCAAATTATCGGTTCTGACCCAAGTGGTTTTGGAACCAACAGCTGTTCCTCCATCTACTTCTTTTCCTCCTCCAAGCCAAATTGGTCCTTTAGAGCCAGAGGAGTTGGAGCTGATGATTGCGGAGCCTTCGGAACCGACGTCTGTTCCAGTGCCATCGGTGCCGACTACTCAGACTATCTTGGTGCCTATCGATCTAGGAGACGACACTCGCCGGTCAGGTCTGGGGAGGACAGGCGGACTGATCTTTTGGTTTCGACTTTACCTCTTGGGGCTTTGGAGTGGATGAGTTTGGCTCCTACCTCTGGATCAGAGCCCACTGTTCCGGTGCTGAGGGAATCATCTGCTTCTTCGGACCCATGGGTTCCTTCGCATCAGAGCAGGGGTGCCTTTGATGCCATGAGGAGAGTAATGTCCCCCAGGATATCCACAACATCAGGACCAACTACCTCCTCCCTTAAAGTGCCTGTGTCTACTTCCACCTCATGGATCCCTTTGAAACATACAGACCCTGAGCCTCAGGAAGCCCCACTGGGTGGACCCTGCTCTTCCGAGACCTCACCAGAAGCTCCCACTGATGAGGTTCCCAGGAAGAGAATTTGCAAGATGAAGCATTTAGATTTGCCGCAGGAATCTGTCACCTCAGACACCGATTTGGATGAGTCAGAAGGGTCTCCACAGTCCCCCTCTGAAGATATCTCATTTGCAGATATCTTGGAAATCCTAAAGCAGAGGGGTGGCAGGAATCCCACCAACCGTACTGAGGATGAGTTAGTCCTCTTGAAAGCTTTTGGGTCTCAGCCCTCCACCTCTAGGGTGTCTCCGCCTTTCGATGAGCTTATGGAACTGGTCTCACGAAGAGCGTGGGAGTCTGCATACACCATGGAGCCTATCCCTAGGAGGCCTAATAAATTTATTTCTTCTCCTCAGGATAAGACTTTTCTCACAAAGGGAGTGCCTGTTCATGCCATGGTAGTGGCAGCAGCCACCAAAAAGGAGATGTCGGAAACTTCTTCATCTGTCCATCCTCCTGACAGAGATTCTTGGATCATGGATAGATATGGGAAGTGCATGTTCAGTTCAGCGACTTTTGCTATGTGATCACTGAACTACCTCACACATTTCACGAGATTGCAAAGAGATCTCCTAAAAGAGCTTGGAGATACTCTACATGGTACAGTAGCTGAGGGAGCTGCAGACAAGGTTGCTTCCCAGCTTGCTACTCTTAATTCCGTAGTAAATTCTTCCATGCATCTGATATCATATGCAGCTGATGGAACGAGTAGGGCAGCGGGTACAGGAATTGCTCTTAGGAGAGACTCCTGGATGCGCTTATGTTCCTTTGTGGAGCCCTTTAAGTCATCCTTTCTGAACACCCCTTTTGATGGCTTGTCTCTTTTCAGGCCCAAAGTAAAGGAAACTCTTACCAGATGTGAGCAGGAAGGAAAGACTATGTCTGCCGTCGGAGTCTGTTTTTCCACCCCCACTAGACCCTACCCCAAAGGTCAAAAGGGAGGAAAGAAGTGGTTCCAAAAAGTCCGGGGACAGAGGGGGGGCTAATAATGGAAGATGTCGCCCTCATGGTAGAGGGGGTACGCAGAATCAGGGAGATAGAGATCAGTTCTTTGGGAAGCCCTACCAGCGCTCTTGAAAGGAGGCCAGACTGTCCAACTCTGGAGGCAGTTGGGGGTCGCTTATCTTTGAACCCAGATGCCTGGCTAAAAATAACAAACGACAACTAGGTACAAAGCATAATATCCAGAGGGTATTTTTATTCCCTTTGCCACTCCACCTCCCTTGATAACAAAAATCCAAGACGTTCCACCCAGTTACAGGGAATAAGCAACCATAGAGGTACAAAGGTTGCTAGAAAAAAAGAGTCATCCAACCGGTCCCCGCAGACCAGATAGGATCCGGAACTTACTCAAGATTTTCTTTAGTTCCAAAAAAAACAGGGGACTGGAGACCTATTTTGGACCTCAGCAGACTAAACAGATCAGTCAAGAAGAAGTTTCAGATGATCATGCTACAGTTGATACATCCCTTTTTAGGGAAAGACAATTGGATGTGCTTGATTGATCTCCAGGATGCGTATTACCACATAAAAATAGCCAGACCATCCAGGGATCATCTGCGCTTCCAGCTGTGAGCCAATCACTGCCAGTTTTGAGCCCTGCCCTTTGGTCTCACTACAGCCCCCAGAGTGTTCACCAAATGTATAGCAGTGGTCATGGCTCACCTGAGGCATTTGGGATTCCAGGTGTTTCCATACTTAGACAACTGGCTCCTTACTGCCACCACCAGGCATCAGCTTATACAAGCCAGGGACACCATGCTTATTCTTTGCAATCAACTGGGGATTACCATAAATTCAGAAAAATCTGCCTTATCGCCATCGTGACATATCGTTTTTATTGGAGCAGATTTGGACACTATCAGTACCACTTTAAAACTTCCTTCATAAAGGATATCGGTACATCAACAACAAATTCTGAACCTCCTATCGAGAGACAAGGTACCAATCTCAGATGTGCTAAAATTGTTGGGGACGATGGCGGCTGCAATAATAGCAATTCCCTTGGGTCGTATGCACATGCAGATTCTACAATGGCTCCTGTTCACGCAATGGTCCTATCAAGAACTCCCAATGTCATATCTCATCATTCTAACAAACTCCTACAAAAAGGATCTTCAGTGGTGGTTGACCTCTCTCCAAGTAACGATAGGTTGTCCTTTTATCCTACCCTCACCATCGGCCACGGTGACCACGGACACTTCCCTGATCGGGTGGGGGTGGGGGGACATTTTCAGGGAAGAACAGCCCAAGGCACATGGACCGAACAAGAGACAAATCTGCATATCAATGTCCTGGAGATGAGAGTGGTACTGTTGGCGTTGTAGTACTTTCAGGACTCTCTCCCTCTGGGGACAATTGTTATTCAGACGGACAACATGTCGGTGGTGTGGTACATAAACAAGGAGGAACCAGGTCCTATCCCCTTTGTTGAGAGGCCCTAAGAGTATGGCAGTGGGCTACCTCCACCCAACGCTTTCTGATAGCAACACACATCCCAGGGAAATGCAGAGTGATAGGAGACAAACTGAGCAGGGCAATTTTGTTGCCTCACGAGTGGTCCATCAAAGAAGAAATAGTGGAAAGAATATTCCGCAGATTGGGCCAGCCTTGCTGCGATCTCTTTGAATGAATACAAAATGCAGAAGTTATTTTGCCCTAATCTCCCCTCCAGGAGATGCCCCAAGGGACGCACTCATACACGATTGGCCTCCGGGTCTCCTTTATGCCTTCCCACCAATACCCCTGATACCCAAAGTGTTACAGAAAGCCAAAGCCCTGGGAAGGACCATCATTCTTATAGCCCTCCACTGGCCTTGTCAGATTTGGTTCCCCTTTCTTTGACCTTATCTATTGGAAGAGCCTTGGATTCTAGACCCAGTTCCAGACCTTTTGATGCACTCGTTGGAGGCTCTTCATTCCTCCCTTCAGTCCTTGAAATTGACAGCTTGGCTTCTCCAATTCCCAAAATAGCCAGGTTCCATAACCTCTCAACTGAAACACAACATATTTTAATATCTTCTCATAAATCATCTACTAGGAAATTATACGTCAGCAAATGGAAGAGATTTTCCATATGGGCTTCTCAAAATAACATTGACCCTTACCTAGCCCCTATTTCCTCCATCCTAGAATTTTTGACTATGCTTTTCAACAAGGGAGCGGTGGCAGCCACTATTTGTGTGCAGCTCACTGCGATCTGTAATTTTCATCTTGGTACTGAAGGCTTTAATATAATGTCACACAAGCTATCCACAGCTTTCCTCAAGGGGACTTTCCACCTTAGACCACCCGTCAAATCCCCTTATACACCTTGGAATCCAAATTTTATGCTTTCATGCAACATTCTTCCACTATTTGAGCCAGCTTCTTTATGCAATTTAAAATTTTTGTCTTGGAAGACTGTCTTTTTAGTAGCCATCACATCTGCCCAAAGAGTTTCAGAGCTACAGGCCTTGTCCATAAAACCCCCATATTTGATTTTTCATTCTGATAGAGTTTCACTATGAACAAATCCTTCATTCTTACCTAAAGTTTGTACTGAGGCTAACCTTAACCAAACCATAAAATTACTGTTTTTTTCCCTAAAACACACCAATAACTTGGAGTATATGCTGCACACAGACAACTTCGACTTAACCTAGATAGAACCAAAGAATTTAGAAGATCTGGACAACTTTTTGTTTCCTTTTCAGACTCCAGAAAAGGTAGACCTGTGGCAAAAACCACTCTGTCAAAATGGTTATCTGATTGCATCACCTTCACTTACTCAGCTGCCGGTATAACTCTGCAACACAAAATAAAGGCTCATTCAACCAAAGCTGTTTCCACATCTTCACCCTGTACTGCCAGGCTACCAATAGGTAGTATTTGTGCAGCAGCCACTTGGTCAAAGCCTCATACTTTTATCACTCATTACAAAGTTGATATGGCCTCCAGGGACAGGGTTTCCTTTGGTTCCACTGTCCTGAGAAACATACTCCTGTGAGCCACCCGAGAAAGATGGTGCTTGGGACAATACCCATCTGTAAGAATGAATGGTGAGATAAAACAACTTCATATAAATAATTTATATACTCACCATAACATTCCATGTGAGTTGTTCATCTCGCCTTCATTCTTACACCCACCCTCTGACCCCCTCCTGGCTTTCTCGAGGACCGAGATTCATGTTTTATCATGGTTGCTTTGTCTTTCCTTTGGTTTCCTTTCCTTAAAGAGGGATAGAATGGCATATGGTATTGTTAGAGGCAGCAAACAAGATCTGAGATAACACAAGTTGCATCATGGGATAGGGACTTGGCCTTGAGCGGTCTGAAGACCTCGAGCTTTGTAGTTGGCTGACTTGGAGCCAAGGATTGGCTTGGAACTCATCTGTAAGAATGAAGGCGAGATAAACAACTCACATGGAACATTATGGTGAGTACATAACTTCTTTTTTTTTTTTTCTTTAAACTTTCCAGTATGGACCAGTTTCAACAAAATGCACTTCCTGTGAGCATAAGATCTCTAACTCTGATGCCCACAGGGAGTGTGTTTATTACTTAAGTCCTGGTCACTTTAAATACCTTGTGTAATATTTGCACAGGCTTTAACACTCAAGCTGTAAAGTGATTGCTGAAACAAACTAATTTTGAAGTGCCTTCTGCTGGATCTTCCAAGGAATCAGGGGCTGAACCCCTCACTAAGAAATCTAAGGAACACAGGGAGCATCATGAACTCTCTTGTGCCCGGTCTCCTACCAAATCTTCTTCTGAACCACCTGCCAAGACCTTAAAGCTGTTGGACCAGAAACCTTTGGATCTGACACATGCATTAATGACTTCTCCTTGGAGTCGAGCTCCCAGGAGCCTGTATTCCCAAGACTAAGGTCTCTGTTTCTCCAGGAGACCCCCAAGAAACTCTCAAGACCTCACTCTACCTCTTCCTTTGTAACATCTTCCCTGTGTCTATCCAAAGTGGAGGTGGACAGGATGATGAGGTGATTTTTCAGTACACAAATTCAGATGGAGAGTTTTCCTGCTCTGTCTCCAACCAGATCTATGACACACCAACCTGCCTTTCTTCCTTTGATAACTCCTTCTCCAATCCAACCTCCTGTTTCACAGCCCTCGGATTCGGGGGCAACCAGAGTCAACACGTTGGATCCGATGACTTTATCTTCTTTGACTCTGACAATTTCTCTTATCCAGTGGGCTCCACCTCTGTTTTAGTATGACAGATCTCAGAGCCAAAGCAGTGGTGTCGGATCCAAGAGGTTTACTTTGACTCTGAAGCTTTGAGAGATGTCATTTACCCTTGGCGCCTCAGTGCTAGTCAACTCAGGTCCAACTTTCCTTTGGATCGGGGGATCCTGGAGGATTGGGGGTTGTCTGATCCGAGATCTTCAGCTCCAGAGGGATTGCCACTGGCCTCTGGGGGTCCCTCTGTATTTAAGGTGATGGAAAGGCTACTCTCCTGGGCGTGAACTGCATCGCCTCTACCTCCTTTGGATCCTACCTCTGTTTTACCTTCTGCAGCTGAGCCTGCTCATCCTCTACCTCAGGGACAGCCAGCCCCAAAGTGCTTCCAAGCAGCTCCACCCATGGAGTTCTCCATCTCTTCTGATACCTCCCTGGAACATCCCACTGAGGAGGTCCCTCGAAAGAGACTGTGCAAAAGGAGGCACCTGAATTCCCCTCAGGAGTCTTTGACAGAGGACACTGAGCTCAGTGAGGGAAAGGTTCCCCAAGATCTCCACTGGATGGTGTCTCCTTTGGAGACATCCTTGAAATCCTGCACCAAAAAGTGGATTGGTCTACCCAAAGCCCTACCTCAGGGGAGTCTGTGTTTTTGGAAGCCTTCGGGTCTAGCCCATCTACATCTTGGGTGATCCCACCTGTGGATGACCTCATAGACCTTGTCTTTCACAGGGCATGGAAAGAGCTGGACACTGTGAAGCCCATCCCAAAAAAGAGCTGACAAAATTCTTGGTGCCCCTTCAGCTAAACCTCACTGGACAAAAGGTAACCTCATAGATGCCATGGTTGTTGCAGCAGCCATGAAGAAGGAGCTAGCCAAACAAGGCTCCACTGTCCATCCCCCTAACTGGGAGTCTAGGGCTTTGGACAGATTTGGGAAGTGGGTGTATGCATCGGGGACCTTAGCTTTGCGATTGTTGAATTACTTGGCTCATTTTACCAGGTTACAGAGGGACTTAGTAAAGTAACTTTCTAACACTGCCCCAGGCTCCATGTTTCAAGAGGAATAGAAGACCTTTTCCTGTAGGATGCCCATCCTACAATCCATCTCAAATGCGTCCATGAGGCTAATCTCGCATGCTGTAGAAGGTACCTCAAGGGCTGGTTCAGGCATCCCCATAAGGAGATATGCCTGAATGTAACTTTGTGACTTTGCAGAAACATTCAAGGTGTCAGTCATCAATGCCCCATTTGATGGATTATCACTTTTTGGCCCAACCATGAAAGACACTCTCCCCCACTGTGAAAAGGACATAAATACCTTGTCTGCCATTTGAATCACGTTTTCTACCCCACAAAGGCCTTTTTCCAGGAACCAACATCGAGGTAAGAAATTGTGGTTCAAAAATGACAAGGGCTTTTCCAGGATTCACAAGGAGAATTTTTCTCTAGAGGCAGAGGTGGAAATAATTATAATGGAAGATGCCACCCATGTGGCACAGGAGGTCTGCAGAACCAAAGATATAGAGATGCTTTCTCAGACAGATCCTTTCAGCGCTTCTGAGCAGCTGCCCAATTGCCCCTCTACTGGAGGCAGTCAGGGGCACCTATCCTTGCAACCAAATGTCTGGCTAGCCATTACAAATGACCATTCGGTGCAAAGGATCATATCCAGAGGTATTACATTCCCTTTTTCAAAACTTTCAACCCAAGGAAAAATCTCCCTGATGTTCCACCCACACAGAGGAAGTCAGCAGCCCTATAAATCACAAAGCTGCTAGAAAAAAAGGGCCATCCAGAAGGTCCCACCAGAACAGATAGGATTTGGAATTTACTCAAGGTTCTTTTTAGTGCCAAAAATGACAGGAGACCTGAGACCTATCTGACATCCCTGAACAAGTCTGCAAAGAACTCAGAATTCCAGATGGTCATGTGCAGTCTATTCTACCCTTTCTCCTGAACGATGTATGAAGTGCTCTATAGACCTTCAAGATTCATACTACCACATCAAAATGGACAGGTGCTCCTGAAGGTTTGTCTGCTTCTGACTAGGAGCCAGTCATTACCAGTTCAGAGCTCTGCCCTTTGGTCTTACTACAGCCTCCAGGGTATTCACCAAATGTATGGTAGTAGCAGCGGCTCACTTGACACTGCTCAGATTCAGAGTGTTTCCTTATCTGGATGACTGGCTTCTGACCACATCAACCAAGCATCTACTCGTACAAGCCAGAAATTATCTGCTTCACTTAGTGAACACATTGGGGATCACTATAAACACACAATAGTCTCAACTTTACCCAGTCTAAGTGATAGACTTTATAGGGGCATGTTTAGACACACAATTGTTTGGCCTTCCTACCTCTGAACAGAATTGTGTCCTTAAGGTTATGTATTAAACAAGTTCTAACCATTCCTTCAGCACCTGCAGAATTAGTTTTCAAAACACTGGGCTCAATGGCTGCCTCTATAACGTTGATTCCAACAGCTTACCGTCACATGATAATTCTACAATAGACTGAAGCAGTACAGTGGTCCTTACATTGCTATCCTTTGAATCACCCCATAAAACTATCACAAGTGTGCAGAGACTCCCTAAAAATGGTGGCTTCTCTCGAGGGACGTCGAAGAAGGACGTTCTTTTATTCTTCCTCCCCCTAATGCCACGTTGACCATGGACAAATCCCAGTTGAGGGGCATTACCTGGGGCAAATTGTTCAAGGCATGTGATTGAGACAGCAGGCCTGTCTGCATATCAGTGTTCTAGAGATGGGAGAGGTGCTTTTAGTGTTGCAGACCTTACAGAGCTTTCTTCCTCTAGGAACTATTGCTATACAAATGGACAACATGTCAGTAGTCTGGTACATCAACAAACAGAGGGGAACCAGATCTTACCCTCTTTGTCAAGAAGCAGTGAGAGTCTGGTAATAGGCAATCTCCTCCAACTGCTTTCTAGTTTCAATGCACATACCCAGGAAATCCAACATTCTAGCAGACAGGCTCAGTAGAACTATTCTGATGCATCATGAGTGGTCTCTAAATCAGTCTGTGACAAATAAGATATTCCACAAATGGGGTCTACCTAACGGTGACCTCTTTGCATCCCAAACCAACAACGAATTCATCTCTCAGGGACAGTCACTGAGAGATGCTGTAGTCCATGTTTGGCCCTCCGGTCTCCTTTATGCTCATCGCCCCCCCCCCCCCACCTCTCATCCCCAAATTTCTTCAGAAAGCACAAAGGCTAAAATAGCAAAGTTTCCTCATTGCCTCATTCTGGCCTCAACAAGTCTGGTTTCTTTTCCTTTGGTCTCATCTGATATGTCCTTCCTGGATGATGGACCCAAGTCCAGATCTCCTACCTCATCCATCAGGACAAACACACCCAGATCTAACATGCCTCAAATTGACCACATGGTTTTTCCACTTCTGTTGATGGCTAGGCATTTCAGGCTGCCCTCTCCAGTTAAGAAAATTTTATTGTGCTCACATAAGGCCTCCACAAGAAAAATTTACAAAAGCAAATTGAAAAGGTTCTCTATTTTGGGCTCATCAGAAACTTTTGGATCCCTTTACTGCTCCAATTCCAGCAGTTCTTGATGTCCCTGCTTCAATCTTTCAAGTTAGAGCCAGCTATTCCACTATCAAAGTTCAATTGGCAGCCATATCTAATTATCACATGGGCAAAGACTCTTCCTTAGTTTTTCCAAACTGTGCAAGGCCTTTCTGAGAGGTACTTTTCTACTTAGGTCTCCAGTCAAAGATCCCACGCCTCCGTGGGATCTCACTATGGTCTTACAAGCCCTAGTCCACTCATCCTTTGAACCTTCTGCCAAAGTGGACCTCAAATTCTTATCTTGGAAAATGGTATTTCTTGGTAGCTATAACCTCGGCTAGAAGAATTTCGGAATTACAAGCACTTTCTTCTTGACCACCTTACTTAATTTTTCACAAAAGCTTTCAGGAAGTCTGACCAACTATTTGCTCCTTTTTCTAAAGTAAAGTTTGGAAAACTTGTTACACAAACAACCTTAGCTAAACAGATAGATTGCCATAGGTATTACCCCAGCTAGCCATGTAAAAGCACATTTTAGTAGAGCAATGTCCATCTCAGCATCTTTTTGGTCTAGAGTATTCATTGATATTTGTGCAGCTCTGGAATATCCTTCCATGAGGGCCTCCCAAGATCAATGTAGCTGGGGACTCTGTACCACAGGTTGATGAACAAATGAAAATGACAAAATCAGATAAAAAAAATTATGTACTCACCATAACATTCCATCTGTGTTGTCCATTTTCAGTCTTCCACAACCTCACCCCCTCCACCCCCCCTGTCCCCTCTGAGAAGATTTGCAGACATGATTCAGTAGCCACTGTTCCTTCTGAGCTCCTGATTTTATCTTTTCTCTCATGATAAATTTCTTTATATAGATATATGTGTTATGCATATACAGCTACAGCAAACTCGATCTGAGGCTTAGCCAGTGAAATCCTCTAAACCGGCCAAATCGTCGGCTCCCAGCTCAGAGCCGTCATTGGCCCCGACCTTGCCTACTACCTCTTCGGTTCCGGCTGGAACCGAGGAGATTGCTTCCTCATCGGCTCCACTAGTACCCTCGGAGCCATCAAGGACCGAAAAAAGGCCAAGGTCCCCTTCGCTAGACTCCATTCATTTGGCTCCTCTGTCTCCCCTTTTGCAGAGTGACCGTAGTCATAGATCTTCACATTCTTCTCGGTCCTCTAGGCTCTCAGACCACAATATGGAGAGAGTGGTCAGTAGGTTGCTAAAGTCTCAGGCACTGGCCAAAATGTTGTCCAGCCCTCCTCATCAGGTGTCGGCTCCATCCATTTCTATTGATGTTCCTCCTCCTACTCCATTGAGCTTGGAGCTGGAGTTTATTGGGGTTCGAGTCATGGAACCGTCGGCTCTGATTACGATTTCTCCTTCGGATCCATCGTCGGCTCCAATCCCATCGATGGTGCCTTCCATCAAGGGATCTGGGCGCCGAGACACCCTTGTCTGCTCCGAGGGGGCGAGTGGCATCGGACCCTTGTCCAACCCCACTCTCCCTCTCGGAGCGTCGGTGCAGGTGAGTTCGGCTCCTACATCGGCCTCGGAGTCATCTCGCTCTGTGCAGAGGAGGATTCCGGTCTCTTTTGGAGCCGGAGCCTTCTCTGCATCATGGCAGGGACACCTTCGATGTCATGAAGAGTGTGCTGGCCTCCCAGTCAGCTCCACCTTCGACCCCTCTGGCTCCATCCCCCATAGCGCCTGCGTCAAACTCTGTCCCTCCTCCAGACCCCAAGCGTGGGGAACCAGTGCTCCAGACCACCCCATTGGGTGTTTCCTCTTCCTCCGAGGCCTCCCCTGATCATTCAGAAAAGCCCCCTCGGAAGAAGAAGTGCAAGAGGGAGCACATTGACTCCCCCGAGTCTGTCACTTTGGATATGGATTTGGATGAATCGGAAGGGTCCCCGAGATCCCTCTCTGAAGATGTTTCCTTTGCAGATATACTAGAAATGCTTAAGCAGAGGGGGAACTGGAATACCCTTGCCCCTACCGAGGATGAATCAGTATTCCTGGATGCATTCGGTTCCCAACCCTCCACCTCCTGGGTTTCTCCGTCCTTCGATCCACTAATGTCAGTGGTGGCTCAAAGGCCTTGGTCAGCCCTGGATACAGTGGAACCAACCCCAAGGAGGACAAGCAAGTTTATCACTGCTCCCTCAGACAGGCAGTTCCTTGCTAAGGGTGTTCCCGTGGATGCCATGGTGGTAGCAGCAGCCACTAAAATGGAGTTAGCGGAAACTTCTTCATCTGTCCATCCTCCTAACAAGGAGTCCAGGACCATGGACAGATACGGGAAGCAAATGTTTGCTTCAGCAACCTTCTCCATGAGGTCACTGAATTACTTATGCCATTTCACCAGGCTTCAGAGGGATCTCCTGAAAGAGCTCGGCGATACCCTTCAGGATCCATCAGCTGAAGGGGCTCAGGCTAAAGTGGCTTCTCAGCTGGCAACCCTTAACTCAGTAGTCAGCTCCTCCATGAGGCTCATTTCCTACGCAGCCGATGGTGCGAGTAGAGCCGCAGGCACAGGCGTGGCACTTCGGAGACATGCATGGATGCGGTTGTGTAACTTTGTGGAACCCTTTAGAGCGTCATTCACCAACACTCCCTTTGACGGTTCCTTTCTTTTTGGACCACAGGTGAAAGACACTCTCACTAGGTGTGAGTAGGAAAGAAAGACTCTCTCTGCCGTGGGAGTCCATTTTTCCACTCCTTCCAGACCATACCCCAAGGGTCAGAAGAGTAGGAAAATGTGGTTTTGCAAATCCCAGGGAGCTTTGCCTGACACATGTGGTGATTTTTCCTCCAGGGGCAGAGGAGGAAATAATAATAACAACAGACGCCGCCCTCGTGGCAGAGTCAGGGCAGCAGAGAATCTTTCTCTGACAAGCGCTTCCAACATCCCTGAAGTGTTGCCCGACTGTCCACCTCTGGAGGCAGTCGGGGGAAGACTTTCAATGTACTCAAAGGCCTGGTTAAACCTAACGCAAGACAAATGGGTACATTCAATCATATCTGGAGGTTACAGAATCCCATTCTTTCAATCCCCTTTACCGTCACGCAAGTCCCCTCCAGATGTTCCACCTAATCTGAGGTACCAAGCAGTTATAGAAGTTTCAAAACTGCTAGAAAAAAGAGTCATCCAGGAAGTCCCAGCAGGCCAATATGAATCCGGAACTTACTCAAGGTTCTTTTTGGTACCAAAAAAAAGAGGGGACTGGAGACCTATTTTGGATCTCAGCAGACTGAACAAGTCTGTTCAGAAAACAAAGTTTTGGATGGTCACGCTACAGTCCATTCTACCCTTTCTGGGTCAGGACAATTGGATGTGCTCCATAGATCTCCAGGATGCGTACTATCATATCAAGATGGACAGATGCTCCAGGAGGTTCCTTCACTTCCGGCTGTGCATGTGTGTATCTGTGCATGTGCACTCTAACTATTTTATAATATGGCAGAGAAACAAAAGGGAACCACAGGGTTCAAGCAATGTGAGAAATGTGGCAGAAAGATGCCCAACTCTGATGGGCATCTTTCAAGTGTTTATTGTTTAGGTGTGCCACACTTGCAAATCCAACCCCCATGTGAACTCTGTAAGGTTTTCAGTGCTCAAACCCTTGTAGCAAGCTGATCCTCAAGTGGCTATTAAATGCTCTTTTGGTGAGGCTTTGTCTGAAGTGGAGACATCTACGTCTCCCAAGAAAGAATCCAAAAAAAGGAGCCACTCAGTACCTGCATCTCCTAAGGTACACAAAGGTAAATCTTCTAAGGCCCAGGTTTCGCCTCATTCCTCTGAACCGAGGCCTAAAATATCAAAGTCTTTACCAACTTCTGCTCTAGCACTGATGTATGTAACATCTCCCATGGTGCTGACCAGTATTGAAACTACAAAAATTACTATGGTGCCGACCTTATCAGTACAGATGACCCTCTTGGCACCAACATTAGTCTCCCCAAGCATTCCGTTCACTTCCTCCCCTGAAAAGCAAATTATTGGTCAACAGACCACATTGCCAAAGGTCGAAAGTATACCCAGGACTAGATACTACCCATCTACAGATCCCTTCTTGGATTAGCAATTATGTCCATTCTTTGACAAGCCAGAATCGCCCTCAGGGATGTCCATCCATTCCACCAGGAGCCTTTCTGAGCTAGCTGTAGTCAGATTGGTGGATCAGCTCTTGGCAGCTAGTGGCCTTCCTGCTCCCCCTAGGACCTCTCTCCCATCCAGAGCCAAGGGTTACTCTCCCAGGACTTCCAGTTATCTTCCTCCTTCAACCTCTCCGCAGGTCTTGGAGCCCACTACTTCAACGTTCCCAGTGCCAGCTCTTACTTCGGTACTAATGGTGGATCTCACCTTGGTTCCATAACCGGCTCTATGGTCTGTGGCTCCATTGGAGCCAACCCACTCATGGAACAGTGATTTGGCTGCCAGCTCCGGAAACCCTAGATCGGGTCTGATTTTTTCCATGGCACCGTCTACGGTTCCTGGTGCCTTGGCAGTTACAAGTCCTCTCGTGGCTCCTGCTCTGGAGGTGGGCTCATTGGAGCAGGGTGTGACCCCAGTTCCGAGGTTGTCTTTCTCGGTTCCAGGCTCCCATCCATCTTCAGGCGGGCCCGCCTTCCAGATTATGGAGAGAGAGCCCTGTCCTCAGCAGGCTCACAGTTGGCACCAACCCCGTCAGGGTGTCACATTTATATATCTTCTGGCTCACAGCTGACACAATCTGCTACCTTGGGGCAGTGGGCACAAGAGCAGCAAGATACCCTATTGCAGAGTCCCCCATCTTTGGAGTCCACCTCAGACCTTCCCCCTGAGGAGCCACCCCATAAGAGATCATGCAAGAGGAAGCACCTGGATTCTCCAGAAGAATCAGTCACTGAAGATACAGATTTCGATGAAGGGGAGGGCTCCCCTCAGTCACCCCTTGAAGATGTCTCCTTCTGAGACATCTTGGAAATTCTAAAACAGAGGGGTCATTGGAAGCCCACCAACCCATCCTCCAAGGGACTCTATTTTCTTGCAGGCTTTTCGTGCCTGGCCTTCTACTTCTTGGGTGACTGCTCCTGCCAATGAACTGGTCAAACACATCTTGCAGCGTGCATGGAAGATTCCTGTTACCATAGAGCCAATCCCCCAAAGACCGGACAAAATTCTTTCAGCACTTGAGGATCAGCTCCACTGGTCTAAGGGTTTAGCAGCGGATGCCATGGTGGTGGCGGCTACCACAAAAAAATAACTTGCCGAGGAGAATCCAGCTGTCCATCCTCCAAACTGAGAGTCCCAGGCAATGGACAGATTCAGGAAGCGGTTCTTTGCTTCAATGACCTTCGCCATACAGTCCGTCCAGTAATTTTTTTGGCACACTTCACATGACTCCAAAGGGATCTGATAACTGAGCTTTCAAAGACCTTAGCGGGAGCAGTGTCTGATGAGGTCTGGGATAAGGTTGCCTCCCAGCTTGCCACCCTAGAGTTGATCTCCAACTCGTCCATGCCGCTTATTGCACATACAGCAAAGAGATGTCCAGGGCAGTGGGTACAGGCATTGCCATTAGGTGTCATGCCTGGATGGGCTTATGTGACTTTGTGGACCCCTTCAAGTCTTCCTTTATCAATCCTCCTGTTGATGCTACCTCGTTATTTGGCCCCAAAGTCAGAGACACATTAGCCAGGTGTGAGAAGGACGGATAGACCCATTCTGCTGTGGGGATGCATTTTTCCACTACTCAATGACCTTACTCAAGGAATCAGAGGAGTGGAAAGATGTGGTTCAGAAGGTCCCAAGGGCCTTTTTGGGACATACATGGGGAGTATTCCTCCCGGGGCAGAGAGGGGCACTCCTTGGGAAGATGCCCCTCCCATGGCAGAGGGGGCCCACACAACCAGGGTTCCAGGGATTCTTTCTCTGGACGAACCTACCAGCGCTTATGAGCAGAGGCCTGATTGCTTACCTTTGGAAGCAGTCAGGGGAAGATTCTCTCTGCACCTTTCAGCCTGGCACGCAGTAGCATCTGATTTCTGGGTGCAGACAATAATTACCAGAGGTTACCATATCTCCTTCAATCTTTATCCCAGACCACAAAGGCAAATCCCCAATGTTAAACCCAGTCAGAGGGATATAGCAGCACTAGAAATTCAAAAGCTGCTTCAAAAAAAGTCATTCAAACAGTCCCACCAGACCAAATAGGATCTGGATTTTATTCAAGATTCTTTTTAGTGCCAAAAAAGACAGGGAACTGGAGGCCAATCCTAGACCTCAGTGTACTGAACAAATTTGTTCAACAGACAAAATTCAGGATGGTCACAGTTCGGTCTATTCTTCCCTTTCTGGAGAAAGATAATTGGATGCGTTTTATAGATTTTCAGGATGCATATTACCACATAAAAATGACAAGTACTCCAGAAGATATCTCTGCTTCTGGCTAGCAGCCAGTCATTACCAATTTTGAGCACTGCCCTTTGGTCTCACCACAGCCCCCAGGGTGTTCACCAAATGCATGGCAGTGGTAGCAGCTCACTTAAGGCTACAGGGATTCCATGTGTTTCCATATTTAGATGACTAGCTCCTCACCGCCCCCACCAGGCATCTGCTGCTTTCCACCTTGGACTTCATTCTAATGCTTGCAGAGTTCTTAGGCATCTCAATAAACAGGGAAAAGTCAAAATTATTCCCCACACAGGACATAGAATTCATCGGAGCAAATCTAAACACAAAATCCTGCGTGGCTGCTCTTCCTCTTCACAGACTAGTAAGGTTGAGGTCACAACTTCAAGTGATACTCTCTCAAGACAATGTTCCGGCTCATCTAGTCTTACAGGTCCTTGAATCCATGGCAGCAGCAGTCACCCTTGTTCCTCTGGGGAAGTACAACATGAGGCTGCTTCATTGGCTCCTGGTGTCACAGTGATCACTGTTAACTCACCCGGTGTCCCACCCAATCCGCATAACTCACAGATGCAAGCAGGATTTATGTTGGTGGATGAAGCCAGAAGAGAAATTATGGAGCAGCCCCTTTCCCCCACTCAGCCCAAGGCTGTAGTGACCACGGCTGCATCCCTGATGGGGTGGGGGAGGCATTTTCAGGGAAAGACAGTCTACGGCACTTGGTCCCCTCAAGAGGCCAGTTTGCATATCAACATTCTAGAACTGAGGACAGTGCTGTTAGTATTGCAAGCATTTCAATCTGCCCTCCCTTCAGGGACAATTGCTATTCAGTCAGACAACATGTCTGTGGTCTGGTACATCAAAAAACAAGGGGAAACCAGATCCTACCCTCTGTGTTGGGAATCCCTAAGAGTTTGGGAATGGGCAGTCACCTCCAACCTCTTTCTGATAGCATTGCAATGCACATTCAGGAGATCTCCAACGTAATTGCAGACAAACTGAGCAGATGCATTCTCCTTCCTCATGAGTGGTCTCTCAATCTCAATGTAGTGATAAAGATCTTTCATCGATGGGATCAGCCTTCCTGTTCACCTCTCCCATAAACCACAAATGCAGCAGCTACTTTTCCCTAGTTTCCCCTCGGGGGAGTCCCCGAGAGATGGTCTTCTCCATGATTGCCCCCCAGGACTTCTTTATGCCTTCCCACCGATCCCTCTAATTCCCTCATTTCTGAAGAAAGCCCAATGGTTGAGAAGCAAAGTCATTCTCATTCCACTTTATTGGCCCTGTCAAGTCTGGCTTCCCTTTCTCTGGCCTCACTTAGTTCACCATCCGTGGATGCTGGATCCAACTCCAGACCTGTTATCCCATCTGCAGGGCCTAGTCCATCCCACGCTACAATATCTCAAGCTGACGTCTTGGTTTCTACACTTCCAGTAATTGCCAGGTGAGATGATTTATCTTCCCCAGTTCAAAAGATACTTTTGGCTTCTCATAAACCTTCCACCAGAAAACTTTATCTTAGTAAATGGAAGAGATTTGTGTTTTGGTCTGATGAAAAGGGTATTGATCCTTTATCATCCCCAATCGATAAGGCCTTGGAATACTTAATCACCTTATTTCAATTGGGAGCCTCTACTTCTACCATTAGAGTTCATTTAGCTGCCATTTCAAATTTCCACAATGGATTCGATGACCATTCCTTAATGTCTCACCATCTATGCAAAACCTTTCTTAAGGGCGTTTTATATTTAAAACCACCTTTCAAGGAGCCCATTGTGCCTTGGAACTTAACGTTGGTCTTGCAATGTTTGGTCCATCACCCTTTCAAGCCAGCAGCCCCCTGTGATATCAAGTTTTTATCTTGGAAGACTCTGTTCTTGGTAGCCATCACTTTGGCCAGGAGAATTTCAGAGTGACAGGCTCTATGTGTTAAACATCCATATATCATTTTTAACAAGGATAGAGTACCACTCAGAACTAATCCCTCGTTTCTACCTAAAGTAGTGTCAGATTTCAATATCAATCAAACCGGAGATTTACCCGTCTTTTTCCCAAATTTCTCAAACAAGGGATACTATTGCTTGCATTTGTTGGATGTACACAGACAATTACATTTTTGTCTGGATAGAACAAAACCATTTAGAAAATCGGACTGTTTCTATCTTTTTCAGGTATTAGACTGGGCAAACCAGTTTCAAAAGTTACTCTGTCAAAATGGTTGAGAGATTGCCTTACTTTTGTTTATAGTAAAAACAACCTGGACTTACCAACAAAAATTAATGCACATTCCACTAGATCAGTTTCCACTTCAGTAGCCTTTCATTCCAGAGCTTCTATGGATGATATATGTGCAGCCACAACTTGGGCTACCCCCCCATACCTTTATCACTCATTACAAATTGCATACAGTCTCCAGGGGGAGAGCATCTATTGGCTCTATGATGCTCAGGAATATCCTTCCCTAAGGCCTACCAGGGACGAAAGTAGCTAGGGACTCTGTCCCAACAGTCCAAGAATGAATGAAGATTGACAACATCAGATAAAGAAGTTATGTTCTTACCATAATGTTCCATCTGTGTTGTCAATCTTCGTTTATTCTTGACATCCCACCCTCATTTGCATCCAAAAGAATCCTGGAGGTTCTGAATTAGTCCTGGGATTCTAGTAGGGTTGCTGCTCAGACAAAGCTTCCATGATTTTCTACCCTATGGGCAAAACTCGATCTGAGCAGAAGGGAAGAGAGGCGCAGTATAGGTAGCCTTAGCTTGAGAGTTTTTGGCTGGCGTGAGCTTGATATAATGGCCGAGTCGGTTCCAAGGATCACTCCGAACCCAACAGTCCAAGAATGAGTAAAGATCAACAACACAGATGGTATGGTAAGAACATGACTTCTTTTCTGAACTATCTATTTAAGCAACACACCACTAGTGACTGAAAAAAAAAACTGATTGCACACACAACCTGTTGCATATTACCATGCATGGCCAAACTTTCCACATTCAATCACACTCATTTACATAAACACACACACACACACACACACACACACACACACACACACACACACACACACACACACACACACACACACACACACACACACACACACACACACCATTGCAAATAAAATCTGTGCCTCCCCACCCCACAGTTTTACATAATACCACCTCTGAAGCTGTACATCAGTGGAAAAAGGATATATTCCCAGTCTCTGCTGAATTTCAGTCTCACAGTAAAATACTTGCCAGTTATGATTTTCTGTGAAAATCTATCAACCAGAATAGATGTCAGGACATTTGATAAGCTGTTCTGTCATACATATATTGCAAAAGACATAAATTGAAAGTATTAATACAATTAAAAACTATTTAATTTACATTCTTATGGATGTTATAATACATATTACTGTAATAGAAAAACAGGTTATATCGGCTCCATCAGAAAAGTCATAAAAATACCTAAAAGTATTAGTAAAAACAAGGCTGATTTAATTTTAATTTTTATTGATGTTATATTACATGTTGCTGTAAGAGAAAAATATGATCTGAAGTAGGAACTTCATTTGTCAGCAACCTTTGGGTATCGGATCTGAACTCGGATCCGAGCCGGCAACTTGTTTCACAGCTTTTAGATCCGAGCTCCTAGCTCCTCCCCTTACCCATAACCCCCTGCCAACCCTGACTGACCTCAGATCTAGTTTGCCGCGCTTCGCTTCAAGACAGCATTTAGGTTACGAGCTCCTGCTCAGATAAGTCCTTTTATTGCTAATTGTGAATAATTCTTGTGAGAGTGAGTTGGGTTAGGTTCCTTCTTATTACTCTTTAGTATTTTAGTTAATATTTCTTCTCCTCCCCACCCTTCGCTGGTATCGTAGCTGTGTGTGTGTGTGTGTTGTTTGTGAGTTGGGGCCTTCTGTGCAAGTGAGTTTTATTTTTTTAGAGTAGTCATGTCTGAGGCCCCAAAGTTAGTTTTTTCGAAGTGCACAGAGTGTGGCCATAAGCTCTCCCCAGCGGATGGCCACACTCGGTGTGTCCGGTGCCTTGGGGTTGAACACCTTTACTCTGGATGTCCGATTTGCACAGCGTTCAACCCCAGGGCACTAAAGGACCGGAGGTCGAAGCTGATCCTAGCGAGACTCTTGCCCCCGGATTCGGCTTTGGCCTCCGGTACTTCTGTGGCCGCTTCCCAGGCTCCGGTGGCGGCCACTCCTGCCTCTCTCTCCCCGGCCGGGACTCAAACTCCCGCTACTGCGCCAGAGGAGGGGGAGGCCAGGAAGGAAAAGAAGAGGGAGAAGCACCACAAGCGGCGGGCCGAGGCCTCCGCTTCGGCCCCCCCCCCCCAGCTAAGCGGGCTTCTCCCTCCAGGTCTCCTCCTTCTCGGCTCCGGTCTCCATGCTTCTCACCGGGACCCGAGGAGGGGGAGACCCGATCGCCATCGAGGTCATCGAGGCGGCACTCCCGGCCAGCCTTGGTGGCCTCGTTGAGATCGACACGTAGTTTGTCTGAAGCTGATTTGGACCGGGTGATGAGAAGGTTCATCCAGGCCCAAATGCAGATGGGAGTGCTCCTGCCTCCCCCCCTCCGGGGGGAAGCTCAACACCCTTTTTTGCCTCGATAGCTCCTTCTCCGACCCGCTTCCTGGGTTCGGAGCGCTCGGAGCCGGGCAGCATTGGAGCCGGGGGTGGGTCGGCACCGACAGTATTGGGTACTTCGGCGCCGTCTCTTCCTTCGAGCTTGCCGGATCCAT
The DNA here is from genome assembly GCF_019279795.1 of Protopterus annectens. Lineage (NCBI taxonomy): Eukaryota > Metazoa > Chordata > Ceratodontiformes > Protopteridae > Protopterus > Protopterus annectens. The sequence continues at coordinate 644,213,559 of NC_056743.1, forward strand.
CCTTGTCGGATCCGAGCTCTCGGAGCCGTGCTCTGAGCTTCGGATCCGAGGGTTTTAGTGTGCCTTCGGCTCCATCCAGGTCAGAGCACACTGGCCCTTCAGATCCGATGGTCTCGGCGCGGGCTCCGATCCGTCCATCGGATCCGAGCGAGGGTCGACTCTTGGATCCCAGAGAGAGTGGCTCTCCCTTGGCTTTTGATGTGGTGGAGAGGGCACTGTTGAGTGCATCCAGGCCCCCGCTCCCTGCTACGGCTCCATCCCGTACTCCCTCTCATTTGGGTCAGGCTTCCGTCACCCGGCCACAGGGGCAACCTGCTTTGACGTCTCAGGTTGTTCCACTGGAACGAGACGTTGCTGGTGAGTCATCTTCGGACAGTCCCTCCCCCGAGGATGTTACTCACAAGCGGAAGTGTAAGAGGAGGCACGTGGACTCCCGAGTCCTTGAAAGAAGACACGGACTTGGATGAGAGGGAAGGCTCCCCAAGGTCACCCCCCGAGGATGTCTCCTTCGGAGACATCATGGAAATGCTTAGGATCGGGGGGGGTTGGTCTGCCCCCCAAGGCTTCCTCTGATGAGTCCGTGTTCCTGGAGGCGTTCGAAGCAGGCCCATCTACTTCTTGGGTGTCCCCTCCGGCCGACCCCCTGGTGGACCTTATTACCACCAGGGCGTGGAAGGAGCTGGACACTGTGGAGCCAGTTCCCAAGCGCCCCGACAGGATCCAGAGCCCCCCTTCAGAGAGGTCCCACTGGAACAAGCGTCCCCCCGTAGATGCCATGTTGGTGGCGGCAGCCACCAAGAGGGAATTAGCTCAGGATAGCCCCTTGGTCCATCCACCGAGCAAAGAGTCCCGCTCGATGGATCGCCTAGGGAAGCGGGTCTTTAGTTCAGCGACCTTCTCAGTAAGGTCCCTGAACTACATGGCACATGTTATCAGGATGCAGCGAGACCTTATCAAAGATTACGCTGCTTCCCCCCCGGAGTCCATGTCGGCGGAGGACAAGCAATTGTACTCCACTCGCATGGCCACTCTAAGATCTGTATTGAATACCTCTATGCAGCTTTTGTCCCATGCCACAGAGGGAGCCACAAGAGCCAGCAGAACAGGCCTAGTCATGAGACGCCAGGCCTGGCTCTGACAGTGTGACTTCGCGGAACCCTTCAAGGCATCATTTGCGAATGCCCCCTTTGATGGTTCTGCCTTATTTGGCAAGACCGTTCGCGAGACTTTGGTCCAGAGCAAAAAGGACGGGAAGACAACGTCTGCCATCGGAGTCAGCTTCTCTGCTCCCCAGAGGTCCTTCGCCAAGAACCAAAAGGGACAGAAGAAGATGTGGTTCTGGAAATCGCAACATTCCCAACCTGCTCCGGACAACCAGTCCTTCTGTGGCAGAGGAGGACAGGGTGGATGCCGCCCTAGAGGCAGAGGGGCCCAGAAGAATTTTGGGTCCAGCGAAACCTTCTCTGATCGGCCCACGCAGCAACCCTGAGGGGTTGCCCGACTGCTCCACTCTGGAGGCAGTCGGGGGGGCGTTTCTCGAGGCACCTGGCAGCTTGGGAGTCCATCACAACAGATCGCTGGGTGCTTCGTATCATATCCAGAGGTTACCAAATTCCCCTGTATCATGTCCTCAAATTCAGAAACCTCCCTGATGTACCACCCTATCAGACGGAGGTAGCTGCTGCAGAGATTCAGCAGCTCCTAGAAAAAAGAGCCATCCAACCCATCCCCCCAGACCAGCTCGGATTAGGTTTTTACTCCAGGTTCTTTCTGGTGCCAAAAAAGACGGGGGACTTAAGGCCAATTCTCGACCTCTCCTTTTTGAACCTGTCAGTAACCAAAGAAAAATTCCGGATGGTCACTCTTCAATCCATCCTCCACCTATTGCGGGAGAACGACTGGATGTGCTCAATAGATTTCAAGGATGCGTACTACCACATTCTAATGGACAGATGATCCAGGAGGTTTCTCCGCTTCCGGCTGGGAGCCAGCCACAACCAGTTCAGAGCCCTTCCCTTTGGTCTCACCACAGCCCCCAGGATGTTTACCAAAGTATTAGCAGCGATAGCAGCCCACCTGAGACTCCAGGGAATGCAGGTTTTTCCACACCTGGACGACTGGCTCCTGACCATCCCGACAAGGCATCTACTCTGCTCAGCCAGGGACTACTTCCTCCAGCTTGCTCCCCAGCTGGGCATTACTATCAACATGGACAAATCCTCTCTTGCTCCGACTCAGGTGATAGAGTTTATAGGGGCCAAGTTGGATACGAAAAACCGTCTAGCATTCCTGACTGCGGAACGACTACAAAACCTGAAGCTTCATGTGCGGGCCATCCTCCAATTAGAAGCTCCACCGGCGGAATTGGTCCTGAGGGTTGTAGGCTCCATGGCGGCGGCAATCACTCTTCTGCCATTGGCTCTTCTGAGTATGAGGGTCCTGCAATGGACCCTTCAAGTCCAGTGGTCCCTTCTTTATCACCCCCTAAGCCATCCTATTTCCCTCAGCAGGGCTTGCAGGAGGGCTCTCTTATGGTGGCTCCAATCTCCGGACCTCCATACGGGACGTCCCTTCTCCACGCCTCCTCCCCTCACCACGGTGACCACGGACGCCTCTCGCCTTGGGTGGGGGGGGCATTGCTCAAGCAGGACAGTCCAAGGCACGTGGAATGACACAGAGACCTCTTTGCATATCAATGTCCTGGAGATGAGGGCGGTGCTGTTGGCACTTCAGACCCTTCTTCCTGTAGGAACTATTGCGATACAGATGGACAACATGGCCGTTGTCTGGTACATCAACAAACAGGGGGGAACCAGGTCCTATCCTCTCTGTCGAGAGACCATGAGAGAGTGGGAATGGGCGATCTCCACCAACCGCTTTCTTATTGCAACGCACATTCTGGGACGGTCCAACATACTGGCAGACAGACTCAGCCGCACCATCCTTTCCCTTTACGAGTGGTCTCTCAACCCCCAGGTAGTGAAGCAGATTTTTGCCAAGTGGGGGCAACCCTGCCTCTCCCTCAAATACGAAATGCAACAGCTACTTCACTCTAATTCCCCCCTTCGGGGAATCCCCGAGAGACGCTCTGGTGCATGCTTGGCCTCCCGGTCTGCTTTATGCTTACCCTCCTCTACCCCTGATGCTGAAACTCATACAGAAAGCCAGTCAGTTGGGGAGCAGAATGATCCTCATTGCCCCATTCTGGCCTCGTCAAACATGGTTCCCTTACCTGTGGTCTCACCTGGTAAATCCTCCTTGGATTCTGGATCCCCTACCGGATCTAATATCTCATCCCCTAGGTCTCCTGGTTCCGAATCTGGACAACCTCAAGTTGGCAGCTTGGCTGCTCCAGTTAGTCAGGACTCCCGGAATCTCTTCCCCAGTTTAAGCCATCCTAGTAGCAGCACACAAACCTTCCACTAGAAAGGTCTATCGCAGTAAGTGGAAGCGTTTCTCCATCTGGGCGGAGCATCATAACTTGGATCCCTTCACAGCTCCATTGCCGACGATATTGGATTTCCTTACAGGACTTTTTCATCAGGGGGCTAGCTGCTCTACGGTGAAGGTTCAACTGGCAGCTATTTCTCATTACCATGTGGGACATGAGTCATGTCCGTTGATTAAGGCAAAATTGTGTAAAACCTTTCTCAAGGGTACCTTCCTGCTCAGACCTCCTGTCAAGGAAGTTGTACCCCCTTGGGATTTATCATTAGTTCTACAGGCCTTGATAGCTCCCCCTTTTGAACCTGCTGCTTTGGTTGACCTTAAGTACCTATCTTGGAAAACGGCGTTCCTTGTCGCTATTACTTCAGCGAAAAGAGTTTCTGAGCTTCAGGCCCTTTGTGTAAACCCCCCGTACTTGACCTTTCACCAGGATAGAGTGCACCTCAGGACCAATCCATCATTTCTTCCCAAGGTGACTTCAGAGGCTAATATCAATCAATCCATTAACCTGCCAGTCTTCTTTCCTAAGTATCAGAACAAAGGAGAATATAAACTGCATTCATTAGACGTACATAGACAACTGCGCTTCTACATTCATAGGACTGCTGGTCATAGACAATCCGACCAGTTGTTCATCTCCTTTGCCAAATTTAACTTAGGTAAATCTGTCTCTAAGGTCACTTTATCACGATGGATCTCACAGTGTATTCTTTAGGCCTATGAAAGTTCTGTGAGGCCGCACCTCAGGGAGTTCATGCGCATTCCACTCACTCTATATCTACCTCTGCCGCCTTTAGGTCTAGAGTGTCTTTGGATGATAGTTGTTCCGCAGCCACTTGGGCTTCATCTCACACTTTTATCAACTATTATAAGCTGGACATTATCTCCAGAGGGAGAGTATCCTTTGGCTCTGCAGTGCTCCGGAACATCCTTCCATGATGGCCGCCCAAGATCCAGGTAGCTGGGGACTCTGTCCCAAAGGTTGCTGACAAATGAAGTTCCTACTTCAGATTAAGAAGTTATGTACTCACCATAACGTCCCATCTGAGTAGGTAACTTCATTTGTCTGCAACCATCCCCCCTCCTTCCCCCTGACCTTCAGAATTTTAGTCCTGGATGTTCTACTTCTAGTCCCTTTCGGGACGTATTTAGCTTTTTAGCCGCTTGTATAAGGGCAAACTTGATCTGAGGTCAGTCAGGGTTGGCAGGGGGTTATGGGTAAGGGGAGGAGCTAGGAGCTCGGCTCTAAAAGCTGTGAAACAAGTTGCCAGCTCAGATCCGATACCCAAAGGTTGCAGACAAATGAAGTTACCTACTCAGATGGAACGTTATGGTGAGTAGATAACTTCTTATTATCTGCTTTGCAAGTGTTATTATTTATAGAATGTGGAGAGTTATACAAATGTTTTATACAGATGAGGCACTGTGTTTTCCTGAGGTGGAAAATGTTAGTATTTTCAAAGTTTCTATTGCCATTTGATAGCTTTGACCAGTTCTTATTATTTCTTCATCTCAGTATTATCAATGGATCATGTAGAGTTGATTCCCAAGTAATCATTCTAGAAAGTAATTCTGTTAGTCAAATGTAAAATTATTTTGTTTGTAAAAGGATGTCACTGGACCTGAATGAACACAGATATGTATAACTTATACAGTGAATTACATTAAAAAGAATTGTTAAAATCACAGATTTAGAATAAAACAAATTGCAGAATGTAGTTTTATTGTATAGCAAGTTCTGCTTCTCTTTCAGCTGTTCCCTTCAGGGGTCGCCACAGCGGATCATCTGTTTCCATTTCTTCCTGTCCTCTGCATATTGCCCTGTCACACCAACCACCTGCATGTCCTCTCTCACCACATCCATAAACCTTATCTTAGACCTTCCTCTTTACCTCTTACCTGGCAGCTCCACCCTTAGCATCCTTTTCCCAGTATACCCAGCATCCCTCCTCAGCACATGTCCAAACCAACGCAATCTTGCCTCTCTGTCTTTGTCTCCAAACCGTATAACCTGAGCTGACCCTCTAATATACTGATTCCTAATCCTATCCATCCTTGTCACACCCAGTGCAAATCTTAACATCTTTAACTCTGCCACTTCCAGCTCTGACTCCTGCCTTTTTGCCACTGTCTCCAACCCATACAGCATAACTGGTCTCACTACCCTCTTGTAGACCTTCCCTTTCACTCTTACTGGTACCCGTCTGTCACAAATCACTCCTGACACTCTTCTCCACCCATTCCACCCTGCCTGTACTCTCTTCTTCACCTCTCTTCCACACTCACCATTACTCTGAACTGTTGATCCCAAGTATTTAAACTCATCCACCTTCGCCAGCTCTACTCCCTGCATCCTCACCATTCCTCTGTCCTTCCTCTCATTGTCACACACATATTCTGTCTTAGTCCTGCTGACCTTCATTCCTCTCCTCTCTAGAGCATATCTCCACCTCTCCAGGGTCTCTTCAACCTGGTCCCTACTCTCACTACAGATCACAATGTCATCTGCAAACATCATAGTCCATGGGGCCTCCTGCCTGATCTCGTCTGTCAACCTGTCCATCACCATTGCAAATAAGAAAGGGCTCAGAGTTGCTCCTTGATGTAATCTCACCTCCACCTTAAACGCATCTGTCACTCCCACTGCAGACTTCACCACTGTCACACTACCCTTGTACATATCCTGTACCACTCATACATACTTCTCTGCCACTCCTGACTCCCTCATACAATACCACAACTCTTCTCTAGGCACCCTATCATATGCTTTCTCCAAGTCCACAAAGACAAAATGCAGCTCCTTCTGACCTTCTCTATATTTCTCCATCAACACTCTCAGAGCAAACAGCGCATCTGTAGTGGTCCTTCCCGGCATGAAACCATACTGCTGATCACTAATCATCACTTCCCTTCTTAACCTAGCTTCCACAAATCTTTCTCATAACTTCAAGCTGTGACTGATCAGTTTTATCCCTCTGTAGTTACTACAGCTCTCCACATCACCCTTATTGTTAAAAATAGGTACCAAAACACTTTTTCTCCACTCCTCAGGCATCCTCTGACTTTCCAAGATTTCATTAAATAATCTGGTTAAAAACTCCACTGCCATTTCTCCTAAGCACCTCCATGCTTCCACTGTTATGTCATCTGGACCAACAGCCTTTCCATTCTTCATCCTCTTCATAGCTGCCTGTACTTCCTCCTTGCTAATCTGTTTCACTCCCTGATTCACTATCCCCATATCATCCCACCTTCTCTCGTTCTCATTCTCTTCATTCATCAGCCCCTCAAAGTACTCTTTCCATCTGCTCAACACACTCTGCTCGCTTGTGAGTACTTTTTCCTCACTATCCTTTATCACCCTTAACTGCTGCACATCTTTCCCAGCTCGGTTCCTCTGTCTTGCCACTTGGTACAGGTCCTTTTCTCCCTCTTTAGTGTCCACCCTTTCATACAACTCTTCATATGCCTTATCTTTAGCCTTCACCGCCTCTCTGTTTGCCATGCTCCTCATGTCCTTATACTCCTGTCTACTTTCTTCATCTCTCTGACAATCCCACTTCTTCTTCGCCAGCCTCTTCCTCTGTATACTCTCCTGTACTTCCTCATTCCACCAAGTCTCCTTGTCCTCCTTCCTCTGTTCAGATGTCACACCAAGCACCTTTCCAGGTGTCTCCCTTACCATCTCTGCTTTAGTTACCCAACTATTTGGTAGCTCTTCACTGCCCCCCAGTGCCTGTTTTAACTCTTCCCTGAACTCCACCTCACAATCACCCTTTTTTCAAATTCCACCATTTGATCCTTGGCACTGCTCTCACACTTGTCCTCTTCTTGATCACCAACGTCATCCTACAGACCACCATTCTATGCTGCCTAACTACACTTTCCCCTGTCACCACTTTACAGTCTCCAATCTCCTTCAGACTGACCTTCCTGCATAGGATATAATCCACCTGTGTGCATCTTCCTCCACTCTTGTACGTCACCCTATGCTCTTCCCTCTTCTTAAAATATGTATTCACCACAGCCATGTCCATCCTTTTCACAAAATCCACTACCATCTGACCTTCTGCATTCCTCTCCTTAACACCATACCTGCCCATCAGTTCCTCAACCCCTCTCTTCCCTTCACCAACATGCCCATTGAAATCCGCTCCAGTCACCAGTCTCTCACCCTTGGGTACACTCACCACCACTTCATCCAACACACTATAACCAGTTGGCTATAATAATTTAATTCTATAATGTCCGTTAGTTGGGTAAATTAGGCAAATCAACTTGAGTGCTCAACTACCAAGTAGTAACTGTCCACTCAAGGTAGCAGTTAATATTTTAAATGCCAGCAGTTTATGAGTCTATTGTGGGTTTACAACATACAGTATAAACAAAGGTCCTATTGTAGCACTCAGCTGCTTGTGGCTTAGCAGGATAAACAATGAAGTTGAATGAAACAAAACAATCCAGCAGTCATAGTTTTAAGGTAGTTAAAAGGATTGCAAAGTAAATAATTTAAATGCTAAATATCTAAAGATTTTTTTTTTATTTTTCCCTTATACTTGGTAAGCATCAGCCCCTTCTGTAAGTCTTGAGCTTACACTAAAGCCAACTGGAGGGACTATCATCCATTCAACTCTGAAGAGTGATTGGTTTGTACCTTCCTGTCCCATGTCAGGATTGACCAGGATCTGGCTCCACCCATCCAGACCTGGAACAATTGTGTTTAAGGATATATACTTTTTTTTGCCAGTCTTGTTTTCTTGTAGCAAGGAAGCTTATTTTACTTAATTAGATTAATCCCTGGCCTTATAGATCTGGTGTGCAAAGTACTGAAGCAAGGATGCACAATACTAACCATGTGATGCATGTAAGCTTTTGCTCATATGCCAGTCTCAACTTCAGTGTCATACACTGCTTCATGCAGACCAAGCACATGCCATGACTCTTCTTACTGCTGCAGTTAGACCAGCTTCTGCTAGACGCCCCTACAACAATGATATGATATGCCATCTTGCCAATAAAATTAATAAGCCAGCTGCTGTGACTCATTTCCACCTCTGCTTTCACTGGGACCAGGGATTGTTTCTGAACCTGACTTGTAGTCAAGGCTTTATTCCTGCATGCCACAGTACTGACAAATATAGAAGTTTTTTTCAGAAGGTAAACACAATTCCATAGACAACACTATTTGTCAATCAAACACAGAATGGCTAAACCAATAAATAGGTAGAACACTAATGTATAATTGATAGAAATCAATATGGCATGAAATACAATGAGAAAGCATAAGAAAATATGGAAATAGTAATATTAGTCTTATCTTTTAAATGATGTAGGTGGTTAGACATTAAGGATTCTATGTTAACAGACTCGCTGATAAATGGAGGTACAATGTTACCTGGTCACTTTTATCTGAGGGAGGAGTCAGCACAGTGTCCTAGCAGAAGTCAGGTCTAAAGACAGTGCAGATTAATAGTGTCATTATTTAGGGAGTGATACAAGTAAGGCTCAAATCAAACTAAAAGCTTAGCATCTCTTCTGCAATATCAACAGAACAGTTTGAAAGGATAGGTATGTTTCACAGAGGCTACCACTGCTATGGAACAGACATCCCGTCCAAATAAAACAAAGTTCAAATTATCTGTGGTAGGATCTCAGTTATTCTCATTAAGGGTAGTATATAAATCTGATGTTGTTAATCTTCGTTCATTCTTTACTGATGGTTATCGGTTCCATCATCGAAACCGAGCCAGCCAATATCAAGCTCGCATTAGCCAAACCCTCTCAAGCCAAGGTCCTACCCAGAATGCTCTGCTCCCTGTTACCCCAGATCTCGTTTGCCGCGTTGCTGTGCAGCCGTGTCAAGACTTTCTCTCAGCTGTCTAATTTTTTTAAAGTTTATATATTATTACTCTAAATTTTTTCTCAAAAGTTTATTCTAATATTCTCCTACCCTATCGCACACTTTAGACTCTCTCCCTTTAGACTTTTCCCTTTATTATTCTCTTTTCTTACCTTGTGGTAATTCTCATTTACCATCGTTGGTAATTCTTCTTTTTCTCCCTTTACCCTTTTCGTTGGGTAACCTTTATTCTTCCTTTTGGTACTGTGCTTCTTCTCCACACCAGTTATGTCGGATAAGAAAAGTAGCGTTGGTTTCAAGCAGTGCAAGGATTGCAGCCGTAAGATACCGTTTTCCATTGGCCATGACTTGTATCTGTCTTAATGTCTCCCACTTGACTGTGGATCCTCCGTGTGGCATTTGTAAAAATTTCTCTGCTAGGACTCTCAACGAGAGGAAGAATAAGTTAATTTTGAAAGGTCTCATCAAGTCTCCTTTCTTTGAGGCTATTTCTGGGTCGGTGGGCTCACCCCCTCCTGTTAAACCCCGCAAGAGACGTTCTTCCTATTCTTCATCAAAGTCACTCCCTTTGTCTCCATCTGGAGATCATAGGGAGTCGACTCACAAGAAGGTGAAATTGATTACTACTCCGGCGCTGCCCCCTGTGACCCTGTCGGTTCCAGGTTCGGCACAGCCCCAAATTATTCTGACTACAGCCATGTCTCCTTTATTGATACTGGCACTGAAATTCCAGGTGCAGACAACTACAGTTCCAACAGTTCTGTCGCAACCTTTAATGGCACCATCAATACAGGTTCAGTCCCCTTCGGCTCCAGGTATGACTCTTCTGTACTTCACGGTGTAGACATTTTCGGCACCGACAAGTGCTTTGGTGTAGTCCTTCTTGACACCATCTTTATTGCCAGTGCAGACACTTTCCACTATGGCACTGTACCTTTTGGTCCAAACCTTTGCCTTTACGGTGCAGACACCTTCAGCTACTACAGCACTGACATCTTCAGCGTAGACTTGTTCCACATCGTTTTCTTCGGTGCAGACTTCCTTGGCTCCGAGCTTTGCATGTATTGAATTAGCAAGGACAAAATATTCCCCTTCACTGGATCCTTTTGTTAGCAGTCAGTATAGTCCTTTCCTAGAAAGGCCAGAATCACCATCAGCTTTCTCCATGAAGTCAACCAAGAGTCTATCTGAACAGGATGTGTTGCGGCTTGTTGACCACTTGCTTGTGGCTAGAGGTTTCTCTCAACCGTTGAAGTCTATGTTCCCTCATTCAGGTTATATATCTCCTCAAACCCCAACGTATTCTCCTCCTTCGACTTCCACCCAAGTCTCGAAGCCTATTAATCCGACAACAGCTTCCCTCCCTCCGACTCCAAAAGTGGACAAATGCTCAAGAAGGTACCGCTGCTTCCATAAAGAAGCCAGTCCCTACCAGTTTCGAGCACTGCCCTTCGGTCTCCGTACCAACCCCCAGATCAGGTTTGCTGATACTTATACTGATAACCCAACCTGAAAAAATACTTGTGACCTATAAAGGCAGGCCATAGGCTGTCCATATGATAAGGCCCGGGGGAAGGAGGGAGGGACGGTTGAAGACAAATAAAGTAGAACTACTCAGATGGAATGTTATGGTGAGTACATAACTTCTTTATCTGAAGTAGTTTACTTAATTTGGTCTTCAACCTGTGGGACAGAGTCCCCAGCTACTAAACTCCTGGGTGGCCCTCATGGAGGGATATTCCAGAGTACCACAGAACCAAAGGATGCTCTCCTTCTGGAAGTCAAATCCAATTTGTAATGAGAAATAAATGTATGAGATGAGGACCAAGTAGCTGCAGAACAAATATCATCCAAAGAGACTCTAGACCAAATGGCCGCAGACGTAGCCATGGACCTAGTGGAATGAGCTTTCACCTGCCCGGAGGAGATATGTCTCTGCTCTTATAGACCTGAAGGATGCATGAATAAATCCATCTAGCAATAGTGACCTTGGAGATAGGTTTACCCAAAAAGGGTTTATAGAAGGATACAAATACTTGATCAGATTTACGGAAATCTTTTGTCCTATGTAAATAGAATCACAATTGTCTATGAACATCCAGCAAGTGGAGTTTGTATTCCATCTTGTTAGTAAAATTAGGAAGGAAGACTGGTAAGTTGATGGTTTGATTGATATTAACTGGTAACGCCACCTTGGAAAGAAAGGATGGGTTGGTCTGAAGAGGAAACCCTATCTTTGTGGAAAATCATATAAGGAACTTTGATGGACAAGGCCTGCAGTTCTGAAACCCTTTTCACAGAGGTAATAGCCACCGGAAAAGCTGTTTTCCAGGATAGGAATTTTAGATCTGTGGTTGCAGCGGGTTCAAAAGGCAGAGCGACCAAACCTTGAAGAACCATGGTAAGGTCCCATGGAGGAACAGGATCCTTGACCGGGGGGGGGGGTAACAGAAAAGTTCCTTTGATAAAGGCTTTACATAGCCTGGAGGAGGCTAGAGAGGCAGTATTCTCACCCACTTGAAAATGAGAAATAGTAACCAATTGAACCTTGACAGTAGAGGAACTAGCTCCTTGTTGAAAAATGTCAGCTAGAAACTCAAGAATGGCAGGAATAGGAGCCGTGAAGGGGTCTAAACTCCTTTGAGAGGCCCAAAAAGAAAAGCGTTTCCATTTACTGTGATAAACCTTCCTGGTAGAAGACTTATGAGCAGCCACCAAAATAGACCTAACTGAGGAGGATAATCCAGGAGTCCTAGCAATCACGGGAACTGGAGCAGCCAAGCCATGAGCTTCAAACTGTCCAGGTTCGGATGAGGAACCCCCGATGGGTTTGAAATCAGATCCTGAATGGGATCCAATATCCAAGGCGGAGCCAGAAGATGAGACCAAAGGAAGGAAATGGCCAAAACGGGGCAATGAGGATCACTTTGCTCCTCAGTCGACAAGCTTTCTGTAGAAACCTCTGAATAAGAGGTACTGGAGGGTAAGCATACAGAAGACCGGGAGGCGAAGCATGGAGTAGAGCATCTCTGGGGATTTCTCCCGGCAGGGGATTCAGAGTAAAAAACTCGCTGCACTTTGCATTGGAAGGAGATGCGAAGAGATCGCAGCAAGGCTGACCCCAGTCGAGGAAGATCTGCTCTGCTACTGAAAGACTCAGAGACCACTTGTAAGGCATCAGAATAGTCCGACTTAACCTGTCCGCTAGAATGTTGGACTGTCCCGGAATGTGCGTTGCGATAAAAAAGCGACTGGTGGAGATCGCCCATTCCTACACTCTCATGGCCTCGTGACAAAGGGGTTAGGACCTGGTCCCTCCCTATTTGTTGATATACCAGACCACTGACATGTTGTCTGATTGAATTGTAATGGTTCCCAGAGGAAGAAAAGCATAAAAGGCCTGCAATGCTAAAAGGACCACCCTCATCTCTAGAACGTTTATTTGCAAGCTGGTCTCTACAGGGGAACACAGGCCTTGGACTGTCCTGCCCAAACAATGCCCCCCCACCCGAGTTGGGAGGTGTCCGTGGTCACTGTGGCTTGGGCAGGGGCTGGAACAAAGGGTTGTCCCTCCATGATGTCCGGAGAACACATCCAACATATGAGAGACGACTGACAGACTCGACTGAGTTGTATTGGATAAGACAATGAAAGTTCCAACAGGGACCATTGTACAGCTAATGTCTACTGTAGAATTCTCATATGTAATCGGGGACATGGGAGAAGTGTTATGGTCACCGCCATTGAACCTAGAGCCTTCAACACTGATTCCACTGTTGGAAGTGGAGAATAGTAGATTAGAGAGACATGCATCCTCAGGTTCTGTACTCTCTCCTAGGTCAGAAATATTTTGCACTGTAATGTATCTATCCTTGCACCAATGTAGTCTATCACCTGGACAGGATCTAGTAGTGATTTGGATGTGTTGATTGTGATCCCCAAATGCAGGGCAAGTGTTAAGAAGTAATCTCTGGTTTGAGAGAGTAGATGCCTGGTGGGAGCAGTGAGGAACCAATCTTCTAGGTACGGATAGACCTGAATCCCCTGAATCCTCAGGTGAGCCACTACCACCGCCATCACTTTGGTGAACACCCTGGGGGCTGTGGTGAGACCAAAGGTTAGGGCTCGAAATTGGTAATGATTGATTCCTAGCCAGAAGTGGAGGAATCTCCTGAAGTTTCTGTGCATTTTTATGTGATAGTAAGCATCCTGGAGGTCTAATGAGCACATCCAGTCACTCTCTTGCAGGTACGGCATGATGGACTGTAGTGTGACCATCCAGAACGTCTCTTTGGCAACTGACAGGTTCAGGGTAGATAGGTCCAGAATGGACCTTAAGTCCCCTGTCTTCTTTGGCACAAAAAAGAACCTGAAGTAGAAGCCCGATCCAGACTGATCTGGGAGGGCGGTTTTGATGGCTCGTTTTTTTAATAGCTTGGAAATTTCCTGTGCTGCTGCCTCCCTTTGCGTGGGTGGTACATCCGGGAGGTGTTTGGGAGAGTTGGGAAAATCCAGAAAGGGGATAGAGTATCCTCTGAATATGATATGAAGCACCCAGCGATCTAATGTTATGGACTCCCATGCTGCCAGGTGCAAGGACAATTGTCCCCTGACTGCCTCCAGAGTAGAGCAGTTGGGCCACCCTTCAGGGTTGCTGTCCGGGTCTGTCCAAGAAAGGTTCTCAATACCCAAAATTCCTCGGACCCACTGTGCCCCTGGGCCAGCATCCATTCTGTCCCCCTCTGCCTCTGGGGGAAGAAGAGCCATGAGTGTCCTGGGAATACTGCAACTTCCGGAACCACATCTTCTTTTGCCCTCTCTGGTTCTGGGAAAAGGACCTTTGAGGGTTAGAGAAGCGGATCCCGATGACAGACAGTGTCTTCCCATCCTTCTCACTCTGGACTAAGGTCTCTTTGACGGTCTAACCAAAAAGAGTAGAGCCTTCACTTGGGGCATTGGCAAAGGACACCTTGAAACGTTCCAAGAATTTACATAGTCTGAGCCAGGTGTTGCGCCTCATGGACACACCAGACCCAGCCGCCCTAGCCGCTCCTTCAGTAGCATGTGAAAGGAGTCGCATGGACGTGTTGGAGACTGCTTTCAAAGTGGCCATCCTCGTGGAGAACGCGTCCCTGTCCTCCTGCGACATGGACTTAGGGTGAGACTCTGCCAGCTCCTTTAACAGGTCAAGTTGGAGTCTCGTGACATGTGCCAGGTAGTTCAGCACCCTAATAAAAAAGGTAGCTGAAACGTAAGCCCGCTTTCCTAAGTGGTCCATCATCCATGGCTCTCTGTCAGGAGGATGAACCGAGGAACTCTCCTGGGCTAGTTCCTTCTTTGTGGCTGCTGCTACCACCATAGCATCTATGGGGGAGCCCTTGTTCCATGCCGGCCTATCAGAAGGTGGACTCAAAATCTTGTCAGGTCTAAGTTTCATATCCTCCATACAATCACCACTACATGAAATAGTAATGGACTTGACGTGTTTTGGTTGAAATGTTACTTTGAAACATATATTTGGTAGTAAAGATGGTGATGAAGATGTGAAGACAAGTATATATCAAAACTTAGTAGCTTTGTTCCTGCTATTCATCCTTCAGTGGAAATGTTCAATCGACTTTGTGAACAAGAGATATATGAAAACAGGCAAGGAAATAACTCTAAGCAGTATCGTATCTTGACCCAAAAGGAATTCCAAGGGTTAAATGAACTGAGGCAGCGAACAGATATTGTGATAAGACCAGCAGATAAAGGTGGAGCTATTGTGGTGATGATATCCAATAACTACACAACTAAAGATGGAAGATCTGCTCAGCAAAAAAGAAACATACTTAGTGCTAAGCAAAAAAAATCTAAATGCATTGATAAATAATGTAAAAGACAGTCTGTATGAGATGCTAATGAACAGGATGATAACTAAGGAGCCATATGACTTTTTTGAAGTCTCTCACCCAACTGTACCAGCAATTAGAGGACAGCCTAAAATACACAAAGACTGCCTCGAACCACCAATGTGTCCGATAGTAGCAGAAAGAGGCTGGGTCACAGATCCACTATCTATCTATCTGGAGAGTGAATTAAAGACACTATTGACCAGAACAAACACTGTTATAAATGACTCAGCAGACTTCTTGCAAAATCTACATAGAAATATGGAAACTAAATGCTTGTTTGAAGACTTGTTTTTGGTAATTTTGGATGTAAATAATTTATTTACGTGCATACCAAATGAGTTTGGCATAGAATCCATTCAGAAATGTGCTAGTCCATTTCTATCTAATACCCCATTAATTTTCAGTTTACTAGAATTGGTACTGGAAAACAATGTGTTTACTTATGGCAATACTTATTACTGGCAGAGATGGAGGGTAGCAATGGGGACCCCCTGCGCTAATAGCTATGCCAATCTGGTACTTGCCCAGTGGGAAGATGAATGGTTGGATGACACCAGAAATACTTGGACCAACAAACTACTATTGTATAGTAGATTTGTGGATGATATCTTTATTGCATGGGAAGGAAGTGAAACTTCACTCAACAATTTCATTGATTTTTTGAGTATGACAACTACCTTCCTGAAATTCCAGGTTAAAAGCTCATGTCATGAAACTGAATTTTTGAATGTGAAATTGAGTTTAGATCCTGTAAAAGGTATTGAAACAATGATATACAGAAAACCTATGTGGTGTAATCATATGCTACACTACTCAAGTATGCATCACAGACAAATTTTCCACAATATAGTGGACAATCAAGCAGTACGAGTATTGAAACTTTGTACAGACGAAGACGTTTATTTGATGGAACATGAGAAACTGTTGAATAATTTCATGGAAAGAGGGTATAAAGAAAAAAGATTACTAAAGGCAAAGAGCAAATATTAGAAATATGTGAACATAAAGGTAGACCTCATTATTCTAAGAGGAGTGAACAAGAGATGAAGCAGAATAAAGAAAGCTGCTCCAAAGAAAACAAAGTAAGGTGTACGATCACATATAGCACAGACAATGCAGCTATATGTGGCACTATTAGAAAATATTGGTTGATTTTAACTTCAGATATTAGAATTAAAGAACTGATAGAAGAAAAACCCAGCTTTGCATTTAAGAGCAAAAAGAATCTAAAGAGGCTTTTATGCCAAAAAGATGGAATAGAGATGAGAAATGATATCACTTAGGCTGCTCCTACAAGGCCTAACAGAGGTACAGGCAAATGTGGTTTCTGTAAAGCTTGTGCTTGGATTAACACACAAGATACATTTATACATCCTGTAACAAATAAATATGTACTTTCCAAGGGCTAGTGAATTGCAACAGCAGGAACCTAGTATATGTTGCAACCTGTAGTATTTACACAGCTTATTATATAGGCAAAATGAAGAGAGAATTTAAGGAATGTATTCTTCGCCAAATATGTGATATAAGAAACATGGTAGTAACTAATTCTCTCTCCCAACATATCTCTATTTTTGAGAACCACTCTTTTAGATTTATGGCTTTAAGGAACATAAAAGAAAGTATACAAGGTGGTGACCTAATGAATAAAACGGAAGCTGAAGAAGCAAGGTGGATTATGGATCTGAGAGCAGATCACCCCCCAGGACTGAATGGGGTAGTACCCCTAAAACCTATATTAAAAGAGCGAGGCCTGAGAAATAAAAAGTGAATACAATCTAAGATTTCACTTTAAGGAATGATGTCTTCAGAATGGGAGTGGCAACTGCTTTGTATATAAAAAGGAAGTTTTTCTTATTTCTAAAAGGATCTGAAGAAGGTTAAGCATAACCAAAACCGCTTATCCTGTATTTTACTGTTTGTTTTACTATTTGTTTTATATAATAAAGAGTTTTTAACAGTCTAATTAGAACTGGGAAGCTCCTACTTAGATTGCCGTTTGTATCAAGAGTGTTTTAGCTGTTTTTAACAGCTCAACAGTTCTTGTAAGAGCTGGTAAGCTTCACCTTAAATTGCTGTTTATCAAGAGTGCTTCAGCTGTCTTTAACAGCTCAACAGTTCCTATAAGAGCTAGCAAGCTTCAACTTAAACTACTGTTTATATTGAGTGCTTCATCTGTTTCTTACCAGCCCAACAATTCTTGTAAGAGCCAGCAAACTTCCACTCTAACTGCTGTTTGTATCGAGTGTTTCAGCTGCTAACAGATCAACAGTTTTAGCAAGCTTCAATTTAAACTGCTGTTTGTAACAGCTCAACAGTTCTTGTAAGAGCTACCAAGCTTCCGCCTAAACTGCTGTTTGTACTGAGAGTGTTTCAGTTATCTAAATATTTGAGAGCAAGAGGTGGCACGTTCATTCTTTTTTCTTATACATTTTATATTTGTTTGAGCAGCCTTTAGTGGTGTGATTTGCTTTTTGTGCTTAGTATTTTTATTTGCCTATCACTCCACACTGCTTTGCTTGTATGGAGAATTTATTAAACGGAAACAATTCTTTAGAAGCTGTAAACAAAAGGACGGCTACAAACCTTCAATTAGGTGCACTGAATCCATTATTAATGTTGAACTTGGAAAGCAATGAAATAGAGGTGAGCTCTGTTGAGGAAAATAAGAATAATTTTGTTGATGTATTTAAGGAAGTGGAAAATGCCACATATAAGTTGAAATGCTTACAATGGTAGCGCTTCCATATGGAGGCTTGCCTTCACCATCAAGTAATTCCTAGGGGACTACGAGTTAGATGCATGCCGAGCTATGGGAATGCATATCCTGACTTGTTAGCAAAATGGCAAAAGTTGAATATTGAAACAAGTTTTAGTTATATGAAACTTCTCATAGAGTTTTTTAAGCCCCATGAGGAAGAAGGTAGTAATCTGCTTGAAGTGAAACAGAGAACTAGAAGAAATGGATCTGACAGAAAGAAATCTATCACAACTAATTACATTACAAGAAAAATTGGATGCATATGATACTAAACTTAAAGTTGTCAAATGGGGCAAACTAGCTAGATAATATAAAGATTTTAAAAATGGCCATTTATTTGAATGGCCGAAAGAACAACGAGAAGGCACGAACTTGTCAACGAAGCGAGATGTAGCCCCAGAACAGTTGGTTTCAGAACCCTCAAAAGAAGGGTTCAGACCCTTTAGGAAGCTCAGCAACAGAGCCAACAATAATAATAATAATAATAATAAAAAAAACGGAAAAATATATGAGGACTAGCAGTGCAGGTTGATGTGCATGCTGATAAGACATATGATACAGTGGCAAAGAAACAGAAGAATGGTTGTATAGTTCATCAAGAAGAAGGTGAAATTGTGGTACAAAGACAGAAAGAAGATCCTATGACTGAAGTAGGAGAAACAACAATGCCTTCGATTTCTGATAATATGACTGGAACAATCCCTAAAAAAGGATCAGCACATGTATCCCTCATGCAACAACTTCCTTTTTTATTACAGACAAAAACATTCCGGAACCCAAGATCAGCAAGCAGAGAGAGGAAAAAAAGAAAAGTGAATTAGATAATCACAAAGTCTCACTCATTGTAAATATTTCTGGGTTACTGCTAAGTGAGGAGCAATTAAGTGTACTTGAGAAAGGTCTAAGTCTCATACCCTCCATACAATCACCACTACATGAAATAGTAACGGACTTGAAGTATTTTGGTCAAAATGTTACTTTGAAGCATATATTTGGTAGTAAAGATGGTGATTGAAGATGTCAAGACATATAAAAAACCAAGTAGCTTTGTTCCTGCTATTCATCCTTCAGTGGAAGTGTTCATTCGACTTTGTGAACAAGAGATATATGAAAACAGGCAAGGGAATAACTCTAAGCAATATTGTAACTTGACCCAAAAGGAGTTCCAAGGGTTAAATGATCTGAGGCAGCGAACATATATTGTGATAAGATCAGCAGATAAAGGTGGAGCTATTGTGGTGATGAGCTCCAATAACTACAAAACTAAAATGGAAGATCTGCTCAGCAAAAAAGAAACAAACTTAGTGCTAAGCAAAAAAGATCTAAATGTATTGATAAATAATGTAAAAGATAGTCTGTATGAGATGCTAATGAACAGGATGATAACTAAGGAGCTATATGACTTTTTGAACTCTCTCATCCAACTGTACCAGCAATTAGTGGACTGCCTAAAATACACAAAGACTGCCTCGAACCACCGATGCATCTGATAGTAACAGGAAGAGGCTGGGTCACAAAGCCACTATCTATCTATCTGGAGAATGAATTAAAGAAGCTATTGAGCAGAGCAAACACTGTTATAAAAGACTCTGCAGACTTCTTGCAAAATCTACATGGAAATATGGAAAATAGATGCTCGTTTGAAGGCTTGCTTTTGGTAACTTTGGGTGTAAATAATTTATTTACGTACATACCAAATGAGTTTGGCATTGAATCCATTCGGAAATTTGCTAGTCCATTTCTATCTAATACTCCATTAATTTGCAGTTTACTAGAACTGGTACTGGAAAACAATGTGTTTACTTATGGCAATACTTATTGCTGGCAGAGATTGGGGGTAGCAATGGGGATCCCCTGCGCTAATAGCTATGCCAATCTGGTACTTGCCCAATGGGAAAAGGAATGGTTGGATGACACCAGAAATACTTGGACCAGCAAACTACTATTATATAGTAGATTTGTGGATGATATCTTTATCGTATGGGAAGGAAGTGAAACTTCACTCAACAATATCATTGATTTTTTGAGTGACAACTTCCTTCCTGAAATTGCAGGTTAAAAGCTCACATCATGAAATAGAATTTTTGGATGTGAAATTGAGTTTAGATCCTGTAAAAGGTATTGAAACAATGATATTCAGAAAACCTATGTGGCTAATCATATGCTACACTACTCAAGTATGCATCCCAGACATATTTTCCACAATATAGTGGACAATCAAGCAGTACGAGTATCTAAACTTTGTACAAACGAAGACGTTTATTTTATGGAACATGAGAAACTGTTGAATAACTTCATGGAAAGAGGGTATGCAGAAAAAAAGATTATTAAAGTCAAAGAGCAAATATTGGGAATACGTGAACATAAAGGTAGACCTCATTATTCTAAGAGGAGTGAACAAGAGATGAAGCAGAATAAAGAAAGCTGCTCCAAAGAACACAAAGCAAGGTATACGATCACATATAGCACAGACAATGCAGCTATATGTGGCACTATTAGAAAATATTGGCAATTTTACCTTCAGATATTAGAATTAAAAAACTGGTAGGAGAAAAACCCAGCTTTGCAGTTAAGAACAAAAAGAATCTAAAGAGGCTTTTATGCCAAAAAGATGGAAAAGAGATGATAAATTATATCACTCAGGCTGCTCCTACAAGGCCTAACAGAGGTTCACGCAAATGTGGTTTCTGTAAAGCTTGTGCTTGGATTAACATACAAGATACATTTATGCATCCTATAACAAATAAGATATATACTTTCCAAGGGCTAGTGAATTGCAACAGCAGGAACCTAGTATATGTTGCAACCTGTAGTATCTGCACAGCTTATTATATAGGCAAAACGAACAGAAAATTTAAGGAACGTATTTTTCGCCACATATGTGATATAAGAAACAAGGTAGTAACTAATTCTCTCTACCAACATATCCCTCGATTTGAGAACCACTCTTTTAGATTTATGGCTTTATCGAACATAAAAGAAAGTATACGAGGTGGTGACCTAATGAATAAAATGGAAGCTGAAGAAGCAAGATGGATTATGGATCTGAGAGCAGATCATCCCCCAGGACTGAATGGGGTAGTACCCCTAAAACCTATATTAAAAGAGCGAGGCCTGAGAAATAAAAAGTGAATACAATCTAAGTTTTCACTTTAAGGAATGATGTCTTCAGAATGGGAGTGGCAACTGCTTTGTATATAAAAAGGAAGTTTTTCTTATTTCTGACAGGATCTGAAGAAGGTTAAGCATAACCGAAAGCGCTTATCCTGTATTTTACTGTTTGTTTTACTATTTGTTTTATATAATAAAGGGATGTTAAGTTGTCAATCTCGCCTTCATTCTTGCTGGATGGGTTCGGAGCCGATCCTCGGCTCCGACTCGGCACTTGCTAAGCTCGAGAGCTAATTTTACCAGCTCAAGGCAACCCTATATCCCATGATGCAAGGCGGAAATTACTCAGATCTCGTTTGCCGCTTCGCTAACGAGGTGCCTTCTTTTACCAGCTCCAGATAAGTGAATTTATATAGACTCTTGTCTACCCCCTTTTTCAACTTTTTTCACCTAGGTATAATATTTTGTTAGTTATCGATTCACGTTAACCCTATTCCTGTCAGTGTTCCCTCTTTTAAGTGGATTATTCCCTTACCCCTTGTTAGGCCTTAGGCCTTCCCCTCCCTAAATTTTTTCCTGTCAGGGAATTTTTTGTGTGTGACTGTCTGTTATCACTGTTAGTGTAAATAAATTAATTTAATTTAATTGTTGGACTGAGTGTGTTTGTGTATCAGTGTGTTTCAGTGTTTCATTGACACAGTTATGTCGAAGGACACTAAGGTCTCAGGTTTCAAGAAGTGTGACTCGTGCTGTCAGAAGATGTCTCTGACAGACGGTCACACTTCTTGTGTTTACTGCCTGGGACCTTCACACCTGCAGGACTCTTGTGCTATCTGTCATGCTTTCAGCCCAAGAGTCCTGCAGGAACGAAAAAATAAGCTCATTTTAAGGGGCTTATTAAAACCCGAGAGCTCCCCGACTAAGTCGGCGCCGGGGAAGCCCTCGAAACCTGCTAAGCCTTCGGCTCAGGCTTCCAAGCCGTCGGCTTCAGGTTCGTCCTCACCAGGTTCGACATCTGCTCCGGCTGGAGCCGATCCTTCCATACCAGTGTCAGTATCGGCTCCATCCGGTGCCGATACTGTTAAGTCTAGACACTCAGTGTCGGCTCCGGTTGGAGCCGACGTGTCTTTGGCTTTGATGGCTCCATTGATCTCGAAAAAGAGATCTCGATCCCCTTCTGTGGAATCCATTCATTCGGCTCCGAGATCACCCTTGCTCTCGGAGCGGAGCCATCGGAGCCGATCTTCTCGGTCATCCAGGCTATCTGATCACGACCTTGAGAGAGTGGTGAGTAGACTATTAAAGTCTCAGGCATTGGCCCAAATTCTCCATAGCCCATCTCAACAGACGGTAGCTATATCACATCCACCGACCATTCCTCCTTCGACTCTCTTACAGAGCTCGGAGCCGGAGCTTCTCGGAACCGGTACCGTTGTGACTTCGGAGCCGATACAACCCCTTTCAGCTCCGTCGTCCTTGGCTCCGATTTCCTCCTTGAGACCTTCATTGGAGGGATCCGGGCGTCTGCTCTCTCTCATCGGCTCCGAGGGGGCGAGTGGCATCGGACCCTTGTCCGACCCCGTTCTCCCTCTCGGAGCTTCGGCGTTGGTGAGCTCGGCCCCGACATCTGCCTCGGAGCCTTCCCTCTCAGTGAGGCCTGGGGTTCCTATCTCTTCGGAGCGGGAGCCCTCTGGTCTCTCTGATGGGGGAGCCTTCGAGGTGATGAGGAGTGTACTAGCCCCTGGGCTTAGTCAACGGACAGTTCCATCAGCTTCTCCCACTACAGTGCCTGCTGACGTCTCTTCCCACTCTCTTGCTCCTGGACCCAGAGATCCAACGCCTCAGGTTTCCCCATTGGGAATATCTTCCTCTTCCGAGGCTTCTCCTGATCCATCAGGAGAACCCCCCCGTAAGAGGACATGTAAGAGGAAACATTTAGACTCCCCTGAGTCTACTACATCAGATACTGACTTGGATGAGTCAGAGGGGTCCCCAAGGTCCTCCTCTGAGGATGTCTCATTTTCAGACATCCTTGAAATCCTTAAACAGAGGGGGAACTGGCCCTCCCTTAATCCCTCCGAGGACGAGTCAGTATACCTGGAGGTGTTCGGATCTCGACCCTCCACCTCCTGGGTGTCTCCGCCTTTCGACCCTCTCATGGAGGTAGTGGCTCGAAAGGCGTGGATGGCTCCGGATTCGGTGGAACCTACCCCCAGGAGACCTTCAAAATTTATTACAGCCCCACAAGATAGACAATACTTAACAAAAGGTGTCCCAGTTGATGCCATGGTGGTGGCTGCTGCCACCAAGAAGGAATTAGCTGATCCTTCAGTACCTGTTCATCCTCCTAATAAGGATTCTAGGACTATGGACAGGTAGCAGCGGATTTTTCTTCAGCGACTTTTGCCATGAGATCGCTGAACTACCTATGCCACTTCACCCGCCTTCAAAGAGATGTTCTTAAAGAGTTGGGAGAAGTTTTACAGGATCCGTCATCTGCTGGGTCTCAGGATAAGAATACCTCACAGCTAGGAATCCTTAACTCCATTGCTAACTCCTCCATGCAGCTCATTTCTTATGCAGCTGATGGAGCGAGTAGGGCCGCAGGCACAGGAGTGGCTTTAAGGCGTCAGTCCTGGATGCGGCTTTGTAATTTTGCAGACCCCTTCAAGGCGTCTTTCACAAACTCCCCTTTTGATGGCTCGACCTTGTTCGGTCCTCAAGTGAAAGACACTTTGACTAGATGCGAACAAGATGGCAAGACTCTTTCTGCCGTAGGAGTCCGTTTCTCCGCCCCTTCTAGACCTTACCCCAAAGGACAGAAGGGAGGAAAATGTGGTTCCGCAAATCTCAAGGAGTCACGCCTGACGCACGAAGTCAGTTTACCCCAGAGGCAGAGGGGTAACAATAATAGACGCCCTAGGGGCAGAGGGGGTCCGCAGAATCAGGGTAGCAGAGAGCCTCTTTCTGACAAACCCTTCCAGCATCCCTGAGATGTTGCCCGATTGTCCGCCTTTGGAGGCAGTCGGGGGAAAATTATCGCTGTACCCAATAGCCTGGCTTTCCCTTTCTCAAGACAAATGGGTACAGTCAATTATATCCGAGGGTTACAAAATTCCCTTTATTCAAACCCCAGTTCAACAAAAGGGAACCCTTCCAGACGTTCCACCCGGTGTAAGGGAACTAGCAGTACTAGAAATATCAAAACTGCTAGTAAAAAGAGCCATCCAGCCAGTCCCAACGGACCAAATAGGATCCGGAATCTACTCAAGGTTCTTTTTAGTTCCAAAAAGACAGGGGACTGGAGACCAATATTAGATCTGAGCAAACTCAACAAGTTTGTAAAGTAATCAAGATTCCGGATGGTCACGCTCCAGTCCATTCTGCCCTTTCTGGGCAAGGACAATTGGATGTGCTCAATAGATCTTCAGGATGCGTACTATCACATAAAAATTCACAGACGCTCCAGAAGATTTCTCCGCTTTCGGCTGGGGACCAGTCACTTCCAATTCAGAGCCCTGCCCTTTGGACTCACTACAGCCCCCAGAGTGTTCACCAAATGCATGGCAGTGGTTACGGCTCACCTGAGACGTCAAGGATTCCAGGTGTTTCCATATCTAGATGACTGGCTCCTCACTGCCACCACCAGGCATCAGCTTCTCCAAGCCAGAAATTACACCAGTCACACCTGCAGAGGGCTAGGAATTTCTATAAATTTCGAAAAATCTGCCTTGTCGCCTTGTCAATATATTACCTTTATAGGCACAAATTTGGACACCGTACAACTTTCTGCAAGGTTGACAGACCAAAGGATCTTGGACATTCAAAGACACGTCCAAGTGATTCTATTCAGCAACAAAATTCAGGCCAGATTTGCTCTGAAAGTACTGGGTCTTATGGCGGCCGCCATAACACTTCTTCCCCTCGCCCGCTTTTACATGCGGCTACTACAATGGATGCTATTCACTCAATGGTCTTTTCAACAACTTCCCATGCGTCACCAGATCATAGTAACTCCAACTTGCAAAAGACATCTGACTTGGTGGGTATCGTCCCCTCAAATCCATCAAGGCAGACCATTTGTTCCTCTTGCCCCAGTTGCCACGGTTACATCGGACGCCTCCCTGATCGGGTGGGGGGGCATTATCAGGGCAGAATGGTCCATGGCACTTGGCAACCTTTCGAGTACCATCTGCACATAAATGTTCTGGAGATGAGAGCAGTGCTTTTAATGTTGCAAGCCCTCAACGACTCTCTTCCCCAGGGAACAATTGCAGTACAAACGGACAATATGTCCGTAGTGTGGTACATAAACAAACAGGGCGGAACCAAGTCCTATCCACTATGTCGAGAGGCTCTCAGACTTTGGCAATGGGCAGTCTCCTCTCATCGGTTTCTGATAGCAACGCACATCCCCGGGAAATCCAACATCATAGCGGACAGATTGAGCAGAGCTATTCTCATGCCTCACGAGTGGTCTCTCAAACAGTCAGTGACGGAAGAGATTTTTCAGAAATGGGGCCTTCCTTGCTGCGACCTTTTCGCTACACCTCAAAACAGCAAATGCCCAGACTTCTTCTCTCTCTTCCCCCTTCCAGGCCATCCCCCCAGAGACGCTCTAACCCAAGATTGGCCCCAGGGACTTCTTTACGCTTTTCCTCCTTTTCTGCTGATACCTCAGCTAATTCAGAAAGCAACCACCTTGAGAGCCAAGTTGATTCTCATTGCCCCTTATTGGCCTGGACAGATATGGTTTCCGTTCCTACATCATTACCTCTTGGTACAGCCATGGCATCTGGACCCGGTTCCAGATCTTCTGACCCACCAGTCGGGTCAACTGCACCAATCCATACCTTCTCTCAACCTCACTGCTTGGTTGCTCCACTTCCGTCCTTAGCCAGGCTTCCTATGATTTCTAATCCCGTACGGGATATCATAGTAGCTTCCCTAAAATCTTCTACCAGAAAGATCTACACTAGTAAATGGCGACATTTCTCTTTCTGGGCAAAAGCTAGGAACATAGACCCTATACTGCTCCAATTCATTCGGTATTGGACTTCCTAGCTGACATTTTTAATTCAGGATCCTCTTCTTCCACAGTGAAAGTTCAACTGGCAGCCATTTCAAATTTTCACATAGGCTTTTTGGACCACAACATTATGTCACATAAACTTTGCAAGGCATTCCTTCCAGGTATCTTTTTATTGAAACCTCCAATTAGAGACCCCCCACCACAGTGGGATCTAAATTTAGTTTTAACATCCTTGATTCTTCCCCCGTTCGAACCTGCAGCTGCCTGTTCCATGAAATTGCTTTCTTGGAAGACACTTTTTCTAGTTGCCATTACATCTGCCAGGAGAGTATCTGAGCTTCATGCTCTCTGTGTTCGCCCTCCCTATCTAATATTCCACAAAGATAGGGTATCCCTAAGAACTAATCCGTCTTTCTTACCAAAGGTGGCATCTCAGACTAACCTAAATCAGTCCATTGATCTTCCAGTATTTTTCCCGAATTATTCTGATAGAGCTGAACAAAAGTTACATTATCTCGATGTTCACCGTCAGCTGAGATATTATCTGGATAAGACAAAAATTTTTAGGAAATCTGATCAACTTTTTCTATCCTATGCAGAGAACAGGAAAGGCCTTCCAGTTTCTAAGGTAACTTTATCTAGGTGGCTGTCTTCCTTGATCACTTACATTTATCAGCTCAGGGGCAAAGAATTGGTTTCTATCCCAAAAGCCCATTCTACCAGAGCTCTAGCTACATCTACAGCTTTTCAAGCTAGACTTCCAATAGACACTATTTGTGCAGCAGCCACATGGGCCTCTCCTCATACCTTTGTCTCACATTACAAATTAGATTTGGTCTCCAGAGACAGAGCAAATTTTGGTTCCACCGTTCTCAAGAGTCTGTTCCATTGAGCCACCCAGGATAGAGGTGCTAGGACGGTCCCATCCAGCAAGAATGAAGGCGAGATTGACAACTTAACATTTAGAAGTTATGTACCTACCATAACGTTCCATGTTAGTTGTCCTCTCGCCTTCTTTCTTGCCCCTCCTTCCCCCTAGCCTGGTCAGACCAAGAAGATTATACATCTTCTATTAAGAGGTTATTACCTTTTTCTAGCTGTTCAACTCCTAGTGTCACTAGATTATGTGGATCCTTTCTAGAGGGTTATGATGTTATTTAGTATTTTTTATTTCTTCCTCCTAAGTTGGAAGAAAATACTGCTATTTCTTTAGCTACCAAACGAGATCTGAGTAATCTCCGCCTTGCATCATGGGATATAGGGTTGCCTCGAGCTGGTAAAATTAGCTCTCGAGCTTAGCAAGTGCCGAGTCGGAGCCGAGGATCGGCTCCGAACCCATCCAGCAAGAAAGAAGGCGAGAGAAGACAACTAACATGGAACGTTATGGTAGGTACATAACTTCTAATTTTTAACATTCAGATTAAAACTGGGAAGCTCCTACTTAGATTGCTGTTTGTATCGAGTGCTTTAGCTGTTTTTTAACAGCTCAACAGTTCTTGTAAGAGCTGGTAACTTCAACTTAAACTGCTGTTTATCAAGACTGCTTCAGCTGTCCTTAAAAGCTCAACAGTTCCTGTAAGAGGTAGCAAGATTCAGCTTAAACTGCTGTTTATATTGAGTGCTTCAGCTGTTTCTTACCAGCCCAACAGTTCTTGCAAGAGCCAGCAAACTTCCACTCTAACTGCTGCTGTTTGTATCAAGAGTGTTTCAGCTGCTGTTACCAGCTCAACAGTTTTAGCAAACTTCAATTTAAACTGCTGTTTGTAACAGCTCAACAGTTCTTGTAAGAGCTACCAAGCTTCCGCCTAAACTGCTGTTTGTACTGAGAGTGTTTCAGTTATCTAAATATTTGAGAGCAAGAGGTGGCACATTCATTCTTTTTTCTTATACATTTTATATTTGTTTGAACGGCCTTTAGTGGTGTGATTTGCTTTTTGTGCTTACCATAGCATCTATGGGAGAGCTCTTGTTCCATGCTGGCCTATCAGAAGGTGGACTCAAAATCTTGTCAGGCCTTTTGGGAATTGGTTCCATGGTGTCCGGCTCCTTCCATGCCCACAAGGAGACCAGGTCCACCAAGGGATCTGCGGGAGGGGACACCCAGGAAGTAGATGGGCCCGTGCTGAAAGCCTCCAGGAACACGGACTCATCAGAAGATGGTTTGGAGGCATACCAACCTCCCCGTTGGTGAAGGATTTCCATGATGTCTCCAAAGGAGACATCCTCGGGAGGTGACCTGGGGGAACCTTCCCCATCATCCAAGTCCGTATCCTTGGTGAGAGACTTGGGGAGTCCAAGTGCCTCCTCTTGCACGTATGCTTGCGAGGCACATCCCTGGTGGAGCTCTCTGGGGGGAACTTGCAAGCCAGTTGTTCTTCAGGGGGAACCGTCTGGGGTTCCTCAAGCATGGGCTGTCCATCTGGTAAAATGATTGGAATTGTAGAAAGAGCCGAGGGGGTCTCGGCGCAGTCCAAGGGGACAGTCAGGGGTTGTGATCCAGCGGAGAGAACCCATTCTACCACGCTGAACGCCGAAGGAGAACAAACCTCCTGTGGAACCAATAAGGAGGCCGGTCTCCCTGTGTCCGATGAGAGAATTGGAGGCGGGCCCGAAGTGGACGGAGCTCTGAGGGAGGGAACTTGGCCCGACAATGGCAGAGCCGATGAAAAAAGTTCCACTCCTTCGGATCCGACACCCAAGCTCCAGCTACGAGAGCAACTCAGATCCGAGCTGATCGGATCCGACACACTCCAGGCAGCTGTCGGCGTCGAGGAAGCAGGTACCATCGGGACTGACCCCCTGACTAAAGCCATCCTCAGATCCGAATACTCCAAACCTGGTGAATGGATTGGAGAAGGAGAAATTGGTTGAAAAAAAGGAAGCGAACTCCCCCCTCCAGAGTGAGTGGGGGCTGGCAAGACCCCCATCTGGATCTGAGTACGAATGAACCTCCTCATCATTTTATCCATGTCAACTTCGGATAAGGACCGTGTGGACCTCAAAAAGGCCATGGACTCTGACCTTGTGGGACAGGGCACCGAGGCCCTAGAAGTATGGCATGTCTCCACTGGCTCTGGGGAAAACCTCGGAGATCGGAGCCAAGGGGAGTCACAGATCCTGGGAGTCGTAACTGGTGAAGGGAGATCCGGAGATGTCTTGTGTTTCTCAGACCTTGGTCTTGGCTCTTTTTCCTTCTCTCTGCCCCTTTTCCACTCCACTTCCGCAGGCTTTGACATGGGAGGTTGAGTCCCAGCCTGGGAGGGAGGGAGGGAGGAGAAGCCAGGGCAAGAGAAGAAAGAGAGGCGGCTACAGCAGCTGCTGTGACCAAAGATGCGGCAACCACCTCAGAAGAGGGAAGAAGGCCTTTCAGGGCCAACTTAACCTTTCTGTCTGTACTAAGCTGGGCCACGCCCAAGCACATTACACAAAGAGTGTGGCTATCCGCAAGGGACAACTTATGGCCACACTCAGTGCGTCTTTTAAATATGGGCTTATCAGCCATAATAACAGTGGAAAAGACAACAAGAAACGAAGTATTATCTATTTATTCATTTTTTTTACTGAACACACCACTCACCACATTCATACGCAGAACACACTGAGATGGGGAGAGGAAGCAACACACTGACAAACTACTAAAACTAAGATAAACAACACTAAAGATAGATAACTCGATGCACCAAGTGAGGGGAGGAGAAGGGGAACCTACACTATCACTAACCTAATTAGAGTAGAGGAGAAAAAGACTTTCTAAAGACTTTAAACTCACTTACTACTAGGAGCTCTGGAGATCACGAAGTTTCAGCTAGCTGCGGCAAATGAGATCTGGGGGTTGGAAGGTAGTGGAGGTGTATTTATGGGTAAGTGGAGAAGTTTGGAGCTCAGAGCAGATGCTAGTAAGATTGCCGGCTTAGATCCAATATGGATCCGGTATCCCACAGGTTGAAGACAAATAAAGTAGAACTACTCAGATGGAACGTTATGGTGAGTACATAACTTCTTTTTCTTTTTGCAGTTTGAATTTTGCATTTAGTACTTTATGTATGGTGATTATTTGTTTTTTAATATATTTTAATGTAAAGTAGTTCCTCCACCAATTTTAAATAATTACGTATTATTTTATTTATTTGCCAGGAAAGTCCAGCTGTGCTGCATTATCTTATTTCAACTGGGGCCTGTGGAGGAAAGCTCCAACAAAATATAATACAATGCAGTTAAATTGAAGTTACAATGAGTATAATAGCATATTTCAATAAAGTCTGGGATAGTTGGTGTACAGATGGAAGGAAGAGAGTGTAAGCTGAGACTAGCCTCCAGAAGATGTACAGGATCATAGCCATGTTTGGTTAAAGTGTTTTTTTTTTTCCAACAGGGTTTTGAAGATAAATAGGCTACATGGCTTATTAAGTGAGGTAGGTCTGAGTTCAAAGTCTCTGATACATAGTTGGAGTAGAGGGAATTTCCAACAGTGTTATGGGTAATTTCTTTTAGTAAGTAGAAGTTTATCCATTGAGCATAGTGACCTGGTGGGGGAGTAGGGAATCCTGATGTTTAGTAAGGCTGAACAGTTTTGTTTTTATTAGTGATATTATGGACTGTAGCCTCTCGGGTAATAGATAGCTTGGGTAGTTCAGGCCAGTGTGGAGTTGTGTCAAGGACAGAAAGAGCTAAGGTGTTGCTCTATGGCTGGCTGCAAAGCTAGTAATTTTGTTACTTATTTAGCTTTGAGACCATGCTACAGGTCTGCGAATGAGGGTAAGTGTATAATAATGAGGGGAGGAGGTAAGCTGAAGCTATAATTTTTTTTTGTATGATCAGTAGCTATTTGCTTTGGTATAGCCAAGCCTTTGATGGATTTTATTGATAGAGTACTGTGGAGATTGATCTTTAGGTGTTCATCAGTGGTGACACCAAGTACCTTTGTGTGAGTGACTACTTCAGTAGAGGTGTTGGTGGCTGAGACGATGAAAAAATTACTGTTTGTATTAGAGAGATTTTTGGGCATGGGAGGTAAGATTTTTGGAGCCAGGACTCAGTGGAAGAGAAGGCATTTTATTTTTATTTTTTTTCTGGGTTATTGAGTAGGCAGTGCATATGACTATAGCATCATCTGCATATTTAATGAAATATTAAAGAGGGATGGGACCTAGTATGCAGTCTCAAAGGACGTGACATTGGCAAGAATGTGAAGCATTCATTGAGCCATTTGACTGCTTGGTTACTGTTTGACAGATAGCTGTAAAACCAGGGTAACAGAAAAGATACAAGTTTACAAGACTCTGTCTGAAGACTGATTTGGTTGTTGAAACGGAGGAGAGCGGTAGTAGTGCTTTGGTGATGTCTGAAACCATGCTAAGCTGAAAAGAGAACTTGTTAGCAAGAATCATTAGGAGTTGGCTTGGATGCACCTTTCAGTTATTTTGATAAAGGAGAGATATTATGACAATCAGGTGATAACTGTATGGCAATGATGTGATAGTGGGAAATTCAGTGGAAATACCTCCCTTGTGTAGAGTATTTTTTCCAAAATATCTATTGCATTGTTTTCTTGGATTGACTTATTTATTAAGATTGAGACAAGCTAAGCTAGTGTATCAGCAGCCATTTAGAGGTATTCAGTGGGGAGGTTATTAATGGCTAATGTGTTGGGTTTAAGCTTAGGGAGAATTTTTAATAGTGTCATTGGGAGCAGGATTGAAATTGAAGACAAGCTTTTGTGTGGATTTTTGGAGGGTATTTTAAATTTGCCTGATAGGTGGCTGCTAGTAAGAGTGGATGCATTTTCAATGAAGCATGTGTTGAATTGGATGGCAGTGGAATCTACATGGCTTGCACCGGTAGGAGGCAGCTCATCTGGGCCGTCAGTGTTAAATAGATTATGTATGGAGGTCCAGAACAGTTTGGGATTCTTTTAGTGAATAGGTTTCTTACCAGCTATAATGTGTAGTTTGGTTTAATTCTGTAGTTCTTGAAAATGTTGTAGGTTGGATTATATTCTCTTTAGAAGCTAGACCTTCCAGGCTTTATCTCTTATAAGTTATTTTGTTACTTTTGATAGTCATGGAGCAGAGTTAAATTTTTATTGTTTTTCATCTGATAGGTGCTTGTTGTTTTGTTTAGCACACTGAGAAAAGTTTCATTGAAATGAGTGACAGTTTCATGCTGGGACAGAGATTTTAGTATTTGCCAATTATAATGTTTTAGGTTGGATATGAAGGTGTTACTGTTAAACTTAGAACAAGAAACAAAGTAACTCAGCGGCAAAATAGACTGTACGTATATTTAATAAAATAAACAAAGAAAACTTGAAGCACTTTTTGTTTGTTTAAAAAACAAACTTCATAAGAAGTAATGTACATACTATGAACAGATCTTTAAATACAAATGCACATAAAAATGCGGGAACCAGCATTAGACGAAGGGTTTACTGATGTATTTAAAACAATATCACTCATCGGATCAATTGTTTCTGCCTGTCTCTGGGCTGGTGGTGGAGTAAGCCCCTCCATTCGGAGTTCGTCAACAACAACCTCCTGCTGACCCAATTGAATACACATCGAGCTGACCGGAACACTTGACGGCAACACAGTCTCATTGTGAAAGCCCACGATAGTGCCAGGTTTCCCGCACTCTTCTGTCGTTAGTTGACACGTTAGACGAAACCAGGCTTTTGAAAACACATTGGTTTTTATCCAGCTGGTCGAACCTGGAACAGATAGACTCGATCTTAGTAAGCAAAGCTGATAACATATTGATGTGAGAGTGTTCAATCTCGCCGTTTGTTTTTACACATGGGTTCGGAGCCGATCCTCGGCTCCGAGTCGGCCGCATAGCAAAGCTCTGCATCTAAGAGAAGCTCGAGACCAGGCTATATCCCACAATCCTCCCTGCCATTACCCAGATCTAGTTTGCCGCTGCAACAGGTCACATCGCTTCAGAGAGCTCGGACCAGAGATTAGGAGTTATAGCAGATAAGATAGTCTTTTTTTCTTCTTTTTAGTCATAAAAGTTATTATTCTCCTATAGTTTATTTTTCTGGATACTTATATTTTATTTACTGTAGTGTGTTTGTGTATAGTTTATAGTTAGTTTTTTCTGTAGGTTTCCCTTTGGGGCCTACCCCTTTCTAACTATAAATTCCCTTTTAATTTTAAACCTTACTTCTTTTAAGTATGTCTGAAAAAGTTAAGAGTGGGTTCAAAAGGTGTCAGTGTGGACAGAAAATGTCCATCACTGACAACCACTCCTGGCGTCTACTGTCTTGGCCCTCTCCACTTGCAAGAGGATTGCTCCATTTGCCATTCCTTCAGTGGGAGGGTCATGACAGATAGACGCAGGAAACTTATTGATAGGGGGCTTCTTAAGCCTGCTTTCCAAGAAGCCTTGGACAAGTCGGACCAGGCTTCTAAGTCTTCGAAGGGGTCGAAGATGTCGGAGCCCATGTCATCGGCTCCGAGTACATCTTCCAGAGTTCGTTCACCGGTTCCACAGACTTCGGGGCCGAGCGTCGAACGTTTGTCTCTCACTGAGCCCCAGGTCTTGGAACCGGTGTCGGAACTACCGCCACCGTCGATTCTTCGGTCGGTGCCATCTTCGGCTCCTTCGACCCGTTCTTCCAGACCTTTATCTGATACTGATGTGGATCGTGTCATGCAGAAACTGATGGAGAACACGGCTCTTTCCAAACTGATTGCAGTTTCCTCCCAGTTGGTGTCGAAACTAGAAGGCCTCCCTTTATCTCCAACAGGTCCTCCTTCGAGACCCATCCAGTCTTCGGAGCCGGAAGAGGATGAGCCGATGATAGTGGAGCCATCGGTGCTGAAACCGTCCATAGCACGATCGGCACCACTTACCTCGACTCCATCGGAACTGATAGGTGAGTCTCGGAGTCGACGATCTCTCCTTGGTTCCGTGACCGAGAGTCGTACCGACCTTTCGGTGCCGACTCTCCCTCTCGGGGCCTCGGCGCAGATCGGTTCGGCTCTGTCCTCGGGGTCGAGACCCATGGGCCCCGTGTCTCGGATTCTTCCATGTTCTTCGGAACCGGGAGAGTCCTCGGCCCGAGGTTCAGGGGTTTTTGACCTCATGAGGAAGGTTTTGTCTACACAGACAACCACTACATCGGACGCGTCTTCTCCCTCCCCTAAGGAGCCGCTCTCTGTTTCTGTTCCCACGACACATCCAAAGCGTGGAGCACCATTGTCTCAGCCATCCCTAGAGGATGCCTCCTGTTCCTCTGAGGCCTCATCGGAATCCCCCTCTGATGAGGTCCCGAGGAAAAGATTGTGCAAGAGGAGGCACTTAGACTCCCCACAGGAATCTCTAACTTCTGACACTGACTTGGATGAGTCAGAGGGGTCCCCAAAATCACCCTCCGAAGATGTCTCATTTGCGGACATATTGGAGATATTAAAACAGAGGAGTGATTGGCAGTCCCTAGCCCCCACTGAGGACGAGTCAGTGTTGCTGAAGGCATTTGGTGCTCAACCTTCTACCTCCTGGGTTACTCCGCCCTTCGATGAGTTAATGGAATTAATTGCTCGAAGGGCGTGGGAGACACCGGACACAGTGGAACCGGTCCCTAGAAAGCCAAGTAAATTTATTACTGCCCCCCAGGACAAGACATATCTAACAAAAGGAGTCCCCGTTGATGCTATGGTGGTGGCAGCAGCCACTAAAAAGGAGATGTCGGAGTCTTCCTCTTCTGTTCATCCTCCTAATAAGGATTCTAGGACTATGGACAGATACAGGAAGCACGTTTTTAGTTCAGCGACTTTTTCCATGCGTTCGCTAAACTATTTGACACATTTTACACGACTACAGAGGGATCTCATCAAGGAGCTGAGAGATACCCTCCAGGGTAACACAGATGCTGCTGTTTCAGATAAGGTGACAGCACAACTTAACACCCTTACCTCCGTAGTGAACTCGTCCATGAGGCTCATCTCGTATGCGGCTGAAGGGTCGAGTAGGGTGCAGCTTCAGCGATTGCTCTACGAAGACAATCCTGGATGCGGCTGTGCTCTTTTGCGGAAGCCTTCAAGTCTTCTTTCCAACGCCCCCTTTGATGGTGCCACTCTTTTTGGGCCCAAAGTGAAAGAGACATTAACTCGGTGTGAGCAAGAAGGAAAGACTCTGTCTGCTGTCGGAGTCCGTTTTTCCGTTCCATCCAGACCGTACCCCAAAGGGCAACGAGGCGGAAAAATGTGGTTCCGTAGAACTCAGGGATCTTTCCAGGCCACACAGAGTGAACCCCCCCCAGAGGCAGAGGGGGGGGGCAGACATGGAAGACGCCGCCCCAGCGGCAGAGGGGGTCTGCAGAACCAAGGCGACAGGGATACTATCCCTGGTAAGCCTTTCCAGCACTCCTGAATGGAGGCCCGACTGTCCTGCTCTGGAGGCAGTCGGGGGTCGCTTGGCTTTATACCCACAGGCCTGGCAAACTCTCACCTCAGACTCCTGGGTAAAAAGCATTGTAACCAGAGGATACAAAATACCTATGTCAACTCCACCCCAACACAGAAGGTCTCCAGATGTGCCACCCCGTCTGCGAGGCCAAGCAGCAATAGAAATTTCAAAGCTGCTCAAAAAAAGAGTCATTCAGCCAGTCCCGGCGGACCAAAAAGGATCCGGAACTTACTCAAGGTTCTTTTTAGTTCCGAAAAAGACAGGGGACTGGAGACCCATTTTGGATCTCAGCAATCTCAATACCTTCGTAAAGAAGGAAAAGTTCCGGATGGTCACGCTTCAATCGATCCTTCCATTTTTACAGAAGGACGACTGGATGTGCTCAATAGATCTCAAGGACACGTACTACCACATCAAGATGGCCAGACCGTCCAGAGATCACCTGCGCTTCCGGCTGGGAGTCAGTCATTTTCAATTTCGAGCCCTGCCCTTTGGGCTCACCTCAGCCCCCAGGGTATTCACCAAATGCATGGCAGTGGTAGCATCTCACTTGAGATGTCTAGGATTCCAGGTGTTTCCCTATCTGGACGACTGGCTCCTCACCGCCACCACCGAGCGTCTCCTCATACAAGCAAGAAACTATACAGTCAACCTTTGTTCCCACCTAGGGATTTCCATAAACTTCAAAAAATCTGTCTTATCGCCCTCACAGCATATTTCATTTATCGGAGCGGACCTAGATACCCGTTTAACATTAGTAAAGCTCCCTCAAGTAAGGGCTTCATCCCTCAAGGAACAGGTTCTTCTTCTGCTGCAATGCAGGAAAGCCCCGGCCAAATTGTTATTGAAAGTTTTGGGTTTCATGGCAGCGTCCCTAATTGCGATTCCCATGGGAAGGCTGCACATGAGACTCCTCCAGTGGCTACTGTTCACGCAGTGGTCGTTCCAACAGTTACCTCTAAAGTACGAGATCCTGATGACAGATTCCTGCAAACGAGACCTCTCATGGTGGGTGTCCAGCCAGGACCTCACTATGGGTCGTCCATTTGTTCTACCAAATCCGACAGCCACTATAACCACGGACGCTTCCCTGATAGGGTGGGGGGGACTTTTTCAGGGAAGAACAGTCCAAGGGGAATGGTCCAACATCGAGTACAACCTGCACATAAATGTTCTAGAAATGAGGGTGGTGTTCCTGGCGTTGCAACACTTTCAAACCCTCCTACCTCTAGGGACAGTAGCAGTTCAGACAGACAACATGTCTGTAGTCTAGTACATAAACAAACAAGGGGGAACCAAATCTTACCCATTATGCAGAGAGGCCATGAGAATTTGGCAATGGGCAGAGTCCACGGGTCGCTTTCTGATAGCAACGCACATCCCGGGGTCATCCAACGTCATTGCGGACAGGTTGAGCAGAGCCATCCTGTTACCTCACGAGTGGTCCCTCAAACTACAAGTGGCGGAGAGAATTTTCCGCAAATGGGGCCAGCCTTGCTGCGATCTATTCGCCTCCCCGATGAATGCCAAATGCAGAAGCTATTTTGCCCTTCTACCCCCTCCAGGGGATGTCCCCAGGGACGCACTGATACACGATTGGCCCCCGGGTCTCCTATATGCATTCCCACCTATCCCCTTGATTCCCAGATTTCTTCAGAAAGCCATGAACCTGGAAAGGACAATTATACTCATAGCCCCATTCTGGCCTCGACAGATATGGTTCCCTTTTCTTCGAGCCCATCTAACAGAGGAACCTTGGATCCTGGACCCAGTGCCAGATCTACTGATGCATTCGTCGGGAGTTCTTCACCTGTCTCTTCTATCCCTCAAAATAGCAGCTTGGCTGCTGCACTTCCCCGCCTAGCCAGGTCTGATCTTCTTTCTCCGGCAGTGCAGCGCATTTTGGTTGCCTCTCATAAGGCTTCCACCACAAAACTTTACAACAGTAAATGGAAACGCTTTGTGTACTGGGCATCTAATCAACACTTGGACCCCTTGGTTGCTCCTTTACATAAAATCCTAGAATTTCTTTCCATCCTTTTTCATGAAGGGGCCTCTACTTCCACATTAAGAGTGCAGTTGGCTGCCATATCCAACTTCCATGTTGGTGAGAATGGTTCTTCTATCATGTCCCACAGGCTTTGTAAAGCTTTTATGAAAGGTTCCTTCCATCTTCGACCTCCTGTCAGGGACCCTTTATTCCCATGGAATTTAAATTTGTTGTTGTCACAACTAATGTTACCACCTTTCGAACCAGCCTCTTCTTGCCCCCTGAAATTTCTGTCTTGGAAGACTCTTTTTCTTGTAGCGGTTACTTCAGCTCGGAGAGTTTCAGAGCTGCAAGCAATGTCTATTAAACCTCCTTACTTAAATTTTCACCCAGATAGAGTTTCTTTACGAACAAATCCGTCCTTCCTTCCTAAGGTATGCTCTGTCATAAATATTAATCAATCCATTGAACTCCCTACTTTCTTCAAAAACCATACCAGCAAGCTGGAATATATGTTGCACAAGTTAGATGTCCACAGGCAACTCAGATTTTATTTAGACAGGACTAAAGACTACAGAAAAACAGATCAACTTTTTGTTGCGTTTGCAGATAATGTAAAGGGCATGGCAGTTACAAAACGCACTCTTTCTAAATGGCTTACTGATTGAGTAGCCTTTGTGTATTCTAAATCAAACCAGGCCTTACCCACCAAGCCAAGAGGCCATTCTACTAGGTCCGTCTCCACTTCCTTGGCTCATGCAGCTCGCCTGCCTTTGGACACGATTTGTGCAGCAGCCACGTGGTCTAAACCACATACTTTCATCACTCATTATAGGGTTGACAAAGCCTCCAAAGACAAGACATCCTTTGGTTCCACTGTGCTCAGGAACGTTCTTCCATGAGTCGCTCAGGGTGATGGAGCTAGGGACGCTACCTGTGTGTAAAAACAAACGGCGAGATTGAACACTCTCACATAAAGAAGTTATGTTCTTACCATAACGTTCCATGTGGAGTGTTCATCTCGCCTTTGTTTTTACATTCCCCCCCTTTCCCTCCCTCACGGTTTGGAAGAACGAGTAGGACTAGAGTCTGGTCCACATGTCTTTACCTCTTCCGGGTATCTTTCTTTACCCCTAGTTGGTTGTCAGTGAGATGGTGTCTCTAAATTTTTTCCTTTATAGCAGTATGTAGCCTTAATACCTCAAGGTTATTGTTTTTTTCTGGTTTGCTTGCAAACTAGATCTGAGTAATGGCAGGGAGGATTGTGGGATATAGCCTGGTCTCGAGCTTCTCTTAGATGCAGAGCTTTGCTATGCGGCCGACTCGGAGCCGAGGATCGGCTCCGAACCCGTGTGTAAAAACAAAGGCGAGATGAACACTCCACATGGAACGTTATGGTAAGAACATAACTTCTTTTTAGTAAGCACTACCCCAGAATCTCCAAGATTAACGGGAGCCTGTTCTCCAATCATAACAGACCCATT
Source organism: Protopterus annectens (assembly GCF_019279795.1). NCBI lineage: Eukaryota > Metazoa > Chordata > Ceratodontiformes > Protopteridae > Protopterus > Protopterus annectens. The sequence continues at coordinate 644,252,546 of NC_056743.1, forward strand.
ACTGGTGGTATCAGCTTGCATAGTCAAAGTCTGAGATGCCGGGGAGTCAGAAGCCATAAAAACTAATATACTGAATAGGCAACAATGAACTTAGAGCAAGACACAAAGTAACTCAGTGGCAAAATAGACTGTACGTATATTTAATAAACTCATAATTGAGCATGCTTTGTTTAAACCAGGGTAGTTAAAGGCATTTAATTTCAAAGCATGCTCAATTATGAGTATACTGAAACTTAAAAACTTGCAAAGATAGTTTATTTATATTTTATATTTATATTTTTATTTCATATTTTGCATTTTTTATGTACTTGGGGTAACTTGTTTATATAATAATTTCCCATTGGGTTCTTTGTGTTTGCTTTTTGGGTTAGTTGTCAGTAAGTTTTTAACTTTTATATAGAATGTTTCTTTTATAATAGGTACCTGAGATTTGAATTAACATAATTGGTTAATTGTTAATTTGGATGCTGGTTCCTGCATTTTTGCATGCATTTGTATTTAAAGATCTGTTCATAGTATGTACATTACTTCTGATGAAGTTTGTTTTTTAAACAAACGAAAAGCGCTTCAAGTTTTCTTTGTTTATTTTATTAAATATACGTATAGTCTATTTTGCCGCTGAGTTACTTTGTGTCTTATTCTAAGTTCATTGTTGCCTATTCAGTATATTAGTTTTTGTGGGGTCTGACTCCCCGGCATCTCAGACTTTGAGTACGCAAGCTGATTTCAAGGTGTATAACTTTTCTGATAGTGAAATTTCATCAGATTTAGTTGATTTTTTGGCTAAAGGTTATAGTTATGTTCCTTGGCACCACATGGACATAGCTAAGTCTATTGTAGAACTTAAAATTTTCACAAGGAAACTTAATTTGCGCTTGTTTTTTATGAATGTACAAGACACTTGTCTAAATCATGTTTTTCGTATACCTAGTACTTTCAATCCCCCTCTTCACCCACTTCTTCAAATATTTGAGCAGGTGTGTGAATTAGATTTCAGGAACACCGCTAGTAATAAATCTCATTATATGAATAACAATTATGAGGTAGAAAGAGACTTTTTGAAGTATATACAATCCCAGGATGTACGGGTATGTAAACCCGATAAAGGAGGGGGCTTGGTAATTTTTGATAAATTAGATTATGTTGAACGCATGCTTAGTTTGTTAAACAATGATACTTATCAGTTGAGTTCTAGATCTGAAGTAAATAAGGCGTATAGTTTGATTAAAAAATGTCTAAATGATTTATATATAGAAGGAAGGGTAGATCAGGTAGCCTACAACTACATGAGCACACTTTTTCCTAGATTTCCATCTTTATTTGGAATCCCTAAGATACACAAAGACCTTAATAACCCTCCTATGATGCCCCTTATTGATGGACGGGGGTCTCCAACTTATGCATGTGCAAAAGTGGTGGATTCAATGTTACAAAAATATGTTATTTTGGAACCGCAAATTTGCAAAGATTCCTGGTCTTTTTTAGCTAAAATGAATGAAGTAGAATATAGCGATGATTGTAACTTCTTAACAATAGACGTTAAGTACCTTTACACATGTATCCCTCATGACATCAATTTAGAATGGGTGGCAGCTATTATGAAGAAACATGGAGCACCAACTAGAGATATAGCTCTAGTTATTGAACTTCTAGACCTTATTCTTACCAATAACTACTTTATTTTTGACAATAAGTTTTATATACAAAAGGTAGGACTAGCAATGGGCTCACCATGTGGGGCCAATGTGGCCAATTTGGTCATGGCCCACTGGGAGTCCAATTTCGTCTTTTCGGAAGAGTCTGGGATAGATAGCATTGTTTATTGCACCCAATTCTTGGACGATATATTTATTTTATTAAAAGGAGATGAAGTTAAAGCAAATAACTTGCTGAATAAATTTAATACTTCTACTGAGTTTCTACAATTTACACACTCCTTTAGCATTGATGTTATACCCTATTTGGATATTTGGCTTGTTAAGAATAAAGTTGATAGGAATTTTACAGCACAAATATATAGAAAGGCCACATATTCTAATTCTTTTCTTCACTTCTCAAGCTGCCACCCTTTTCATCATAAAAGATCAGTCGTTAAGGGCCAATTAGTGAGGGCATCAAGGATTTCTAGTTTGGATGTGGATTTTGATAAAGATTGCTCTTTTTTTAAACAGATGTTTTTACATCGAGGTTATCCAGTAGCTTTATTAAACGCATTGATAGATGAAGTTTCGTTTAAAAGGAAAGAATTTTGGTTTAAACCAATTTTAAATGGTAAATCACGAGGATGTGACACACTCATGGTACCAAGTACTGAGACCACCGATGGATCTATCGGAGAACTAAACCCGAGTTCACAGAAGCTTCAATGTAGCTTCGTGACTACTTATAATTTGCAAAGTAAATTTATTGTCAATATTATAACAAAAAACTGGGATCTATTCAAATCCAACTATATAATCCTTGAATTATTGGGTTGTAAACCATCAGTGGTTTTTAGAAGGGGAAAAATTTGAAAAATATACTAGAGAAATGCAACATTATCGTTCCAAGAATTACAGGAACGTTTAAATGTGAAAGCTGCAACTATTGCAGGTTTATAGATAGCACCAATTTCTTTACAATAAATGGTCGTACATATAAAATGAAGGCTAAATATAATTGTAACTCCAAGTTCATTGTTTATTTGGCTATGTGCACAGGGTGTTGTTGGGTAAAACGGAGAGAAGATTTTGTGACAGGATTTATGAACATCAATACACAATAACCCACTGTAAGTTAAATAATGCCCTGGCAAAGCACGTTCATAGTAATGCTTCTCATAAATTCAAATATTTAGTAATTGATAATTTTACACAGGATTACAGAGGTGGACCAAGTTCTTTTCAGTTAGAAGAGTTAGAGCTACTCTGGCAGTTGAAATTAAATGCCTTTAACTACCCTGTGAGTATACTGAAACTTAAAAACTTGCAAATATAGTTTATTTATATTTTATATTTATATTTTTATTTCATATTTTGCATTTTTTTATGTACTTGGGGTAACTTGTTTATATAATAATTTCCCATTGGGTTCTTTGTGTTTGCTTTTTGGGTTAGTTGTCAGTAAGTTTTTAACTTTTATATAGAATGTTTCTTTTATAATAGGTACTTGAGATTTGAATTAACATAATTGGTTAATTGTTAATTTGGATGCTGGTTCCCACATTTTTACGTGCATTTGTATTTAAAGATCTGTTCATAGTATGTACATTACTTCTGATGAAGTTTGTTTTTTAAACAAACAAAAAGCGCTTCAAGTTTTCTTTCTTTATTTTATTAAATATACGTACAGTCTATTTTGCCGCTGTGTTACTTTGTGTCTTGTTCTAAGTTCGTTGTTACCTATTCAGTATATTACTGTTAAACTTACTTAAATTGTGTAAAAGTTGTAGTGATGTTTTTTTGTGGCATGAGTTCCTTCCTACAAGTTTTGGAAGGTGATCTCTAAGAGAGTTTGAAAGGGTGCAAATGCATGCAATTTTATTTGTGTTGGATGTAAGAGTTCAGTCAAAGGTAGATTTTTTTTATGGTTTGACAGAGCCCTATGGTGAAAGCACTTACCTGTCTCTGAAGTATTGAAAGTTTTTGCTTCAATAAAACAGCTTTATTTTATGTTCTGGTCGTTTTTACATGGTCCTGCATTGCCTTGGATTGTTCTGCTGTTTTGTCTTTTTTTACAAAGGTAGATGTTCTCTCTAGTTAGGGAATTGATAAGTTGAGTAAAATTCTATAAGCCGATATTTGTAAGGATGTTTGTATTGACAGATGGCCACTCTGATTAATTCACCAAAAAAAAATGTTGATGTTGGTGTATAGCTAAAATAAAAGGTGTTCTACTTTTTCCTGGAGGGTTATATGCAGAAGCTAGGCAGATGCTTTTGTGGACATTATTTGTTAGGAGTGAGATGGTTAATTCAGTATTGCAGAAGGCAGGAATTTTGTGGACAGACTATTGCAATGCCACCAGCCTCTTATGCATTTTGTCTAGTCTCATGATGTTATAGCCTGGTGGCAGTATTTCTTCATTTCTTATAGTAAGCCATATTTTAATGTCAAGCTAACCATGCATGTAGTTCAGAAACTTTGTTACATGTACATTGACAGTTTATATGTTGTAGAAGTGGCCCTGAGGATGACTGGACATTTAGGTTTTTGGTGTAATAAGGTATACTTGTGGGAGAGGACTGAGAAACTGGAACATGGTTTGGATGTATGTCACTAGAAAGAGAGTGGCCACAGTTTATTTGCCTGTCTCTGTATGGTGCTAGGGTGGTGTGCTAGGTAGATATGAGAAATGATGTTCAAATGTATGGCTGCATTGAAGTCCGAAGTGATGTAATATGTAATTATATAGTGAGGTGGAGTATTCCTATAGGCGAATAAAAGTGAGAGAGAAACGATCTGGAGAAATAGAGAGGTGAGTTTGTTTACAGTGAGAGTTTGATGCATGGGTACAAAAGTCATCTTTCAAGTGGTGTAGTATATAGTTTTGTAAAGGTGCATATGGTAGCTAAGCTAGTCAGCTGGACTAGCAATAAGAATAGAAGAAGACTGATGAGAATTTGAATAAGAAACATAGTAAATAGTGAACAATTCAAGGGACTGTTGAAAATGAAAATATGTTATCTGTGGACTGGAAATTAAGAAAAAAGATTATAGGAAGGTGATGTCAATAGGGGGAGTTATTTGTTTGCAGTTTTAGAAAGTGTTAGATTGGAATAAGTAGAAAGGTTTGTTTGCTGACTGTTGCAGTTAGTTGAATATTTCAGTAGTGGGAGGTATAAAGTACAGGTTAGGACAATGTGGGTGGGAGGGGCTTGGTGCTCAATACAGAAGTTTGAGGAGACTGAGTATTGAATTGGAAAATATGGTTTGCTGGTATGTACATGAGGAGGGTTGAAAGTTTGAATTGTTGAGAATAAGTTGGGGAGGTGTTTGAATAGTATAAATTTAGAGAAAGATGTGGTGAGTAGGATTGGGGATAAGGTAGAGTAGTGAAGTGAGACTGCATGTTAGCTAGGGTTCAAGGAGCAGTTTCCATCTGGCCAAAAATATGAGGGATTGCAGGAAAAAATTGTTAGGCTTTGTGACATCTGTGGAAGAAAGAAAATGGAGACGTTGCATTTTGAAAACCCAAAGGGTGGGGGGTGAGTGCCTGAGAGAGCAACTCTAGAAAGAACAGTAGAGAAGCAGCCATTGAAAACCCAGTCCAGCAGACAACAGACTGTGTGAAAGTTGACTGCCAGTGTAAAGGTAAGTAAAAGGCAGGAGGATCAGTAGCAGTTTACCCTCATAATATAAGTCTGAGGGAGCTACTGTTCAGTTGGGGGGATGAAAGGATAAGAATGAAGTTTAGTTACCATATATGGAATAGTTTGATTTTGTTTTGGACACCTCCAACTTTGTGCTCACAACTAACTACTGCACATACTAGAGAACAATGTTTTGCTTACACATATTCTTAATGGGATGAAAGTGCCCAATGGCAGTTAATGTTAAGTAAAAATAACCCATACTCTTATTTTAGGTGTAGGGTGTTCTCATAGCCCATCAGCTGTGGAAGACTTTTATAGGAAATTAATAGCTGTCTAGCATTATATCATTTAACTGTGTGGAATCTTGGTTTGAAATTTAAGGACAGTCATTTAAGGGACTCTTTTGTCTAGCTATTGTGTGTGATTACAAAGTCCAGTTTATAGCATTATGCAATATCTCAGCTGAGTTCTGGCTGGTGAATAGGTCCAGATGAGGAGAATATTGTCAGTAGCACAGTCCTTCATAAACATGTATACTGCTTTCCAGGTAAATACATAATCAAAAATATTCACAAGAGTAATCATTTTGTTTGTAACTGTAAGAAATGAAAGACACATATATGGAAGCACCCCATCCATTTTTAAGTTGTTTTTGCTTATGATATGCTTGTTGCACCCTAAAAATATTCATAAGGGTAACCATTTTAGTGGCAACTCCCCAAAGCTGAAAAAAAATACTTCATTCCAAAGACACTTCTACCTATTAGTCTAACTCAAACAACCAAGGATAACTAAAATAAGTAAATGTTATTCACTTTCTTCTCTTCCTACATTGCTTCATTTTCTGTTTGTGGCGTTTATGCTTTTACTTTCTTCAAGACATCTTTTTACATTATTGGATAACATTTACTGTTGCTAATGAGGTAATGTACTTAAATTTGAGATTTTAGTATTTTTGTTGCTGTAAACTATGCTTAATTTGTGCCACAGACATGATTCCTGCTTTGCTCTATTTATTTTTATTTTTCATCGAGACCTATTAACATATGTCTTTTTTTATTATTATTTTTTTATGCATATGCAGTAATGTATTTGATTTTATTTCTTATCGATTTAATCTTTCTTTTTTTTTCAGTTTTCTGTGTTTGACAGTTCTCCCTGCTAAATGACATTTCAAGATGGTAGCAATTTGTTGAATTTTGAACTCTAGGAGCGAGTAAGGATATAAGGCTCTTGGACTGAATGTGATGTCTAGGCAGCCTGTACTAGCTTCTTACCATACATACATGGAACACATTTGATACACGTAGCTATTAATCTAATTGGTCAGTTTCCCGTGCCTATTGTATTAATTTAAATAATAAAACGGTATATAGTTTCACTATCAGTATTCTTATACAGCAAGAACCAGAACTGCCAGTGAGCTATCACAAAATGTTTGTTAGGGTACATCTGCTCATGCTTTTTTGACTTTCTAAAACAATGTGTTACGTGGTAGTAACGCAATGAATACTGAAATAAATAAACTGATTTTTAAGTATTCAAATACAAGTAAGAAGGGGTGAAGCAACTTGAAATAAAAGAACATTTCTATCCTTAATACAAACACTACATTGGTTAAGGATAAATGTAGTTTATTTACAATTCTACTTCACCACGAACTGGAAACATAACAGCTCACCATCACACAAGGAAAGAAGCCAGTGATTACCTTTATATTTTATTAAAATTATAATCCAGTCCAGTAGTAGATCCACAATGTAGTCCCACAAAACAGGTAAAATAAGCACACACTGGATCCAATAAAATCTGGTTAGCAGCAAATGCAAAGCATAAAATGCAGACTCCTCTAGCGCCTCAGCTCTTCAGCCTTTACAGAGTATATCCCTACTTCACATATTCTATCTTTAAATAGCATGATTACAAACAATTAACCAATCACAGACTTAAAATAATTAAAGAAAACATTTCCAATGACATTCTTGATTCATTCCATACGGAATTAAAGTGTTAAACTTCAGAATTAAAGTAGAGTCTAACTTCCAAAGTTGTCTTTTAATATCAGAGTCATACATTTGTTGTACTTGCCCCAAAATTGTAGTTTGTAAGCCTAGTATATTTCCACTGTGACATTCTTTAAAATGCAATGCAACAGGACTTTCTTCTTTGCTCTTCTTAACATCCCTAATGTTCTTTCAATCTTTGTTTGAAACTTCTTTTACTTTCCCATGTATACCTTACCACAGGGACATTTCAAACCATAAACTATTCCAGTACTGTCAAAGGAAAATCTCCCTTTGCATGTAAAATACTTGTCATTAATTTTATCAAAACGTTTTACTACATACTGGCAACAACTGCACTTTCTGCAAGGGAAAGTACCTGTTGCGCCTATCCCTAAAATCCTATGACTTACAGGCATCTGAAACTTGCCATGCACCAAGAAATCTCTTATACTTCTACCTTTTGAATAAGAAAACATGGTATACTCATTTGCTGTTATATTAAGAAATTTATTTTTTTCTAAAATGATATTTTACCAAATTTATTAAAACTTCTATAAACACTGTATATTTGGTCACATAACTTATTTACAATTCTGTTAAGTTAAAAAGTGTACTAGCTGTTAGCTGAGACTGCATCCACGTTTGCTGACAAACACACACATAAACACACACATAAACACACACACACACACACACACACACACACACACGCATGCATACACACACTGAAAAAAGAATATCTTGGTCTTCTGAACATATGTAGCCTGTTAAAGTTAACCACAGGAGCCAGCTGAAAATAAGGGAACATCTTACTGTGGACTTGACAATGGAAGGTAAGTACAAGCTTGCCAGGGGATTCTGCATAAAAGTGTGTTTCATTGGCAGTTCATCTTATTTTTGTCTGTTGTTATTTTAACAGCTAATTGTGTTAGGAAAGAAGAAGCAGTAAATATTAATAACTAATATACCTGGACTGATTTATTTCTGATGTTCTTTAAAGGCTAGTTGTTTTACCCGAAGGCTTATAAAATTAGGAAGATAATGCTAAATAGATTTAAATATCATATAGCTTTGTGCTTACATAGGGACCCTAAAATATTCCATGAATATGTTTTCATAATTATGAAAGATAGAGAGATAAATTCTAGAAGAGTAATGTTATTAAGAAGTTGCTTAGAATTTAGGCTAGGTGATCTCATGCAAAAATGGCATTAAACTTTAAGCAAGCATACAATGAAATTACAACACAGTATTATACTGAACCAGTAAAAGCATCTAGTGTTTTTAGGAGAACAGTGGATTTTAGTATAGACATTGTAAGAACAAAACTGTCAATGTTAGATGACTCCTGGGGGTGGGGGGTGAAATGCATTCCATTTTTATTTAGATCTGTATTTTAACTTGAGTAAACTTTCAATTAAAGTATGTAGGGAAACCAGTCTCGTAAAAATCAAATGGAAATTGCCATATTCTTTCAAAATAATAGAATACCTAGATCCAAAAGAAAAAAGGCTTAATTTATTATGTTGCTTTTTAATTAAAATAAATAACTGAAACTGTTGAGAAAAGTAGTTAGGTAATACAGTTGATGTTCTGTCAAAAGATGAACTGTTTGGTAATAATGCATTGCATAGTATCACACATTTTTCCTTTAAAAAATATTAACTGCTTTAAAACTGTTACACATTAATACTAGCTATACATGACATTAATAGGAAGTCTGAGTCTGGAAACTGCATTCTAGTATACTTCAAATGTTTACATATCCTTTGAAGGTGCATTGTTGTAAAGGCTAACAACTGAAAGCTTTGCTGCCAGTTCCTAATGTGATACAAATACCACAATACATGGAGTAGTCAGAGCAGAGAAGATATAGGTCGGGATTCACTAATCCTCCATGTAAGACTAACTAAGTCTTACTCGGAAACTGCAGTCTAAGAGTATGATGTCAGCCCGTCATGCATATTCATGAGGGTGAGCTGACTCAACTCTAAGGCTAACACAGAGCATGCACAAGTGCAGGGGGCGTGTCAGACTGCCGAGCAGTCCAAATATCCACGCCCCTGCAAGGGCCTAAACTGCAAATGTCAACTGAAATGAGCGAGTCCGCTCAAATGTATACATACCCAACACTACACTCCCCCACATTTTAAATCCCTGTACAAGTTCAAAATGTAAAGCTTTCCTTTTTTTTTTTTTATTATTCCCAATATAGCTGCCCATATTTGCGCGTGTATGCGCGGGTTTGCCCATTGCTTAGCTACAGTTAGCAGTGTAGACATCAAAGAGGATAATAAACTACTGATATGCAAATGAAGCCAAATAGCAATAGCGTAGTGGTAGAGCCCTCGCACAAAGAGGAGGCATTCCCGGTTCGTGTCCCGCCACTCCCCTCCCTATTTTCTGTAGGAAATGCGTGCATAAAAATAACTCCTGACATTTACCTTTTAAATCCCAGTAAAATGCATTGAAATGGCCTATGCGTTAGTGAACAATATTTTATATATATATATATGAGAAGGTGGAATGGTCATGCATACTGATAAATGCATAAGTAACATATCTTAAGCAATGTGAAGCACTGCTAAGCAAAGTCCACTAGTATTAAGCACAGTGAAGTACAATTGCTCATAGCTTAGCACTGCTTTAACTAGCACAATAGTTTTGTGCGGAGCTGCGCATCGCGCCAACTAGCGCAAACACAAAATGTTTGCGTGGAGCTGCACACAGTGCTAACTAGCGCAATGGCGGGCAGCGTAGAGCAACGTCGAGCAAAGTTGGGCAAAGCTGAGCAAAGTCGGCTAAACACAGCCACACCTCCTATCCGGTCTGGCCAGTAGTAAAATAAAAAGCAATGACAGGCCTCGAACCCGGGATACTTTGCACCATAATCACAGTACTAAACCACTAAGCCATGACAGCTTTAAATATGGATGCATTTCCAACACACTCATATATAACAATGGATGTTTACCCATTGCTAAGCAGGTTTGCTCTTAGCTGAGATTTTTCAAAACCGGCCAATCACAAATAAGTGCGGGAAATGAGGCATATTTAAGCTCCATAGGCAGGAATAATTGCCATAACTGGTTGTAGCTCCCATCTGCAGACAGTATGGCCGGTGCTGGAGAGGGCTCTCGTTTTCAAGCGCAACGGTGGGGCATTGAGGAGTCAAAATATATGGTTTGGCTCCTCGTCCATCATCATGATACAAGACTCCTGCAGGGCCAGTTTCAGGGCACTGAATACAAAGTGGAAGCCTGGAACCGTTTAGCACTTGATCTCACCAGTGCCACAGGAGTCCCTCGGACTGGTGAGCAGAACAGACACCACCATGCAGACCTGAAGAGACGCAAGGAGGACCAACTGAACCAGTGGATACAGGAGGCCCGTGGAATGGCAAATGCCCCACTACTGAGTATGTAGCCATGGAATGAAGTATGTAAGAATTGCTATTGTAGTCTATATTATGGATAGGTATGTCTCAATATCCCTTCATTTACTTCACAGCTGCAGGTGTCCGTGCTGCGAATCAGCAAGCCTATGCAGATAGGCTGCTAAGGCTGTGCCACCCGGCAGGTTAGTAATTATTCTGCATGTGTGGTCATATAAAAGAAGTGAGAGAGCCTGAAAAAGAGTGTTGTAACCCATTAATAAAGGTATAAAAAGTGTGGAATAACTTCTCTGCATGTACTGTTATATAAAATAAGTGAGACAGTGTGAAAAGGTGTTGTAACCCATTAATAAAGGTATAAAAAGTCTTGAATAAAAGACCTCTGCATTCACTGATATATCAAATAATTGAGAGAGCCACTAGAAAAGTGTGTAATGTAATTAATAAATGTATAATTCCTGGAGTGTGACCGTGTCACTTTCTTCGATATGTTGTTGTACCCTTGCATAATAGAAATAGTACTGTTGTATTAAGTGCAGTCAACCCACACATGGGTAGGCCCATATAAAGTGGATGAAGGGAGTGCCAGTAGCTGTTAAGCATATATACAGTCCTCAACTGTCAGTTAATGGCTGGCATGTACAGGTTAATCTGGTACATGAGTAGCTTGTTATTGTGTTCCCCAGAAATGTCAGTATGCTGCTATAAATGTAGGGGGCTGTTAACATATACACAATAATGTCACCTGAACACATCCAGATATGTAGATACATAAATATAAATGAAAAATATAAATATGTAGCAGTAACATCTGCATCCAGGACAGTTTGTATGTCAGATACAGGTCAGATATATCAAGAACTAGCAAAACCCATTTCACAATTTAACGGACATTGCCTAGTGTAATAATACATGTAGGGGATATTTAACTGCAGTCAATAGGAATGTAGTCTAAACTATAAGTATAGATAAGTTGTTAATGGAGGTATCTTTTTACACCCTACTGTATGTGCATAAACAATGCAATTCCATTATATCCATATAAAAAATATTCTATCATTTAGGGAAACATACTGGCAGATTTTAACAGATGCCACAACCCCACCTGGTTCAAATGAAAGTATTTCTACAAAAAGTATAATTGAATACTTTCAATGAATTTTTCAATGAACAGTTTAATGTTGCATTTTATATATTTTTTAATGATGCACTTTATATTTAATAACATTAAGTAAAAAAAGTTTTTAACATTGATTAATGAAGGCTTATAGAGGTAATTTTATATGAGTGCACATCTTTTATAGAGTGTATATCTTTTTAAAAATGAGAACATTTTGGCGCCAATTTTAAACTATTTAATTCACTGAATGTAATTGTATACCATTCTGATGAAGCCTACGTTGGATGTAGGTGAAAGCGCTTAATTTGTGTGCAATAAATGGTTTTTTACAACTGAAGTCAACAGTTCATTCGTGCAAGAGTTTTCGTGACAATTTGGTTTTACTACAAGGTTACGCATCTGGCGTTTAGCAGCTGTCATAAACGCCTTGTGGTTCAGTTGTTACTTTTGTGTATTTGGCTGCAATTGTGTATAACACATTCATGTTAGGCAATGCCTCCTACTGTGCACCTTACGAGCCCATGTAACAATTGGCCGTGAAATGGTGAATGTAGCCATGGTACTGCAGTTCAGGTACAGCATGCTATTTGCCGGTCTGGCACACATTAGTAGCCTTGAGCGACCACATGATGCTGCATGATGATGTCACATGGTACTACACCACATCCAGTTACAGTGGCCACAGTACTACACATATCATTAATTGCTATGCACCTCAATGTTGTGTATGTGCAAACATATGCACCGATACACAATATGCATAGCAATCACCATTTGTACAAAGTGACACACATGTCTTGTAATACTATTGAGTGTATAGGTCACATGGCACACATTGTGTATGTGTGATGTTTAATGTTGCAGTTGTGTGGTAGCATGCCATGTCATGCTTGGCACTGGCATGTCCACAATATGTCCTACACTCACCATAACCACTGTACAATGGCTATGTTGAGCAATGGTATTCCATCAGGTATACATGCACCACTCATCCTGTGTGTATACATAGCATGCATGTGCTAAACCTGCGTCCACAATTGTCTGCTAAAGACACAGATGCTCTAATCAGAAATGGATATCTATGTGACACACTGATACACATCCAGCCATGGTATGTATACCTGTGAGTGATGGTGCACAGGACATTGCAGAGCTGTTAGTACTTGCACAGCAATGTTGTGTCCATGTACACATTGCGTTCCAGGGTGAGGCCAGTCAGTGAACAAAACACACATGCATCAAAGCCATGTATACTGTTATTAGCAAGGGCTGTCTACACTCACACTGCATGCTGTTGAGCAACACATATAGATATAAATGTTTGTCTTGTGATACTGTACCCCACCATCACATGCTATTGAGTATGTTCTGGATTGCTGGTGGTGTTTGTGTGTGTGTGTCTGTGTCTGTTGTAGTGAAGAGTGTATATGTGTGCATGTGTTCATGTGGGCATGTGTTCATGTGTGTATGTGTTCATGTGTGCATACATCATGTACAGGTCGTAAAGTGTGTTTCCTGTCTCCCTCTCACAGGTGCTGATTTTGGGCTGGTTCACTGCAGCAGGGAAACTGATGTCACTGAACATGATAGTGATAATGATGATAGGTGTGTTGAGGCACAGGCATGTTTGCCAGGGTCTGTCATTGAGCCAACAAGCGACAGTACACAAGTGTCCACCCCATCCATGCACACAGTCGTACTGCCAATACATCCATTACCAATGCCCTTAGCTGAGGGACAGTGTACAGATGGCATTGGCCAGGACAGTGTGGTATCTATGGCACATGCATCCCAACACACCAGTCATACCCAGATGTCTGGAAGGGTACCACATAGGCAGATGTCCAGGGGTTCTTGTCGGAGCACTGCTGGCCATCATGCCACTGGCAGACGTGCCACAGGTCTAACAACCTTGCGCATGTTCCAGGCTGTCATGGAGGCGCAGGTACGTATGGAACGGTACACCAGACAGGGACTAAGGGCACAGAGGGCACATAACACCACTTTAAATGGCAGTATCCGTGACCTAGCAGGTGCCATCTGTAATTACACTGAGGTCATGGATAGACGTTGGGGTGAGACATTAGATGTCCTCTGCAATGTCATGTCCATGTGTCAGGACAGTGCAGGACGGGTGAGACGTTGACGTGGATGTATGCCAGCAACACCAGCAGCTGGCAGTCGCCGCGGACGTTCCTCAAGTCACAGCCACTCCTGTAGTGCCAGTACCAACCCCAGCAATGTTGGGGCTGGGCTGTCCATAGACCGTCCTAGAAGACCACGTGCACGTGACTCTGGACAGTCCCAGCAGGGACCTGGGTCCAGTGTACATCCATTTACCTCTGGGGATAGTACCCAGTCAGGCTTAGTACCTGATAGTGTCAGTAGCACCCCTGCCAGGCACAAGTACAGTATCCGTGGCCAGAGATGGTGATCTGTAAAGCCTGGCAGGTACAGTCTGTGGCTGTCCCACAAATACCCGTATATGGCAGCCACATGGTGGAACTGTGTGCATGCAGACACACACACATAAACAAGACACCTAGGGCTACCACATACACGCACACATTACATCAACATTGGCCCATAGCAGTACTCTTGGCCATCACACACACACACACACACACACACACACACACACACACACACATGTCGATTGTATGGCTCACTGTAGGCCTCTGGCAAACCAACTACACACCCTGTGTATATGATGAATCCTTGCCACCTCCTGTCATCTGTGACATTGATGCAGGAACAGGCTACCATGGTGCTGATGCACAGGGTGACTTAATAGCAGTATAGCAATGTTAGCATGTTATCAGCAGTAGAGTGTAATGATATGCTTGAAAGTGTGGCTGAGCAGGCATGATGCATGTAAGCTATGATTGTCAGTGTAGTAATGTTTACACCAGTGTTAGTTCCAATAGTGTATTGTCCGCCCACGTGCCACTTGACTGATGTGTGTAGTATTGGCAACATGTGTTAGGGAGTGGACAGTATGTGTGGGATGTGTGTGGCACAGGTTTGCAGGTGTACATTTGTGAACATGGTGGAGGTGCACTGTCTGCATGTACGTGCATAGTGGACACATGGGCAGGGTGACATGCCCTGTATTACACAGTAGCACTCCATAGTCTCGATTGATGGCCAGTATGCAATGTACTACACACATTTTGAAACTTGACTACACATGCGTGTATGACATGGTTAGACACTGTGTTGTGGGTGATACTGTTACTGTCTGTCATTAATTTTCATTCTGGTAGTATACACAACTTGAACAGCCTGACCATAACCAATCGTTAGATGATGTCTTGACAACTGACGCACAGATGTAGGACACACACAGTAACATTTGGACACTTCAGGTACTCTACTATGCCAGTAACCAGTGGTATTCACCTGCACCCATTACTGAGACCACTCCTGTTTGGCATATAGCTCTCTTAGGTACAAGCAATCACAGTAGGGATATGTCCGTCCACGTGTGGTAATGCATACTGTGGCCTATAATGCATTTTCCAGATGACACACACATCATCCACAAGGGTATCGCACAGACAGATCCCTGTTGTCAAATCCATGCTGTAAAGCTATAAGCCAGCCAAAGCATAGTCATCCACCTTTACAGAACATAGTATCCCCACAGTACCACATAGGTAGCAGCCACCAACATGAAGAACAGGTACCGATGTGTACATGCAACCAAGTGGTATGTCATCTCTCCTTTGATAATCACATTTCCAAAGGTATGTTTAATTCCCTCGGTGGATCACATAAGCAATGAGGGGTCTGCATGCATATCCACAAAGGTTGTTGTACACCTATAATGACTAGCCATCACTGATAGACCCTGCTGCGTTCGAACAGGTCTGACATCTACCTCAGCCATAAACCCTCACTTACACAATTCTATACAAACCGTAATGAGTGTGTGTGACACAGTTGACCTAGGCCAGGGATCACTGCAGTGGCTGGCCTTGTCACAAGCATATAGATGTGACCTAAGGTCTGGAAAGCAGCAGCACACTCTTGAAAAGATGACAGATGTGTTCTTGGAGAAAGCAGGGTTCCCACACATGCAATAATTGAGGTCACATGTACGTATATGTATTTGCCACACAGCTACCTCACATGTGCAATGCACATACTGGTGTCATACTGTAGTAAAAGCAAAACCCACAACCCATTGACCAACAGTCTCTCTCACACACACACACACACTTGTCAAGTGCAGGATTCAAACCCCTACCTAACTGCTTTATGTTACTACAGGAGAACGCATTTACACAACGCGCTATACGCATTACTGTGAGTTCTCTTTTCCACAGGTGTATTTGTAGGGTGGTGACATCATCAGACCTGACAAGGATTAGTATACCACTTTTAAGGTGTTTGACTACTCTCCAAAATGGTTGCTCCTCTCCAAGGAGATCACACACAAACAGACACACACACTTCTCAAGTGCAGGATTCAAACCCCTACTTAAGTGCTTTATATCACTACAGGAGTACACATTTACACAACGCGCTATACATATTACTGTGAGTTCTCTTTTCCACAGGTATATTTGTAGGGTGGTGACATCATCAGACCTGACAAAGATTAGTATACCACTTTTAAGGTGTTTGACTACTCTCCAAAAAGGTTGCTCCTATCCAAGGAGATCACACACAAACAGACACACACACACTTGTCAAGTACAGGATTCAAACCCCTACCTAACTGCTTTATGTCACTACAGGAGTACGCATTTGCACGGCGCGCTATACACATTACTGTGAGTTCTCTTTTCCACAGGTATATTTGTAGGGTGGTGACATCATCAGACCTGACAAAGATTAGTATACCACTTTTAAGGTGTTTGACTACTCTCCAAAAAGGTTGCTCCTCTCCAAGGAGATCACACACAAACAGACACACACACACTTGTCAAGTGCAGGATTCAAACCCCTATCTAACTGCTTTATGTCACTACAGGAGTACGCATTTACACGACGCGCTATACACATTACTGTGAGTTCTCTTTTCTACAGGTATATTTGTAGGGTAGTGACATCATCAGACCTGACAAAGATTAGTATACCACTTTTAAGGTGTTTGACTACTCTCCAAAAAGGTTGCTCCTCTCCAAGGAGATCACACACAAACAGACACACACACTTGTCAAGTGCAGGATTCAAACCCCTACCTGACTGCTTTATGTCACTACAGGAGTACGCATTTACACGACGCGCTATACACATTACTGTGAGTTCTCTTTTCTACAGGTATATTTGTAGGGTAGTGACATCATCAGACCTGACAAAGATTAGTATACCACTTTTAAGGTGTTTGACTACTCTCCAAAAAGGTTGCTCCTCTCCAAGGAGATCAGACACAAACAGACACACACACACACACACACACACACACACACACCTGTCAAGTGCAGGATTCAAACCCCTACCTAACTGCTTTATGTTACTACAGGAGTACGCATTTACATGACGCGCTATCCACATTACTGTGAGTTCTCTTTTCCACGGGCAT
Organism: Protopterus annectens; assembly: GCF_019279795.1. Lineage (NCBI taxonomy): Eukaryota > Metazoa > Chordata > Ceratodontiformes > Protopteridae > Protopterus > Protopterus annectens. The sequence continues at coordinate 644,269,892 of NC_056743.1, forward strand.
ATTTGTAGGATGGTGACATCATCAGACTAGACAAAGTGGGTTACATTAGGTGACAATGGGTGGGCTACATAGAAGGAATGTCTGAACACTTTGGCCATGTGATCATCAAAGGAGAGTTCACTATCTAACTGTGTCCCCAGGGCCTTCATGACTTTCTCCATACATACTGGTGTACCACCTATGAGGTAATTTGTTTGCACTTTGTTTTAGCAAAACGGGATGACTATGCATTATTTGGCATTCTTGTTGGGGCATTGTGTTGACACCAGGTATCTGTGTCTGTAAGCCCCTTCTGGAGGATGTGTATGTCAGCCATAGAGTCGATTATGGACCACAGTTAGCAGTCTTCTGCAAACCTGTTCAGCCATACTCCTCCCATGCTTGCCTGTACCTCTGAGCAGTGTCCACTGAACAGGTGGGGTCCCAGGAGCAAGACCTGTGGGATGCCATTTATGACTTAGAGTCGGACATGGCACCCACAACTCTGAACGTGTGTGTTTGATCTGAGAGCCACTGGGCCACACATCCTGTGACATAGCTATTGATGTTCAGGCTGGTAAGCGTGTCCATGATGACAGAGTGGGGAATGGTATGAAAAGTCCTTAGTGAGGTCCAGGTGGGCTGTGTGGACTACTTCCACCTCCATCTATGTCCTTGGTGACTGTTTGAAGTAAGTCAACTATGTTTAGGAGGCAGGATCTGCCTTTAACAAGGCAAGCTTGTGTAGAGTCCAGTGTCTGGAGGTCCCCAATGTCTCTGTGTATGGGTTCCAATACAATTTTCTCAATAGCTTTATAGACCAGGCTGAGTAGACATATAGGGCAATGGTTTCCAGGTTTTGTTGTGGCATCCCCTTTGTGGAGCTGGATGACTGTTAGTGTATGCCATTCTTTGTGTACATACCCTGTGGTACGATTGAGTCTGGGCAGTGAATGTAGGTGAGGGTGCAGTTCCTTTTGGGCCTAGTGTAAGATGCAGCCTGGGACACCATTCAGTCTCACTGATGCTGTGTTCTTGGCTTTGGAGAGGGCTGTCCTTACCTGCATGTCCATGACGTTTGGGGCTCTGCATCCTTCTGTGATGGACACAGGCCCTTTTGTGGGTGATGGGGGATGTTTACACTGAACTTGTCCCCCAGATGTGGCCATTGAAAGTTGGTTCAGTGTATTCCTTGCCATTTGTCAGTAGCTGACAGCATATTTGGAAGTTGACACCTACATGTCTGGTAAAGCTACGGCAGGCTTTGTGGTTGTTATTCTTACAGTCCTTGGCAATTTGTCTTTTGACAGTGTCCTTGAATTATTTTATGAGCGATCATTGCTTCTTCCTAATAATGATCATTGATGCCTTTCCTTTAGTGAAGTTGGCTCTATCGGGTGTTAGTTTCCTCCTTCTGTTGTCTAGCTTCTTTATGGGCAATGACCACCAGATTGTTTTTTTATTTTTGGAGGAGTGCATCCTGGTTTTATTTGCAATGTCTCAATCCGTGCATCCATGTAGATGCTCATATGATGCACTTGTAACTGATTTGGCAGATTGCATACCATCCTCCTATAGCAAGAGGTCTTTGGAACTTTCCACTTTTGTCTTGGGACGTGCGCAGTTTGCTTTTGAAAATGTCTTCATGGTGGTTTCATTGGCTGGGTGGGGGGGCAGGATGTGGATGTCCAGTGTGATTACTTTATGATCTGATATTACCAGCGAGGGTTTTATATCTGTTGTGGAACACTGGTACCCCATGTTGGTGATGATCATGTCCAGTATGGTGTCACCTCTAGTGGCCATGGTGACCAGCTGTTCCAGGGTGTTAGAGCTTTTAAACTCTAGGAAACATTGGGCAAAGGACGTTGTACACAAGTAATTCTCCCACTCAATGTTTGGGTAGTTGCAATCACCTCATATAATGTTGTTTGATAGGACCTTGATATTTTCCACTGTTCTCAGGAATACTGAGTGAGGTTCCTGTGACAAGGTAGGTGATCTGTAGCAGGCTACAATCTGATGAGCAGCTTTGACCAATCTTAGTTGCACTTGCATGGTCTCCAAGGCCTCATGCTGTGCCACTAACCTGGAGGTGTGGGTATCATTAAGGTAAATGTGTACACCTCTTCCTTTTGTATTTCACTCATGGATTTGGGTCCAAAGGTCAGAGGGATTGTGAGTGTTTTACGTGGAGCATGTCCAACAGCTCTGCATTTGACATAGCTTTGTATGTTAGGCAGTGAACACATCTGAGTAGGCGATATGCAAGGGAGTACTGATGGAGCATTTTGAGCTAGTCTGTGTATGGAATGTATTTCAGGCCACTAATGCTCTTTGTGAGGTATTGCTGCAGGCTTTCCAGTTGTTGTAGTTGGCTTGTGAGGTACATAGCAAAAGTAGCGCTGTACTCTATTATAGTTCTAGTGAGTGATGAGTAGTGGGGAACAATGTCCTCTTCTATTCTGCATGAGACACATTTTGTGATGAGGTGTGCCACGTAGCAGGGTTTCCTGACTACTGTGGGGATGTGATTATCACCGTTGTGTCCAGTGTCCACCTGTGACCCAAGGTCTCTTATCACACTTTCAGTGTTAAGTATACTACCGCCTATGTTGTCGTTCTTGGCTACGAAGTTTTTAACAAAGGGGATGACAATGCACCTTTTGGCATTGAGCTGGGGCCCATGGCTTCGACAACAGCCATCTGTCTGTCTCAGTGAGGCCCTTTTGTAGGATGTCCACATCTTTAGTGTTTACAATTATGGCTCCTAGTTTGCAGTCCTGTGGAAATTTCAGTATCCACAGACCTTCCATGTTAAAGTTTACTTCAGGGAAGTACATACTAAACAGGACAAGACACAGGAATGGACCTTGTGGTACTGCACTCATCACTGGTCTAAAGTCATACTTGGAGTCTGCTACTTTCACAGTGTGTGTTCTGTCAGTAAGCCTGTTGGCAACCCATCTTGTGACATAGCGATTTATACCTAGTTTAGTGTGTTTATCTATATTTCCAGAGTGTGGGGTGGTGTTGTAAGCTGTGGCAGGATCAACATAGGCTGTGTGAACCACCTTACCCTTGTCGACGGTTCTGTTGACTGCTTCAATGTCATCTATCAGGTTTAGGAGACATGATCTGCATTTTACAAACCCAACATGGTTGTGGTCCAGGGTTTGGGGATTACAAATGTAGTGTTTTTTATGTTGTATGATGATACTTTCCATGGCCTTGAAGAGTGGGCCCATCAGGCTAATGGGCCGCTAGTTCCTGGGGTCCGTGGTGTCTCCTCCCCTGTGTAGTGGGGTAACCGTCACTGTGCACCATTCAACAGGCACAAAGCATGGGGTGAGGCTATGACTGCACATGGTACGTCAGTGTGGTGCCTGTTCATTCTGTGGTTTGTGTGGAACACAGCCTGTGAAGTTATCTGGACCCATGGCTGCTGTGATACTGGCTTTGGAGAGTTTTTTTACCTGTGCAGCCGTGATGACAGCAACTTTGCAGTCTTCCATTATATAGATGTGCTCTTTCATGGGTGAGAAGGGGGGTACAGTTAATACTGATCCTGTCTGCCAGGATGTTGGCAATATCAGTTGGGTCTGTATATTTAGTGCCATTGAGCTGTAACTCAGAACAGATCTGAGTGTAGCCATGACATGGACCTGTCTGTTGGGCAGAGATCTCCTGAGTAGACAGTATGAAACAGAGTACAGATTGGGTTATATTCAGTCTTGTTGCATGGGGCAACTGTTTGAGGCCAGTAATCCTCTTGTTAGGGTAGTTCAGTGGTCTTTCTGGCTGCTGAACGTGCCTAGTCAGATTCATCGCAAGTGTGTTGTGGTACTCTCTGACGGGTCTGATGACTGAGGAGTACTGGAAACCTCCTTTGACCTACATGCACAGACCTTGGCAGTATGTGTGAGCACATAGCATGATTTTCTGACAACTTTGTGAATGTGTTTCTGGAAGTAGAGATGTCTATCCACATTTTTCCATAGATCCCTTATTATCACCTCCGTATTTGGCATGTGTGTGAGCATGCCCAGTATGACCTTTCAGTATGTTGTTGCCTGACATTTGCTTCGTTTTGTAAGTGTGTGAGCATGCCCAGTATGACCTTTTAGTGTGATGCTGTATGAAATCCACTACATTTGTTGGAGTGTGTGAGCACGCCCAGTATAGACATTTATACTATATGTGTATGGAAAATCAAATTGTATTTTTACAGCAGGCCTCACCTTTGTGTCATAGATCAACAGGGATCATGCTGTGCCTGCAGGGCTTCCATGAGACACTTTGCATAGACTTATCAACATTTCTACATACAGGAGGGGGAGAGCTATTCTTTGTACATTTCTACACAGGGGCACACTTGATTGTTACTGTGGGTGTACATACGATGAGGGGTTCACCTGACACTTATACACATTTGCTATGCCTGCACTGTTGTGTACGGTACACCATTTCAGTCTATACTGTTGCCTATCGTACTGGCTTGAGGCATACTACACTTCTTAGTGTCCAGTGCCACATATATTAGATTGCAACTTCATAGCCTACACAACCCACATTACACCACCTGGCCTGATGTTCTCTGTCTGCATAGGCCTGTGGGGGAGGTTACCCATATGCGTCTTTAGGAGCATGTTACAGCATTTCTTTGTGTTTGCATTACTCTACAATTGTCCTGCTGTGTGTGTGCTACTGAAATGCTATCATGGCTTAGTGGTTCAGTACTGTGACTATAGTGCACAGTATCCTGGGTTCGAGCCCTGTCCTTGCTTTTTATTTTCATGCTGGGCAGACCAGACTGCTTAAGGGACAGTAAAGCTGATATGAGCATGTTTACTTGTCTTTGCTCAACTTTGCCCACCATTGCTCAATGTTGCCCAACATTGCGCTAGTTGGCACGGGCAGTTTTGTTTACATATACTAAACATTGGTAAATGCTGCTTAGCACTGCTTTATATTGCTTAGAACATGGCAATCATGCCTCCTGTGGTGCTGCAGGGCTGCCTATGTTGGATGCACATACTACACTCCCTATACATGTTTGGAAACAGGTAGTGTCAAGTTAGGCATCCCTTTTATTTTATGTGCGGGTCAGAGAGAGGTATCATTTCCAGGGTTCCTACTGAGCCAGTGTATGTGCTATGCGTTGCCTCTTTGGCAAGGCCAAGGCATACTGGGCATGCCTCCTTCTGCCTACTGAGGCAGGCTCAGGTTGTTCCACCTCCGAGTCACGCTGTACCTGTGCAGGCCTTGGCAATGGTGGGGGGCTGTTTGGTCCTGCCCCATGCTGTTCCTGCTGCAGCTGTTTTCGCAGGATCATATTGTGTAGCATGGCACATACCATGACAATTTGGGTACATGTAGTTGGTGAGTACTGCAAGGCTCCACCAGATGTGTCCAGGCACCGGAACCGTGACTTGAGCATCCCAAATACACACTCGATTACATTTCGTGTTTGTGCATGTGCCTCATTATGGAGTTCTTGTTCAGGTGTGTGTGCATTTCTGATGGGTGTCATCAGCCACGGCTCCAGTGCGTATCCAGCATCCCCCACTAGGTGACCATCAGGGATGTCCACATTGGCAAATGTCTGGTACAGCTGCGTCAGATGCCAGATATGGGAGTCGTAGTAGCTTCCAGGGCAGCCAGCACACACATTCAGTATTATGCCCTGGGCATCGCACACAACCTGGCAGTTGATGGAGTGGAAGCCCTTGCGGTTGATGTAGGCCCTACCCCACTCACCGGCTGGTGCTTTGATGTGTATGTGCGTGCAGTCAATTGCACCCACTACCTCAGGGTATTCTGCTATTTGCTGAAAGAGACGCATATTGCTGGCCAATACCTCACGGGAATTGGGGAAATATACATGATCACCGACGTGTGCTGACATGGCATTCAGGAACTGGTGTACCCTGGATGCTGATGCCTGTGAAATCCCCATCATATCAGCAGTTGGTCTCTGGAAGGTACCTGTTGCTAGTATTCTTAAGCCAACACATACCTTTCCACTGGGATGGGTTCCCCTCTGTTGGTTCTGTGTGTGAGGCGTGGCCTGCACAGCTCAACAATTTGCTGCAGGAGCTCTCTGTCCACTCTATAGCGCTCCACTATCTCCAGCTCATGTAGCCTCTGGTAGGTTACCCTGGGTCTGTACACTCTTCTCCGTCTCCTCACTGTGGGTTGCTCAGCAACATTCGCAGTGGCACCACCTTCAGCATCTTGCACATGTTGCCTTATAATAGCAATGGCAGCCCCTAACATTTTTTTGTCTCAGTTAAGCTTTTTAAGTTTTCACTTTTCTTTGTATACTGCAGTGTTGCAGTGTTTCTGAGTAAAACATGGGGGAATGTTGTTTGCAGAATTTTAAGTGCTGGGCTGGGCTGGGCTAGTGTACTGCCTGTGTAATTGGCTGATTCTGATTGATTTCACCTAGCAGCTCTGCTAGTTCTCCTTGGTTAACTTCCTACTACTATTTTTCCTTCCTTTTCCCTTTCTGTTTCCACAAGGGGCAGCGCCACACAAACAAGCGCAAACATGCGCACATGAGCGCACATGCATGCACACAGCCTTACACAGGCTTAGGCGGGTGCACATACGTGCACACAGGCTTAGACGGTCTTACACAGGCTTACACGGGCGCACACACGCGCACACAGTCTTACACAGGCTTACACGGGTTTACAGGTGTGCACACGTGCGCACACAGTGTAAGCATCTTTGCAAGAAACTTTGGTGGTAGCCACAGCGTACGCCTTCGGTTTCTGGGTTTCAGTTCAGACAACTAGAGACACACATCTTCCAGTCCTCAGTAACTCACAGCAAACACATGCCACTCTGCTCCAATGAGCTTACAGTCTTTAATACATACCCCCCTCATGATGTCACCTATCTTCTACTCTGTTACTCCCCTAATCCTACTCTTACACTCTAGGGACATGGTTCACATGGCAGGGTAAATTAGGATTCACTATCCTTATACTCATTTGCATAGGATTGCCTACTAATGCTTGCTTACATCTCTCACTGAGCTTCCCCCCTTAGCAACCACTACTCAGTAGCCATGTTGTCTTCAGCCTGCCATTCACTTGCATGGCAGATGGCTGTTTCTAATAAAATGCTTATTTTTCACTTTTAATTTTTTTTCTGGTTTTTAGTGCGCCTCAAGTTTGCGTGCCGCTGTGCTACGCTTAAACATTGGAGATCGGGGGTAAAAAAATAATTATTATTTTTTATTATTTTGCAACACATATAAATGCCAATGGCCTTATATTTGGCCATTGGCATGCTTCCTCAACTGGATGCATCCTTTATTTGGAGCTGTCATTGCTCCCTTTAGCTATTTGCAGATCGGTACTCCGTTAACAATCAAGTCAATTTCTGCAGATAACACTACTCTTACACGGACAGGTTAGTGGTTCCTGGATCTCAAATTTACCTCATTTGCAAAGCTTTTAGCAGCAAATGAGGTAATTTGCATACCATAACACTGTCCGTGCAAGAGTAACTTTAGAAGCTCTCATGCACGCCCCTACTGGCTATTGCTGAATCGCTCGGCAGACATATTGCCTGTCTGCAGTCTTACACTGTTCTTACACTCTGTGCAAGCCTTCGTAAATCCGGCCCATAATGAATAATAAATTAAAAAATATAGTTTTTGTATCAGAAATAAAAATTTCCAAATCTGAATAATAAATGTGGAACTCTGGGAATGACAAACTATTTATGATCATGATTGTAAGTGTTTACATAATAAAATGAAGAAAAAAAAACAGTAGAGCTCTGAATCACTCCATTTTTAACTTGGCAGGGGAATTATTTTAGTTTATTTTGTTTAGTCTTAGAAGAGGCATGTAAAAGCAACTATCAGTCAATGCAGATTCCTTGGTTACTTAATTTTCTGCCTTCAAAAAATAAATCATTCTCTGACCCTGTCTGCAGCCTGCTGCCTTCTCATTCATTAAAGGAGTTAGGGAAAACATTACTGTTTTGTAAGGTAAGAAATACATATCTAGTTATGCTAACATGTTAAATCTCAACTAAAATTGAGCATAAATAGTACTGACATTTAAATACAGTTTTAACAGGGCTGGGAAATTGCCAGTTCTACAGAGAAAAATTAGTCATGGTAAACATGTACAGTTTGGGGTCCCGAGCACACTCCAGAATACAAGGAATGCATCAATAGTGTCTTGTATCTATAAAAAAGATAATCTGTTATAGACTGTTAAGGGAACATGATCATGTTATTTTTACCCTAGGCAGGACACTGGACTGGGGCCTCCCATCATGACCTCGTCATCCCCTCTCATCATGTAAAGACCATACCAATATCTCACTATATGGCTGTCTTGCTCCAATTACCATGAAACACTGTTCGAACTAGTCTTTACTTTTACAGTGATTCTACTTTTAGAGTGACTACACAGATTCAAATTTTAACCTTTTATTTCAAGTTTCATACATCGGCTGCAGTGGTGCAGCGGTTAGCATTGTCACCTCACAGCAAGAGGTACTCCGGTTTGATTCTCAGCTGGAGAGCCTTCTGTGCGGAGTCTACCATGTTGGTAGGTGTGTGTGTGTGCCTTCTGTGAAGGTTGGGTGCCAAGCTGGCAACTTGACACCGTGAAAAATTCAGTGCCAATCAATCTGCAGACCGGTGATCCACTGTGGCGACCCCTAACTGGGAAAAGCCAAAAGACATTGCTTATTTAAAGTTTCATACAACAAAAACATTGAGAGGTAGGTATTTGCCAGCCAGACAAACAAAAAATTAATATTGCAAACAGATGTAGCATAAGCAACAACAAGTCTCGCTTTCCTTGAGAGATAAGACTCGCATTGAAGTGCATCTGGCTTGCTACTGAACAAAAAGAGGCATATGCAGGGATTCACAGTCAAGTATTTTATAGGGAAGCACTAATGAGTGGCTATGTATATTGTGGAGGATTCATTTCAGACAGAATGTGTAAGGCATAATAACCATGCAAAGTGAATTCCCCAATTAGTGTTGCACACCCACACAGTGCTTGTCTGTGTATCCCAGTCACAGTTTTCCCATGGAATGTTTGTGCCTTACACATGAAAATAAAGTTTTTGACCTCCACATTTTATGACCACGTTCAAGTGACAATAGTAAATGGTGGAGGAGCCTGTGTAGGACTGCATTTAGGTTATATATGTACATTGTAGTATATTTCTTGCAAATTTTAACATTCTAAACAGGAGTGTCAGCACTATGTAACTGCTAACACAAAACATTGTGCAAGATTTGACATTGTAAAATACACCAAGAAGCAAAGTGCAATACTGAACACATTCTTTGCTCAATATTTGACATATTAAACATATCATGAGGTAAAAATGTAAACTTATAATACTGAGCCAACATTTTATGCAAAAATTCTAAACATACGTACAAATAAAATAATGTAAACAGTAAACAATGTACTGAAAAGTTGCCAAATAAGAAAAATGACCATGAGATTATTGCACATTACAATTATCCACATTAGTGGGTGCAATATATTAAAAATAAAATGATCCTGTGTGCATCTTTAATCACCACTAACTTTATGTGGCTACAGTCTATATTCAGCATTTGACATACTAAACGCATCAAGAGGTAAAAATGTAAACTGGCAATACTGAACAAAATACTTTGCGCAAAATATTCTAAACATACTCAGTCAAAGAATGCCAGACAGTATTTAACAAATTACAGTAGCCAAATTAGAAAAAGGACCCTGGTATGTCTTCAAATTGCACTTACCATTCACATTACAAGGTGCAATATATAAAAAATAAAATGACCCTGTGTGCATCTGAAATTGCTACTTAGCTATATCTGGCTACAAGTGCAGTAGGTTCATATAATGTGTGGACTGTCATTCCTCATAAGGGGTTTGTATACATTACAGTTCAGTATTACTTCAAGCATGAAGAATACTATAGCAGTGTCACCGTGTGTGGGGAAAAAAAGTTTGGAATGAATTTTCTTAACGTTTGGAATGAATTTAAAAATTAAACATTGTGGAAGGAAACTCAAGCTTAGACATAAAGGCAAGGCTAGGAGTGTAAGGTGGTGCTACTGTTTTAGACATTATGCTTAACTTAGTGAATGAAATATGCAATGTTGAACACAAGTTTTATAGCTTTACTTTATGTGATTTTCATTTTGAGAAAGCATCCACCAGATCATCAAACTCTGTTTGACCAAAGCCGTTTCCACTGCTAGCAAAGTTAAAGAAGATAACTGTCCTTGGCCCATGGATTTTTTCTTTCACTTTTTATCCTTTTTTATTTAAACAAGAGAAGGAACTCTCCCCACTGCCACTGGCAGCAGGCATACACAAGAATCCATGGAGCAGAGTTTCAACACTGAGGAATGTTTCCTGTTGGTCATGGTCAGCAATATACTGTCTCATTGAAGCAGGGCTGTCTATGCAAGGCTGTAGGATTAAAGAGGAGAACTGCAAGAATTATTCTGTGAAACAGTCTTCCGGATCATCTGCAAGGTGTTTTTGTAAGCTTTTTGCACAGCTGCATAATTTATTGTGTGTCATTGGTAATTTCAAGTTTAAAATTCTAAAGTGGCTATGAAGTACTTCATAGGACTGGGTTCTTCTACAGCTAGACTTTCTGTAATTACGTTAAATGTCTCAAAGATGAATTTGTCTCTTGCAGAGAAATCTTGTTCAGTGGTTTGTGTTTCATCGTGGAATAGTTTTGGTTTCCTTGTTTGTCTTCCTTCAGCTGCATAGCTATGGTTGGTAGTCATTTCTTTGGCTTCCTTTTCATAGAAATCAAATGAATCTCTCATTTTTTTTTATTCATTTAGCAAGCTATAAAGGGTAACCACTTCAACAAGAGAGATTTTCATGTTTTGCAAATCCTTGCCTGTTGCATCCAATCTTTTCAGTACATTTCCCCACACAGCAAGAACATTTTCAGAAGTATTTAGTTTGTCTGCCAGAACTTTTGCCTTATGCCACACACCTGCTTGTTCATTAGTAGACCTCCCCAGCAACCCGAGTGCTTCAGTGGCATAAATGAAACCTCTCCGCAATGCTTTTGCCACATCAGCATGAGCAGCCCATCTTGTTGAATACAGTTGCATTACAGAAGGATTTTCAGGAACATTCTTAAGTGGGTGATTCAGAATTTCCCACCTGGGGGTTGAACTTGAGAAAAATGTGTAAGCATGTTCCAAAAGGTTAAAGAAAAGCACAACTTTTGCACAAGACTCTGCAGCACATGTTCCTGCTAGATTTAGTGACTGTGCTGAGCAGGGTATATACTCTGTCAGTGGATTGATAGCACATAGTCTAGCTTGTAAGCCAATGTATTTACCAGACATGTTGCTAGCATTATCATAGCTCTGGCCTTGGCAGCTGTGAATGTCAATATTTTTCTCAGATAGTACTGACAAAAATGTCTTTTCCAGGTGTTCTGCTTAATGAGAGTGAATAGGAACAAATCCCAGGAATCTTTTCACAGACCCATCTTTCCTGACATATTGTATAACAATTGATAGCTGGTCAGTATGGCTGAGATCTGGTGTCAACAACAAGAAAAAATAATTGGCCCGTTTGACTTTCTGCACTATTGTGTCCACAGCCTTGGCTCCCATTAGCTTTATAAATTCCTCAACTATAGTTGGGGACAGGTCGCTGCTAATTCCTCTTCCTGCACCTCCATACTTCTTAATTTTTTCATCAAAAAAAGGACCAAACTGAGAGGCGTTCGAGACAACCCAGAAAAATTTTATTGTGTGTGGAACCAAACAACCCATCAGGCCCACTAAATGGTAGACTACGTTCAACAAGGAACTTTATCACTGCAACAACCCATCCTAATACTTCTTTCCAGTAATTTTGTTCAAGACCTACTTGTTCCACAAGGGCATAGTCTATCCAGCTTTGATGATGTGCTCCTTCCTTAAATCTGAAGACACATTTGTAGTGATCAGCAGAGTTTTCATGTTCATGAAATCTTGTTGCTGCTTTCTTCCAGTCATTAAAGCCTAATATAACAAGAGCATGAGGTAAAGTACTGTATAGTTTACAAGACACAGAACACAGTTACTGTTGATGGTGAATAGATTAGCCAATTACGGGAAATAGCTTAATTATTGCTTTTTTCATAATATACAGTTCAGGGCTGAAATACGTAGTATTGCAGAAGGATAATATCTAGAATTTATTGCAACTTTTATAAGCAGTCATTAAGTGTAGCAATTAGGAAAATAGATTACATACTTGAAATGCAGAGCTTACCCAGCAATCCTACATGTTATCTTTAGTAGCAAATTACACGTATGTGCGGCATAACTGCTTTAACATGCTATAAAACTAAGCAATGTAGTAAATGAAATATGAATATTTGGATTATGAAAGTTCAAAAAAGGACTTACAAATATTAGCAAAAGTAAAGCACAGTTAATGTAATTTTCTGTAAACTTTATACTCTATTCTTATAATGGAGAAAAAAAATCAGATTATGTTAAGGGTCATGCTGAATGTTGACTTTGCTTTCTGAAATAGATAGATAGATAGATAGATAGATAGATAGATAGATAGATGATAGATAGATAGATAGATAGATAGATAGATAGAGGAGAGAAGTTTCTGTTTTAGAATGTCCGGAATGTTTCATAGGGGCTTGACCTTCTATGAAACCATGAAAAATAATTTATCTCAGCAGAAAATGCAATACTGATAAAATCTGAGTAATTTGTTTTGGACTTGATGAATGGTCTTAAAATCATGACTAATTGAATAAACTGTGTTTTTTTTTTCTTTTTCTAGACAGAAAGACAGCATCAGTGTCAGCGTGCAAAGTATAATCATATTAAAGTAGTTTTTACCTGGAGCCCACTAGGGTCAATAGCCTAGTAACCTCCTATGATCCAAAGATCTCTTAGAAGTCTTAAATTAAACATTTAAAAATGCCTGGTATCCTGATGTTTCCTTCTTTATTTTCAAAGTGATCCTGTTTTCATCCATCTACAACTTTGTAACTATTCTAGTATAATTTTCAAGTCCAGTGTTGGAAATTTCATACTAGTAATTATGATTAAATAATCAAAAATATAATTCTGCTGTTGTCCATGTAATGCTGATAGTTTCCATAAATCAGTCATCTTAATTGCAATGTTTTCATTTGAAGAATTAAGTAAAAGCAAATCCTTAGTTAAGTTTCTGTAAGAATATAAAACTATAGATATTTTTCAAACATATTCTTAAGATGTGTGCTTTTTCTTGTTTCACTTTTGAGAGCTTTCGTTTGATAAGGTATGAAAGTTTTGACACTAATTGCTAAGCTGTATTACTTAGGTTCATAGGTGTGTACTAGGCTAATGGCCCTGGAGCCTTTACAAGCCTAGCCCATAGGATTACCCTGACATCATGCCAGCTGACCTTAGTTCCCAGTGCCTCTGTCAAGTAGAGTCACTGGAGTGATCCCCGGGGTGAATTTTCTATTTCCCATCCACTCGTCAAGATTTCTCTTGAAGAGGGCCATTGAGGCACTGTGCTTGGCATGTATGGGAAGTCTATTCCATAGCATGGGCAGTCTCTGGGTTATGAACCTGTTCCTCCAGCTTATTCTGTTGATTGTGGTAATGAGGTTGAGGTCTAAAGAGCATGTAGTGCGGCGGGATTGGGATTTCTTTAGCTGTAGCATTTCTAACAGGGCTGAGTTAGACATGGCTTTGTAAGTCAGGCAGAGATCGCCTCTAAGTCGGTGATATGAGACAGAGAATAGGTGAAGTTTTTTGAGTCTGTCCATAAAGGACAAGTGTTTAAGGCCTAGGATCCTCTTTGTGAGGTACTTTTACGGCCTCTCCAGTTGTTGCCGGTGTCTTGTGAGGTACATGCCAAATGGGGCATTGTACTCGATGACTGGCCTAATGAGGGAAGAGTAGAGGGAGACAATGACCTCTTTCTTCCTGGATGCAAAACCCTTAGTGATGAGATGTGCCACATAGAAAGACTTTCTGAGCACAGTAGCAATGTGGTGGTCAAAAGAGAGGTTGCTGTCAACCTGTGTTCCCAGATCTCTTATAATGCCTACTCTGTTCAGTGGACTACTATCGATGTGGTAATTCATGGGAATTGAGTTTATCCCAAAGGGGATGACGACACATTTTTTGGCATGGAGCTTAAGGCCATGGTTCTGAAACCAGTCGTTGGTCTCAGTGAGGCCTTTCCATAAGATGTCAACATCACTTGGGGAGTTAATTATGGCACCCAACTTGCAATTGTCTGCGAACCTTGTCAGCCAGAGTCCCTTCATGTTGGCCTGGACTTCAGAGAAGTAGATACCAAACAGCAGAAGACCCAGGACCGAACCCTGCGGGACTCCACTCGTGACTGGTCAGCAGTCTGACTTGGAGTCAGCTACTTTCACACTGTGGGTTCTATCTGTGAGCCAGTTTGCAACCCACCTAGTGATATAGGGGTTGATGCCTAGCTTAGTGAGTTTTTCTATGATTCCTGAGTGGGGAATGGTATCAAAGGCCTTGGCCAGATCAAGGTAGGCTGTATGAACCACCTTGCCTTCATCCACAGCTCTGGTGACGGACTCAAAGAAGTCGACCAGGTTGAGCAGGCATGATCTACCCTTCACAAAACCAAACTGTGTGGGATCCAGAGTTTGGAGATTCTCTATATCCTTGTTTATTAGATCCATAATGATGTGTTCCATAGCTTTGCATATCAGACTTGTCAGGCTAATGGGGCGATAGTTCCCAGGGTCTGTAGTCGCTCCTCCTTTGTGGAGAGTGCGCCATTCGGTAGGGACAAAGCCTGAGATGAGGGTGTGATTGAACAGGGCACACAGGTGAAGTGCCAGTTCACTCTGTAGTTCATGTAGAACACAGCCAGGGATATTGTCAGGTCCCATAGAAGCTGTATTCTTTGCCTTGGACAGTGCTGTTTTAACCTGTGCAGCAGTAGTACTGGGTGCCTGGCAATCTACTGGTATTGTGATTGGTCCTTTGTTGGGGGAGAGGGGTAAAGTTGGCATTGAATCTGTCGGCCAGTATATTGGCAATATCTATTGGCTCAGTATAGGAGGTGTGCTATTGTGCAATAGCTCCGAGCAAATCTGGGTATTGCCGTGGAGATTCTTTACATAACTATAGAAGGCCTTGTTGTTGTCTTTACTATCTGCTGCAATTCTGTTTTCATAGCTAGCTTTAGAGGATTTGATGAGGGATCTCAACTTTTTGTTGAGGCTGATAAGGGAGTATGTTAAGTTGTCCAATCTCACCTTCATTCTTGATGGATGGGTTTGGAGCTGATCCTCGGCTCCGACTCGGCCACTTACTATAGCTTGAGAGCTCTTTACTGGCTCGAGGCTACCCCTTATCCCAGAATGCCCAGCATCAGCTACCTAGATCTCGTTTGCCGCTTTAGCTGCGAGTTTGCGATCAATACTAGCTCAGGCTTAGTATAATTGTTTTCTCTTTTAAACTCAAATATTGTGCTTAAAATTTGATATATAATTCTTCTCTTGTAGTAGTTTGTAAGTTTCTTTTATTGTAAACCCCTTATCTCTTTTTTGTGCTGTGTTGGCCATCGCCCCTTAGTCACTAGGCCTTCTGTTATTCCCTGAACTCGTTTAACTTAGAGAGTCCCCCCCCCCCTTAAGGACAGCCGTTTAAGTTAGAGGCTCTCCTTTAAGGTCTTTATTAATTTTTGGTTCTCTATTGTAGTTTGTCTTTTTACTAAAATGTCTAAAGAAGTTAAAACCTCTGGTTTTAAAAAGTGTGACTCATGCTGTCAGAAGATGTCTCTGACAAATGGGCACACTAGTTGTGTTTACTGCTTGGGGGCTCTGCACCTGAAGGACTCTTGTGCTATTTGTCATGCCTTTAGTCTAAGAGTCCTGCAGGAGCAGAAAAACAAGCTTATCCTCTGTGTATTGTTAAAACGGGATTCTCCGGCTAAAGCATCTCAGCCAGTGAAACCTTTGAAACCAGTCATGCCATCGGCTCCATTTTCAGGACCGACCTGTGAGCTTGACAAACCAAGTGTGTCGGTGCTAGCTGGCACCGACAAGACTACCCCTCCATCGACTCCAACTGTTGCTTCAGAGCCGTCTTGTAGCCACAGAAAGAGCTAGGTCTCCTTCTTTGGAGCCGATTCGCTCGGTGCCACAATCACCATTACTTCAAAGCAAGTACAGTCATCGCTCATCTTCCCACTCTTCTTGATCCTCAAGGTTATCAGATCAGGATGTGGAGAGAGCGGTCAGTAGGTTGCTTAAGTCACAAGCCCTTGCAAAAATGCTTTCGAGCCCGCCTCAACAGGCTTTGGCTCCATCCACTTCTTTTTTGATTCCTCCTCCGACTATGCTTAGTCTGGAGCTGGAGTCCACTGGCGCTCTGATAGAGTTTTTTCCGGCTCCGATGACATCCTCATTGGCTCCGATTATCTCGATTCTTCCTCTCATCGAGGTATCTGGGCATCGAAGCTCTCTTGTTGGCTCCGAGGGGGGAAGTGGCATCGGACCCTTGTCCGACCCCACTCTCCCTCTCGGAGCATCGGCTCAGTTGAGCTCGGCTCCCACATTGGCCTCAGAGCAGTCGCCCTCAGCACAGGGTGATATTCCTGTCTCTTCGGAGCTGGACCCCTCCTTGGGTCGAGACTGTGACGCCTTCGAGGTCATGCGGAGAGTGCTGTCCCCACAGATGGCTCCACTATCGGTTCCATCGGCTCCATTCCCCTCAGTGCCTGTGACAACCTCTGCTCCTCCTCCAGCCCCAAAGCTTAGGGAACCTATGCCCCAGGACACCCCATTGGGTGAACCCTCTTCTTCCAAAACCTCCCCAGAGCATTCTGAGCAGGCTTTCCAGAAGAAAAAGGGCAAGAGGAAGCACCAAGACTCCCCTGAGTCTGTCATCTCAGATACAGACCTGGATGAATTGGAGGGGTCCCCAAGGTCCCTCTCTGAAGATGTTTCCTTTTCGGACATCCTTGAGATTCTCAGGCAGAGGTGTAGCTGGACTTCCCTAGCCCCCTCCGAGGACAAGTCTGTATACCTGGACGCATTTGGTTCCCAACCTTCCACCTCCTCATTAAGCTTGTCTTACATATACATTTGCTTTTACCAGTTTTTAGATTATTCAACATAAATGTATATAGCAATATATTTATTTATGTATCATGTATAATTATACAATTTATTTATGTATTTATAAACATTTTTTAACAATGTTTTATTATATTCAGTAGGCACAATATTATTCTTTGTATTCATTCACTTTTTATATATATAATGAATAGTATTTTATATTCTTTATACTTTTTACATTTTGCTTTGCTTTGACATATAGTGAAATGGAATCAAGTGTTATTAATCAATTAATTATTCAATTTTATAATTGATTAGATTGGTATTTAAGGGCAGTTCATTTTTGAAAAAGATGGATTCTGATGAAGTCTTATAGATGAAAGCGCGCTCAATCCTACTGTGCTTGGTTGCTGTTTGTCTAATAAATTTGTGTTTTACATCTGAGGAATATACGTTTTGTTGTGTTACGATACATACAAAGGAGGAGACCCTTTATGGTACATGCTAGCGGAGGTGTTTATGGTGTTGGTGTTTTTCTTGACGTGGAGAAGAGGTGTTTAGGTACAAGTCTGTATACCTGGACGCATTTGGTTCCCAACCTTCCACCTCCTGGGTGTCTCCACCTTTTGATCCACTCATGTCTGAAGTGTCTCAAAAGGCTTGGTCAGCTCCAGATTCCATGGAACCTGTCCCGAGGAGACCCAATAAATTCATCACAGCTCCCCAAGACAAACAATTCTTAACTAAAGGTGTCCCAGTTGATGCCATGGTGGTAGCAGCAGCCACAAAGAGAGAGTTAGCTGAAACCTCCTCATCTGTCCATCCACTGAACAAAGACTCTCGTATGATGCACAGATATGGGAAGAGAATGTTTTCATCAGCGACCTTCTCCCTTAGGTCCCTGAACTATCTTTCCCATTTTACTAGGCTTCAGAGCGATCTCAAGAGCTTGGAGATACCCTACAAGATCCCACAGCTGAGGGAGCTTCAGCCAAGGTAGCTACCCAGCTTGCGACTCTTAATTCAATAGTTAACTCCTCTATGAGGCTTATTTCATACGCAGCCAATGGAGCGAGTAGAGCTGCAGGAACAGGAGTCGCTCTTAGTAGACATTCTTGGCTGCAGCTGTGTCAGTTTGCGGAACCTTTCAGAGCATCCTTCACCAATACCCCCTTTGATGGCTCATCTCTCTTTGGGCCTCAGGTGAAAGACACTCTTACCAGGTGCCAGCAGGAAGGCAAGACGCTCTCTGATGTCGGAGTCGATTTTTCCACTCCTACCAGACCATACCCAAGAGGTCAGAAGGGTGGAAAGATGTGGTTTCGAAAATCCCAGAGACCCTTGCCTGATGCACGTGGTGAATTTTCCCCCAGGAGCAGAGGGGGAAATAGTAATTATGTAAATAATAAACCGGCTCAGCTCCCCAGACACTGCAAACTTATTATATACAAGTTTCTGGTGTTACATTGTGTCGGCTGGGAAATAGTAACTATGGCAGATGCCGCCCTTGTGGCAGAGGGGGTCTGCAAAATCAGGGTGACAGAGATATGTTCTCTTCCAAACCCTATCAACATCCCTGAAGGGATGCCCGACTGCTGAACTCTGGAGGCAGTCGGGGGAAGGCTTTCATTGTACCCAATCACCTGGCAAAATATTACACAACACAAATGGGTACTAGCCATTATATCCGGAGGTTACAAGATTCCCTTTCATCAACCCCCTTTTGTTTAAAAAGCAATCCATCCCAGAAGTTTCACCCAATCTAACGGATCAAGCAGTCACAGAAGTTTCAAGACTGCTAGAAAAAAGGGCCATCCAAGAAGTCCCCGCAGACCAAGTAGGATCCAGAACTTACTCAAGATTCTTTTTAGTGCCCAAAAAGACAGGGGACTGGAGACAAATTCTGGATCTCAGCAGGTTAAACAAATCTGTACAAAAAGAAAAGTTCCGGATGGTAGCACTGCAGTCCATTCTCCCCTTTCTGGGTCAGGACAATTGGATGTGCTCCATAGATCTTCAGGACACGTACTATCATATAAAAATGGACAGACGGTCCAGGAGATTTCTATGCTTCTGGCTAGGGGCCAGTCATTACCAATTCAGAGCTCTACCCTTTGGTCTCACCACAGCCCCCAGGGTGTTCACCAAATGCATCGCAGTAGTCACGGCTCACCTGAGACGTCTAGGATTTCAGGTGTTTCCTTATCTGGACGACTGGCTCCTCACTGCTACCACCAGGCAACAACTTATAGAGGCATGAGATTACACCATCACATCCTGTGCTCAGCTAGGCATCACAATAAACTTTGAAAAATCTGCCTTGTTGCCCTGTCAGTTTATTACATACATAGGAGCAGAGCTAAACACAAGACAATTGATTGTAAAATTGCCTTAGGAAAGAGTTTCCATTATTTGAAAACAGGTGTCACTTCTCCTGAGGAGCAAAAGAATTCAAGTCAAATATGTTCTTCAAGTTCTAGGGTCCATGGCAGCAGCCATTCTTCTAGTTCCCTTAGCACGCTTTCACATGAGAATCCTTCAGTGGCTTCTTTTCACACAATGGTCCTTCCAGGAATTACCCCTGTCTCACATGATGCTAATTACAGAATTTTGCAAAAGACACCTTTCCTGGTGAATGGTCTCCCCACTAGTTACTCAGGGCAGACCTTTCATGAAACCCCATCCGGTTGCCACAGTGACCACGTATGCTTCCCTGATAGGGTGTGGGGGGGGGGTCATTATCTAGGGAAGACAGTCCAAGGCACTTGGCAACCTCACGAGTACCACTTGCACATCAGCGTCCTGGAGATAAGAGTGGTGCTCCTAGCATTGCAAGCTCTTCAAGAATCTCTCCCTGCCGGGACTATTGCAATACAGACGGACAATATGTCAGTGGTTTGGTACAACAACAAACAGGGCAGAACCAGGTCTTACCCCTTGTGCCAAGAGGCCCTCAGATTGTGGCAATGGGTGATTTCCTCCTAACATTTTCTGATAGCAATGCATATCCTTGGGACATCCAACGTAATAGCGGACAGGCTCAGCAGGGCTATCCTCATGCCTCACAAGTGGTCTCTGAAACAGGAAATTGTGGATCCTATTTTCCACAAATGGGGCCAGCTTTGTTGCGATCTCTTTGGCTCTCCCCTCAACAACAAATGCAACAGCTACTTCTCCCTTGTTCCTCCTCCAGGTCAGACACCCAGGAACGCTCTAGTCCACAATTGGCCTCATGGACTCCTTTATGCATTTCCCCCCTTCCCCTAATTCCAAAAGTCATTCAGAAAGCAAAATCGTTGGGTTGCAAAATGATCCTCATTGCCCCCTATTGGCCTTGACAGATTTGGATTTTGTTCCTTCACCCCCACCTTCTAGCCCAGCCTTGGATTCTAGACCCAGTACCGGACCTCTTGATTCATCAGTCAGGCAGGCTACACCAATCCCTCCAATCTCTTAAGCTCACAGCTTGGTTACTCCACTTCCAATCCTAGCCAGGCTCCCTAATATTTCGCCAGCAGTGCGTGATATTATTGTTTCCTCCCATAAGACAAATACAAGAAAAGTCTATACTAGCAAATGGAAAATATTCTCTTACT
Source organism: Protopterus annectens (assembly GCF_019279795.1). Lineage (NCBI taxonomy): Eukaryota > Metazoa > Chordata > Ceratodontiformes > Protopteridae > Protopterus > Protopterus annectens. Next base: position 644,290,564 of record NC_056743.1, read on the forward strand.
GGGCAGAATCCAGGAATTTAGATCCTTTTACAGCTCCTGTACACAAGATTTTGGACTTCAGCAGAACTGTTTCATTCTGGTGCAGCGGCTGCCACCATCAGAGTACAACTGGCTGCCATTTCAAATTTTCATGTCGGAGTTTCTAACTCCAGCATAATGTCTCACAACCTCTGTAAGGCCTTCATGAGAGGTACATCTCTACTTAGACCCCCAGTGAAAGAGCCACTTCCACCTTGGGATCTCAGTTTGGTTCTCGCCTCCTTGATACTGCCACCATTTGAACCAGCAGCATCATGTTCCTTGAAATTTCTCTCTTGGAAAACTCTTTTCTTAGTTGCTATTACTTCTGCCAGACATGTTTCAGAACTTCATGCACTATGTGTTCGCCCTCCATACCTAGTTTTTCACAAAGACAGGGTTTCTCTGAGAACCAACCCATCTTTTCTACCCAAAGTTTGTTCAGACCACAATTTGAATCAGTCCATTGAACTTCCTGTCTTTTTCCCTAATCATTCCAACAAGGCAGAATACAGATTACACCAATTGGATGTGCATAGACAACTGCGTTTCTTTCTCCATAGAACTAAAGAAATTAGAAAATCAGATCAGTTGTTCCTTTCATTTGCTAACAACAAACAAGGCCTTCCAGTTTCTAAAGTAACATTGTCAAAATGGTTATCAGACACCATAGCCCGTACCTACCATTTGCAACAAAAAGATCTTCCAGCAAAACCCAAAGGTCATTCAACCAGGTCAGTAGCTACTTCGGTAGCTTTTCAATCTAGATTACCCATAGATTCAATTTGTGCAGAAGCTACTTGGGCAAATCCTCATGCAGTCATTTCTCATTGCAAAGTAAATGTGGTCTCCCGGGACAGGGCTTCCTTTGTTCCATGGTTCTGAAGAGTCTGTTCTAATGAGCCACCCAGGATTGAGGTGCTTGGGATGCTGTCCCATCCAGCAAGAATGAAGGCGAGATTGGACAACTTAACATAAAGAAGTTATGTACCTACCATAACATTCCATGTTAGTTGTCCTTCATCTCGCCTTCCTTCTTGCATCCCTCCCTCCTTCCCCCTTCCTCGAGGATTGAGAGGAGTTTCTCAATGGTTTCACTGGTTAATTTGTTTTATTAGTTGCTTCCCAACCAAACCATGACAATTAACTGTATATCCAGGTTTATTAATGGATTATCTTCTATAATTATGTCTAGTATGAGCTATCTCAAACGAGATCTGGGTAGCTGACACTGGGCATTCTGGGATAAGGGGTAGCCTCGAGCCAGTAAAGAGCTCTTGAGCTATAGTAAGTGGCTGAGTCGGAGACGAGGATCGGCTCCGAACCCATCCAGCAAGAAGGAAGGCTAGATGAAGGACAACTAACATGGAACGTTATGGTAGGTACATAACTTCTTTTTTTCCAGTCCTGGGACTTCACCTTATTCCGCATCAGTTTCCTCCTTCTGTTGTAGAGTTTGTTTATGGCAGGGGATCACCAGATTGGCTTCCTTTTTTTGGAGGAGAGTGTCTTGGTTCTATTGGGTATGGCGAGAGCCATGCTTTTGTGTACATATTTGTACAGGACATTAATGTATGATTCGGTGGTCATGCAGCTGTTCTCCAACTGCATGTGTGCTGTGAAGTTATCCACCTCTGTTTATAGGAGTCCAAAGTTAGCTTTGGAGAAGTTTTTTATGGTAGTTACCTTTTTCCGGGGGGGGTGGGGGTGGGGGGTGGAATTCCAAGGTGAATAATTTGTGGTCGGATCTAATCAGGGAGGAGTTGACTATTGGTATAGAGCAACAGTCGCTCATGTTAGTAATGACCAGGTGAAGGATGTTGCTACCTCTAGTAGAGGTAAGAACGAGCTGGTCCAGGGCATTGGAATTAATGAATACCAGGAAACATTTGGCAAGTGTATTGGTACATAAGTAGTTTTCCCAGTTAACGGAGGGGTAGATGAAGTTGCCCAGTATGAGAGTGTTAGGTTGGACCCTGATATTCTCCAGGGTGCTTAGGAACATGGAGTATGAGTCTTGGGACATGGTTGGGGACCTATAGCAGGCTATGACCTGAATCGCTGTCTTACCCAGTGTTAGCTGTACCTGAAGTATCTCTGATGCGTTATGTTGGGCTATCAATCTGAAGGTTGCACATCCCTTATGAATATGGAAACACCACCGCCTTTGGAGCTTTGGTCCAAGTTCTGGGGCCGAAAGGTGTGGAATGAGTTATAGCTAGTTAGTGCAGGGGTGCTTTTTGCTGCCTTGAACCAGGTCTCTGTTACAGCACAAATGTCGATGTTCTCCATTTAAGGAGTGCTTCGAGTGAGTGCATTTTGAGATTTAGACTTCTAGCACTGAGCAGCATGACCCTCAGATTGCATTTGTTTGTAGCTGTTACGGTGGTAATTTGGTCTTTGGAACACCGCCTAAAAAAGGCACTATAGGGGTGGCAAGAGCCTTGGCCAGTATCCGGAAGCCCAGGGGTGACAGATGCAGGCCATCTCTTGCAAAGCATCAAGGTCTGTCAGTCATGTCATCCCAGACAGACCGATACTGGATCCCCTTAGAATTACACCAGAAATGTAGCCAATTGTTGAAATCAGTCATTTTCTGCTTGTACTGTGGTATCATTCTGGGTGATGGTAAGAGGCTGCTCAGGGCTAGGGTCATACCTGCCTGGGCTACATAATCCGAGAGCTCCTCCATGTCCTCAATAGTCCTTCAGTGTTGAATGATTTGGTTTCTTGAGTGTTGAAGTAAAACAAGAAGACAACTTCTGGAATGGTAGGCACAGAAACATAATGCTACCATGAGGATGACTGGTTCAGCAGAAATGATAACCTCTGGTTTTATATTTTATATCTTGAACTGAGTCCAATAGTGCTTCATAATGCAAAATACATGATACCTCACACATAATACTTATTTTTTTAACTTTGTTTTCAGATAACGAATTGTTTGATGTGGCAAATCCTGACACATTTTTTGTAGACCATGCAGCGGGTGGTGCAGAGGGGTCTGCAGACTGGACTGCAAATAAAACAAGAAAGCATGTGACAATCAAGAGGGGAGACAGTGTGAGTTTTCACTTGTTAACTTAATTTCTTGCTTGTCATTACAGTCATAATGGTTCGCTATCGAAAAAGAATTTGTGCCTCTTCTGTCTTTTGAAATGCGTTAAATGAGTTAGTGAGACTGTTTAACTGTACATTGCAAGTTATTTGTCATAATGCTGCATAAATTCTTTCCAGCAGGGCACAGTGTTGATACCTTTTAACAGAAGCAACTTTACAAATATATTTATAAACACAAGCATCTGTAGAAATTAGTTTGATACACAAATGGCATATAATTCTTTATAAAACTTGATCTAGCTTATATTGGTGTATAGGTTCATAGGTAGGTACTAGCCTATCTGCCCAAAGGCATTTATAAGCCTAGTCAGAATGTGTTGGCTTTCGTCGCCCCCTTAAATTAGTTCCCTGTGCTTCTGTCCAGCAGAGCCACTGAAGTGATGTTGTGTTGTGTTATACATCTACTTCTGTACTTCTCCTGGCATGGCTGACAATACTTCCTATCGTCACAATCTCTGTGATGTCGATATGTCTTTATTTGTATACGTGTACCATCTGAGTGCTGCTCTTGCTGATTTATGTAATATATTGGAAAAGAGACACTGCAGTTTATCTCACTGTATTTTATTAGAACTTAAAAGTGTCATGTTTCTTTAACAGGAGTGTTGCATTGTCAGTGTTTCAGAAACACATATATGTGTGTGTATGCGTGTATAAATATATATATATATATATATATATATATATAAATGTAGATATAGAGATATTCGATAGATACAGTTATATATATATATATATATATATATATATATATATATATATATATATATCTATATATGGGTCTACTACGGTTGATTGAAAACTCACTTGATTGAAAATGAAATTACTAGGACCACTTCACTAAAAGCTCACTTGACTGAAAACTCACTTGACTGAAACTCATTTCATTGAAAGTTATAAATGGCCTTTTTCCCACTGTGGTGCGACCCGCATATCTTGGTTATTTATTCTCTTTTGGAAACAGTTATTTATTGCACTTGTAAGTATCACTGTGTATTGTTTAAAATGTTTATAATATGTGGGGGCCTACACCCCCCAATGTTTATATTTCTTATTCATTCTGTCCAGTCTGACATTTAGGTCCTTTGAGGCTCTTGTTAGATCCAATCCAGTAACATCAGTGCTCCAGCCTCAAGCCCCTTAAGAGCTTTCCTTCCCATAATGCATTTGCTCCGATTTACCTCAAATCTCATTTGCTGCCATTGTAAATGGGCGCAGATCTGTACATCTAAGTGCTCCTGTGACACTACCAGCCCAGCTATCTGGAATTTTATAAATAATTCTATTTCATTTGTGAATATTGATATGATTTATACAGAACTGTATGTTATGTACTGAGCTTCAAGAATGTAACCACAGCATACCTGCTGGAGCATAGAATATTAACTTAGAAAACTTCAAGAAAATATGTTGAAATTAAGTGCTTTACGATGTGCTATAAAAGTTAGTTTCAGTGCAGCAAGAAGACAGGATGTCTGGAGCTAGAAGTTTTTTCTATTGTCTTGGAGAGAAGTAATTACTAAGTTTAAAATGTAAAGCATTTTATTGCTTTATGACTTCCTAGCAGCTGTACATCTGAGAGATATGTATTTTTAACATAGAGATGTTAAAATTCTATTAGTTTCTGTTTTAGCCTGGTAATTAAAGTCAGGCGACAAAAAGTGATGTCATCCAGGTGAACCCAGCAGTAAAGTCTGATATTAATTTAAGAACTCTCTCATAGACAGACTGGGCATTTTGTATTTTGCCTTGGACTTAGAAAGAACATTCACTCATCATCAACATCTGCATTTACCTTGCTAATAGCAAGTAACTAGGGTACAGTAATTTATTTTAGAGATAGTTAGGAATATAGTAAAGATTAGTTTAGATGTTTTCTGTATTTATTTGAGACTGTCCTGCATTGTTGTTTTAACGTGTTTCCTGTGATTCTGAAGTAACTTTGTTTGTTTTTGAGTATTGTCTTGTTCTTTTATTATTTATTATTAAATATATTTAAACCTATCTTTGTGGCTGATATTTGTGAGACATACATAAACTCTTAGAGTACTTGCATATGTATTTGGTGACACCGTACAGGCATTTGTAAATAGCCTTGCAAGTCTTGGTCAAAACTACCATTTTGATAACAGTAACATTACACAGTAGGATAGCTCACCCTTTGTAATGGCCTTATAGTAGCTGATAAAGAGCTGGTTGGTGTCATTGATAACTACCTTATTGTCTGTGCAGAAGGGGGCATAGCTACTAAACCTGTGCCAGCCTTTCCCGGGAGTGTCTGTGTGTTTGTATATAAATCAAATCTCAAACTGTGTGTGTGTGTGTCAGCTACTTGGGCAGGGACGCCAAGCACTGGTTGGACAGAGAGGGCACTGGAGGTTTTGGCTTGACCACTCGGCTGAGATCTTAACCCTATAGATGTGCCAGTGGGGAGTCTTATTGGGGATCTGGAGAATGAAGCAGAAACCAGCCCTAGACTGACTGTGATCTCTGTGTGCTCTTAAGGGAAATTGTACTTTACTGTGTGTGTACTTGTCATCCTCTCAATGTGTACATCCCTCACTGTTGCTAGTGGTGAGGATTAAGGCTCCTTGATTACTGGGCCAGTGCAGGGGCATCACAGCTCCACTTCTATATTTGAGAATTTTTTGATAGACGTAGTTTTTCAGTATTTTTTCTTATAATACCTAGGCACGTATAGCAATAGGACAGTTTCCTTTCTTTTGGGACTATTTAGAAGTTATAGCTTTTAGTTTTGTGTGTCCCTTCTTCCAAGGTGTTTCCCACCATTGTGGATAGTGTGTTCTTCCAGTTACCTGAGTGATGTTTGAATCTTAGGTTAAGCGATACATATATATATATATATATGTATATGTATATATATATGTATATATATATATATATATATATATGTATATATATATATATATATATATATATATATATATATATATATATATATATATATATATTTATTTATATAATGTGTGTGTGTGTGTGTCTATATATGGATCTACTTCAGTAAATTGAATTAACATAATACCAAAATTAAAATAATTGAGATGAAGAAACCGAAACTTCACAACAACGAAAACGGAAAAAAACTGAAACTTGCAACATCGAATTATGTTAATTTCGTTCTTGTGTATGGTATTGCTATATATTAGCATTATAATTCTACTGGTTTGTACTAAGTTCCAGCAAAAGTCATGGAGGATATTACGTATGACGCACCTGGCACTCTCTCCGATGTCTGCACAAAGAATACAACTGAAATGGAAGGGAAATATTTTTAGAAGGATGTATACATAATTTGGAAAGAACCAGTTATGAGTTTTAGGCACCACTCGGAGCTTCTAAATGTAGATCATGGTACAGTGAGGATTGGGAAATTTACCCTTTTCCCACTGTAGTGCGATCTCAGAGTTGGCATATATAATTTGCAGAGGATGTGGGGGTGCAGGGAGCATCCCTCATTCAAATCCTGCCTTGTTTTAAACTTCATTCTTTATCTCCATGTATTGTTCTTACAATTTCCATTTTTTTCTATGTAATTTGCTCCTACCCTTTTCTATATATCTTTAGATGTGTGTGTGTGTATATATATATATATATATATATATATATATATATATATATAGAGAGAGATATTTGTTTTTGTTTTTTTTACCTTAGGCTAAAAGTGTATGTATTATTCTTTTATTAGTGGTGTACTGTTAGGCTCATAGTTGTTTTTGTATACACACACACACACACACACACACACAAGTCTATATCACTAGAGTTTATTTTTCTCTAAGGATTATACAAACATAGAGTTTTTTTTTTTTTTGTAAAACAAACTACAAGCAATAAAAATATATAAAAAACACTAAGGCCAGTAAGGAGGAGGGAAAGAGGAAGGTTCTGATACAGGCCCCACAACCTCTCCGCAACCCTCTCCTAGCAGCCTCCTTCAGGTCCTGAAGCTCAGGTTGGCTTACTGGACTTCTTTTCTGTGGGCTGCATGCAAGGGTGGAGCCATCACTCCTACCCTATGAAACATGCCCATGATAGGAATGGGGTGCTGACTTCTATCTCTCACCTGGGCCGACTGCAGTTGAGGTGCCCAGGCTCAGGTGGACCAACAGAAGGAGGTAAAAAAAAGCACTCACAAGTAATGGCATGCCATAGCTTTTATTTTATGTTTTGAATGGAATAAATATTATTTATGAATAATGCAAATAATACAATGTATAATGCAAAATAGTAACCTACACAATATGATGTTACATGAATAGTCAGTTTTCATTTTAGTACTGGTCTGCGGGGTTTTCATATTTTCAATTACTATAGTGTATCACTGATCAGTGTAATAGTAATGTATTCATTTTGCATGCTGTCTTTTTAATTTTATGAATACATTTAGCATTGCATTCAGGATCAGGTGACTAACCATGCCAACCATCTTTGAAAGAAACACAGTTCATCTTGATATCATGCCATGATGAAAAAAGGAGAAAGTGTAATTTATAGAAATCACTGCACTTCTTTGTGTACCCAGCATTGTCAAATGCAGGATTATATGTTTGTTTTTCCTATAACTGATGGTGTACTGATTAGTTCAGTAAGAATTTATTTTCTGATCAAGTTGTGCCCCCTCCCCAATTTATCTTTCATTAACAGATTATGGTATTCCAACAGTTAACCTTATAATTTCACTGAAAGTGCAAAAATGTATCAGTGAGGGTAGTTATATTATTTTGCTTCCCTCACTTCCACTCATCTAGCAAAGGATATTAACTGCAGTGGCAATCCTATTTAAAAACCTTAGAAAAAGTAATAAATTCATTTTAAATTAAATAGAATAGTTACAGACACTTTACAACTTCTACAAACACTTTGTACTTCAGAGTGGAAAGGTTAGGAAATTATTAAACTACTTACGGGTCAGGAATGCTGCTGCTATGGCAACTTTGCATTTTGTTCATTTCAGCAGAGCCAAAGCCAGGCAGGTGTAACTCTGGGTGAAATAAGTGGGTAGCATTGTCATTAAGAACTCAATTACTTATAATACTTGAATGTTTGACTGTTGAGGTGAGACTTGATTGCCATAATGGGTAAGGTCTTCACCTCCCAGATACAAAGTATAGGGTTTGAGCCTGACCTACAGTCACTGTCTGTGGATAGTTTGCATGTTTTCCCTATGTCTTGTGGGGTTTCTCCCATTTTTCAAAAACATGCTTCCCAGTTGAACCTGAGAGGTATGCCAACTGAGTACGCCCAAAACTGAGTCATAGACAGCAGCACACATACTCTAGGGTGATTGTGTAGACTAACTGCTTTAGGGTGTCAACTGTGATGTGTAGTTTCCTCTAGATAGAACATGGATCATAGACTGCACAAAATGTCGGGGTATGGGGGGAGAAGAAGCAAAGAAAACTATTAGTCACATTGATTAATGCCACCAAAATTGGTCATGGATATTTGCCGGTGCTTAGTGTGTTGAAGATCTGACCTATGCAGCAGACCCATGCTAACAGAGGGAGGGGTCTGTTTGGCTTTATTGGCCAGTGTGTACCTGCCATAAAGCCCAGCATTTCCAGGACAACAAACAACCTGCCAAAAATGAACTAAGGAGTGCTGCACTGAATGTAGGTTCATTAACAGAAGGCCTCTTGGAAGTGAACAACATGATGGTAAAGAGGAGGCAGGACATCCTGTGTATCCAGGAGACAAGGTGAAAGGGCAGTGCAGCAAAGTCACTTGGCTTGGGATGTAGAATTTACTACTCAGGGGTAGTCAAAGTAGAAATAGTGTTGGAATTATGCTGAGAAAGACTCTTCTTAAGACAGTGCATGATGTCATAAAAATTAGTGGCAAACTCATGGCAGTCATATTCCAGTGCAATCAGTCTCCAGTGTAAAGACAGGGTAGCACTCATAATCTCAGCCTATAACCCACAGCAGAGTTGCGATGGCCAGGAAAGAGTGCATTTAGGCAGGAGGTGCAAGACTTACTAGATAAGTTGGGATGAATGATTACTGTCGATAATGGAGGATCTGAGTGCACATATCACGACAGACTGACAAAACAGAATATGAGGACTGACTGAGTCTGTATTAGTGAGGCAGCAGGAATAAAGAAGATGAGGCCATTCTAGATCTGTATGGCAAATGAAGCGATAATAGCCATCACATGGTACACTACAAAGACAGTCACATGATCACATCGAAAACTGATCAACATGCAACTAGGTGCACTGCCTTCTAGTAAGCCTTGGGGTAGAATCAGAGATTATAAAGTCAACCCCAGTGAAACCGGTAGCCACAAACAGCTGCAATCAGTAGCCAGAGAAGGCTCTAAGTTCAACAGAGACTAAGCTGTGTAACTAGAAGTTAAGAGGAGTGAAAGTACATGAGTTCAAGGAAATATTCAGGGCTATAGCACCTCAGGAAGAAGAGGAAATAATTGGAATTGAAAAAGAATTGTAGCAGCTCAAAACAGCATGTGTTAAGATTACAGAACAGATGTGCAACCAAGCTAGGTATGGAAAGAAATTACATAAGAAAAGGCTGTGGCGGAATGTAGAAGTTCAAGATGTAATCAAAAGAAAGAAGGAGTGTAGGAAGAAATGTGATATAGAAAAGATAGACCAAGCCAAGAAGGCATCATACGTTAGACCATTAAACAAGATAGATTATTCAAATACTAATAATTACCTTATTGTTCACAGGTGTGGCACTAGAAACAATCAGATGCTGTAGTGCACAGCAACAGTCTGACGTTGACAGCAAAATGGCTGTTGATGGTAACATTACTTTCATAGTCATAATACAGCCTCAGGAAAGCAGCCCACAGTGGCAAAGTGTAATGGCAGGACCTCCTCCACCCAAACAAATGACTCCATAATCAGTGATGTGTATTCATTCACACATAGTGCATCATAATGAAATGCCCTTAACAGAAGGAGAAGAATCATTTCATACCTCAGCACTTTTTTCTTGTACACGGGTTGAACCTGTGGAGGAAGACAAAACAATGTCAGAGGTTCCATTACCTACATGTGGAGCATGGTTGCTCACACATAGCTAACACGTCGATCTCTATCCACATACTTAGTGAAGACTTGCCAGACACATAGCTGACAGTGCTAGATGTGGCAGGGAGGGTCCACATGTATGATGGACAGGTAGACAAAACACCATTTGTGTCCAAACAAAATGCTGCAGACATGTAGGCATGCATGTGGAATCATCCAAAGATAAGGCAGTTATAGGTCGTCAGGCTTCCACATCACAGTGTAGGACCTCTGAGTCAAGGTCTAGGTGCCAATGCACTGTTCAGTCAATACCAAGAGCTCCCTCTGTATCTAGTAGAGCTCATCATTGAGACAGTCTGTTGGACCATCCCCATTACTATAAGTAGAGGACATTGCATATGACACATTTTAAAAATGACACAGCTTTACATACTGTAGTACATATCTCTACCAACAACAACACAAGAAATGACAGAAGGCAATACACTATGTAACAAACCACTTGCATTGGAGGTGACAATATTTGCACTTACTTGCATGGTGGAAAGAAAAAAAGGACATCTGTCATATAAGAAAAAAAAAAAACATTTGTCACTGCATTTACCAAATGAAAATATCTTCATTGGCACAATAATACAATTCTTCAGCATGATCACATCTCCTGCCACTTTCTTACCCCTTACACTGCTGATATAACTAATCCTTGTGCCACTGACCAGTAAACACTGTGCAAATGATGACATATATGACCATATGAATTAAACACCTTTATATGTCTGATGCACAGTATCAGTTGACTATGCAATACTCAGCATAGCTCACAGGTAACACTGCATGCCCCAAGTGTTATCTTTGTAACTTTACACTGTCACATAGTGAACATTATGGCCCATAGCTGTGGACTAATGCCACTGCTTTACCTGCACTGCCATATACAATACATATGTCTGCTGACTAGTGTGCCATGCTGCTACCATCAGCTGGCCACCAAGGGATACCGTCAGTGGTGGAACAAGTGACAGAGGGAGCTGTACTGCTACCTTCGGCCACTACTTCTGACAGCTGCGCACCAGACCAACACATATGTTATGCCTATTATGCAAAATGCAACAAGCAATAAGTTTTCTGCATGGAGCTGCAGGGTCATAATAAACAACCCCCCCCCAACTTATCCATGCAGCAGAAATGGGCTTTCATCAGGCCAAACACTTGCTCAATGACTGTCTGTGGCTGAGACAGGGCACTACTTCTCTGCACTTATCCTGTGGGTTACAGACTGATGCCATTAGCCATTGCTCAAGTGGGTAGTCTGTGCCACCTGGAAAACTTAACACGGAGGAGATAAATGAAGATGTGGTAGTCAGTCACAGTTTCACAGATGATTCCAAGGCTATTGGCCCAAGAGCCATTTTAAGCCCTAGACAAGCTTACCTCAAATTTGCAAAATATTGCTGATGTATCAATTCCTCAAGGAATTTTGCAATTTCAAAATAGGTTTGTACACATCAACCATTCACAGGCTGCCCCTGTCAATTAGAGACTCAGGTGCCAAATGGGTATTAGTATGGGAATTTGCTATTTCCAATCCACTTACTCAAAATTATTTTTGGCACCAAAAGACAGGGGACTTCAGGCCCATATTGGACCTCAGTTCATTGAATCAAGTCAAAAGTCCAAATTCAATGGTCACTCTTCAATCCATTCTTCCTTTGCTGGAAAAGATGCATGGATGTGCTCAGTAGATCTCCAGGACGCTTACTATCATATTCCCATAGCTCAAGAGTCCAGGAGACATTTACGCTCGCCTCGGAGCCAGTCATTTTCAATTCCGAGCACTGCCCTTTGGTCTCACCACAGCCCCCAGGGTGTTCACCAAGTGTCTGGCAGTGGTAACTGCTCACCTGAGAAGTCTGGGATTCCAGGTGTTTCCTTATCTAGACGACTGGCTCCTTACAGCCACCTCCGAGCATCTACTACTCCAAGCGCTCAGAGCCACGTTCACCTTGGGCCGTTTCTTGGGGATCACATTCAATTTGCAAAAATCTGTACTACAGCCTTCTCAGCGTATTATTTTCATAGGCGCAGACTTAGACACAAAAAGAATGTGCGCCTTTTTTCCGGCAGCAAGAATTCAGATCTTACAAGATCAAGTCAAATCCTGCCTCCACTTACAAAGAGCCCCGGCCCATCGGATCCTACAACTGTTGGGCTCGATGGCGTCGACCATACTGCTAGTTCCCTTGGCCAGACTTCACATGCGAATTCTACAATGGCTACTGTCGGTTCAATGGTCTTATCAGGAACTTCCCTTGAACCACGTAATCATAATCACGGAAAGTTGCCGTCGAGATCTGCGTTGGTGGCTTCTACAGTCAAATCTCGACCAGGGGCGACCCTTTCTCCCTCAACGCCCCTGCCACTGTGACTACGGACGCCCCAGGTAGGGTGGGGGGTCATTACCTGGACAGGTCGGTCCAAGGCACATGGCAGATCCAGGAAACGATTTGCATATCAATGTCCTGAGATGAGAGCGGTACTATTGGTACTCAAGCCTCCATCACGCCTCCCACAGGGCCCAATTGCTATTCTGTCCGACAACATGTCGGTGGTATGGTACATAAACAAGCAAGGTGGAACCAGGTCTTACCCACTATGCAGAGAAGCCATGAGACTTTGGCACTGGGCGTAGCTACCAACCGCTTTCTAATGGCAACGCATACTGGGGAAGTCCAATGTGATTATGGACAGATTGAGCAGGACCATTCTTTTACCCCATGAGTGGTCCTCAACCAGAGTATAGCTGCGAAAATCTTCAACAGATGGGGTCACCCTTGCTGCGACCTGTTTGCCAGTCCTCTCAATGCGAAATGCAGAGAGTTCTTTACACTGTTTCCTTCTCAGGGACAGATTCCCAGGGACGCTCTGACTCACATTTGGCCCCCCGGTCTTCTACGCCTTCCTCCGCTCCCTCCTACCGAGGGTGATACAGAAGGCCATTTACTTGGAGAGCGAGATGATTTTGATTGCCCCGCACTGGCCTCGTCAAGTTTGGTTCCCTTTCCTACAGAGGCATGCGATAGAAGGTCCATGGTTTCTGGATCCGGTGCCAGACCTGTTGACTCATCAGTCAGGACGGCTCCATCCATCTCTCAGGTCCCTGAAGTTGGCAGCATGGTTACTCCACTTCCATCCTTAGTCCGAGATAATGCTCTCTCGCCGGATGTGGTCCACATACTGTCTTCTTCCCATAAACCTTCCACCATCAAACTTTATTCCAGTAAATGGAAAAGGTTTGCCTTCTGGGCTCAAGAACGAGTATAGATCCTCTCACTGCACCAGTATCGGAGGTTCTGAATTTTCTGGCCTTCCTTTTTCAGTCGGGCTCTTCAGTTGCTACCATTAAGGTTCAACTAGCGGCAATCTCTAATTTTCATGCTTCTTTTGAACCTTCATTGATGTCTCACAAACTTTGTAAGCATGCTCCTTAAAGGGGCTTGGCCCTTAGGCCTCCTTTATCTCATCCTGTTCCTCCTTGGGATTTGAATATGGTTCTTGCTGCCCTAACTGCCCGTCCTTTCGAACCAGCTGCTACTTGTGATTTAAAATTTCTGTCTTGGAAAACGGCCTTTTTAGTAGCCATAACATCTGCTAGGTGAGTTTCAGAACTTCAAGCTCTTTGTTCTGATCCTCCCTATTTGATTTTTCACAAACATAGAGTTTCATTGAAATTGAACCCTGCATTCATTCCAAAGGTGGCCTCCTCTTTCTGTTTGCAACAAACCATAGAACTCCCTGTTTTTGTCCCAGAATTCTCCAATAACGCAGAATATACTTTGCATCAATTGGACGTACATAGACAGTTACGTTTTTATTTGAATAGAACCGCTCAAACGCGAAAATCAAATCAATTGTTTGTTTCTTTTGCAGCGAACAGATTGGGTCAACCAGTATCTAAAGCCTCCATTTCAAAATGGATTAAAGATTGTATCACTTCTGTTTATTCACAGGCCAATAAAGACCTCCCCTTTCCAGTCAAGGCTCATTCTACCAGGGCAATGGCTACTTCGGTAGCTTTTCACTCCAAGTTATCCATAGATGATATTTGTGCGGCAACCTGGACTTCTCCGCACACTTTTATTTCTCATTACAAGTTGGATGTGGTTTTTCGAGGCAGAGCTTCCTTTGGTTCCACAGTTCTCAGGAGTGTGTTCCAATGAGCCACCCGGGATGTAGGTGCTAGGACGCTGTCCCATCTGTCATGAATGTCGAGTAGATAGATCCCATTACATCTTTAAGTTATGTACTTACCATAACTTTGGATGTATGGGATCCATCTCGCCTACATTCATAAGTACCCACCCTCCTTCCCCCTTCCATTTGGATTTAGAGGAGCTGTAGTCACTTTTTTCTTGGTGTTCTTTCTTGAAGAACTTTAGTTGGTTATAGTGACTAATAGTGTTTCTGTGTTTACATGGGTGTATGAAAGCGAACAAACAAGATCTGGGGAAGCAGGTGTAGTGCATCCTGGGATAGGGAGTAGCCCAGCCAATGAGAGACTTCGTGCTAGTATATAAGTTGCCGAGTCGGAGCCGATGGATCGGCTCCGAACCCATCTGTCATGAATGTAGGCGAGATGGATCCCATACATCCAAAGTTATGGTAAGTACATAACTAAAAGTTTTCCCTATGTCTTGTGGGGTTTCTCCCATTTTTCAAAAACATGCTTCCCAGTTGAACCTGAGAGGTATGCCAACTGAGTACGCCCAAAACTGAGTCATAGACAGCAGCACACATACTCTAGGGTGATTGTGTAGACTAACTGCTTTAGGGTGTCAGCTGTGATGTGTAGTTTCCTCTAGATAGAACATGGATTATAGACTGCACAAAATGTCGGGGTATGGGGGGAGAAGAAGCAAAGAAAACTATTAGTCACATTGATTAATGCCACCAAAATTGGTCATGGATATTTGCCGGTGCTTAGTGTGTTGAAGATCTGACCTATGCAGCAGACCCATGCTAACAGAGGGAGGGGTCTGTTTGGCTTTATTGGCCAGTGTGTACCTGCCATAAAGCCCAGCATTTCCAGGACAACAAACAACCTGCCAAAAATGAACTAAGGAGTGCTGCACTGAATGTAGGTTCATTAACAGAAGGCCTCTTGGAAGTGAACAACATGATGGTAAAGAGGAGGCAGGACATCCTGTGTATCCAGGAGACAAGGTGAAAGGGCAGTGCAGCAAAGTCACTTGGCTTGGGATGTAGAATTTACTACTCAGGGGTAGTCAAAGTAGAAATAGTGTTGGAATTATGCTGAGAAAGAGTCTTCTTAAGACAGTGCATGATGTCATAAAAATTAGTGGCAAACTCATGGCAGTCATATTCCAGTGCAATCAGTCTCCAGTGTAAAGACAGGGTAGCACTCATAATCTCAGCCTATAACCCACTGCAGAGTTGCGATGGCCAGGAAAGAGTGCATTTAGGCAGGAGGTGCAAGACTTACTAGATAAGTTGGGATGAATGATTACTGTCGATATTGGAGGATCTGAGTGCACATATCACGACAGACTGACAAAACAGAATATGAGGACTGACTAAGTCTGTATTAGTGAGGCAGCAGGAATAAAGAAGATGAGGCCATTCTAGATCTGTATGGCAAATGGCTTGATAATAGCCAACACATGGTACACTACAAAGACAGTCACATGATCACATCGAAAACTGATCAACATGCAACTAGGTGCACTGCCTTCTAGTAAGCCTTGGGGTAGAATCAGAGATTATAAAGTCAACCCCAGTGAAACCGGTAGCCGCAAACAGCTGCAATCAGTAGCCAGAGAAGGCTCTAAGTTCAACAGAGACTAAGCTGTGCAACTAGAAGTTAAGAGGAGTGAAAGTACATGAGTTCAAGGAAATATTCAGGGCTATAGCACCTCAGGAAGAAGAGGAAATAATTGGAATTGAAAAAGAATTGTAGCAGCTCAAAACAGCATGTGTTAAGATTACAGAACAGATGTGCAACCAAGCTAGGTATGGAAAGAAATTACATAAGAAAAGGCTGTGGTGGAATGTAGAAGTTCAAGATGTAATCAAAAGAAAGAAGGAGTGTAGGAAGAAATGTGATATAGAAAAGATAGACCAAGCCAAGAAGGCATCATACGTTAGACCATTAAACAAGATAGATTATTCAAATACTAATAATTACCTTATTGTTCACAGGTGTGGCACTAGAAACAATCAGATGCTGTAGTGCACAGCAACAGTCTGACGTTGACAGCAAAATGGCTGTTGATGGTAACATTACTTTCATAGTCATAATACAGCCTCAGGAAAGCAGCCCACAGTGGCAAAGTGTAATGGCAGGACCTCCTCCACCCAAACAAATGACTCCATAATCAGTGATGTATATTCATTCACACATAGTGCATCATAATGAAATGCCCTTAACAGAAGGAGAAGAATCATTTCATACCTCAGCACTTTTTTCTTGTACACGGGTTGAACCTGTGGAGGAAGACAAAACAATGTCAGAGGTTCCATTACCTACATGTGGAGCATGGTTGCTCACATGGCTAACACGTCGATCTCTATCCACATACTTAGTGAAGACTTGCCAGACACACATAGCTGACAGTGCTAGATGTGGCAAAGGGAGGGTCCACATGTATGATGGACAGGTAGACAAAACACCATTTGTGTCCAAACAAAATGCTGCAGACATGTAGGCATGCATGTGGAATCATCCAAAGATAAGGCAGTTATAGGTCGTCAGGCTTCCACATCACAGTGTAGGACCTCTGAGTCAAGGTCTAGGTGCCAATGCACTGTTCAGTCAATACCAAGAGCTCCCGCTGTATCTAGTAGAGCTCATCATTGAGACAGTCTGTTGGACCATCCCCATTACTATAAGTAGAGGACATTGCATATGACACATTTTAAAAATGACACAGCTTTACATACTGTAGTACATATCTCTACCAACAACAACACAAGAAATGACAGAAGGCAATACACTATGTAACAAACCACTTGCATTGGAGGTGACAATATTTGCACTTACTTGCATGGTGGAAAGAAAAAAAGGACATCTGTCATATAAGAAAAAAAAAAACATTTGTCACTGCATTTACCAAATGAAAATATCTTCATTGGCACAATAATACAATTCTTCAGCATGATCACATCTCCTGCAACTTTCTTACCCCTTACACTGCTGATATAACTAATCCTTGTGCCACTGACCAGTAAACACTGTGCAAATGATGACATATATGACCATATGAATTAAACACCTTTATATGTCTGATGCACAGTATCAGTTGACTATGCAATACTCAGCATAGCTCACAGGTAACACTGCATGCCCCAAGTGTTATCTTTGTAACTTTACACTGTCACATAGTGAACATTATGGCCCATAGCTGTGGACTAATGCCACTGCTTTACCTGCACTGCCATATACAATACATATGTCTGCTGACTAGTGTGCCATGCTGCTACCATCAGCTGGCCACCAAGGGATACCGTCAGTGGTGGAACAAGTGACAGAGGGAGCTGTACTGCTACCTTCGGCCACTACGTCTGACAGCTGCGCACCAGGCCAACACATATGTTATGTCTATTATGCAAAATGCAACAAGCAATAAGTTTTCTGCATGGAGCTGCAGGGTCATAATAAACAACCCCCCCCCAACTTATCCATGCAGCAGAAATGGGCTTTCATCAGGCCAAACACTTGCTCAATGACTGTCTGTGGCTGAGACAGGGCACTACTTCTCTGCACTTATCCTGTGGGTTACAGACTGATGCCATTAGCCATTGCTCAAGTGGGTAGTCTGTGCCACCTGGAAAACTTAACACGGAGGAGATAAATGAAGATGTGGTAGTCAGTCACAGTTTCACAGATGATTCCAAGGCTATTGGCCCAAGAGCCATTTTAAGCCTAGACAAGCTTACCTCAAATTTACCAAAATATTGCTGATGTATCAATTCCTCAAGGAATTTTGCAATTTCAAAATAGGTTTGTACACATCAACCATTCACAGGCTGCCCCTGTCAATTAGAGACTCAGGTGCCAAATCGTGTGTAAATTTGCTATTTCCAATCCACTGGTCCAAGTTACATTTGAGTATGGTTAGGGATGAGCTTTGCTTCACATGGATGAGAACCTCACGCAAACCTTAGTCACTACATAATCAGCTATGGGGAATAAATTTGTTTAGTACACACTTGCTAACTAGGTGACTGTGCAGAATCGTACCTTGCAGGAAGTGGTGGTACACTGAACTTGTGTGCAATATGTGGGATTCATGGCTGCTGCCAGGATGCTGGGCAAATAACAGTGGTGATAACTGCTATGCACATTATACACACTACTTGCAGATGATGGAATAATAATCACTTACTTACCGAACCAGTGCCTTTAGATCAAAAGGGCAGAGGCTTTTATTACAGAATGCTTCTGGTACCAAAGAAAGACATTTCTTTGGATATCAGTCCTTAAGCTTTCCTTTCTAAATCTGTATGTGAAAGTATAAAAATTCAAAATGCTTAACCCTTCAGCATCTTTTACCTGTCACCCTCCAAGGGAGTTTTATGGTAACATTTGATCTAAACAATGCTTATCACCACATTCCCCTGGCCACAAGCTTCAGGAAATTTCTCAGATTCTCTGTCTCTGGGTCACCTTATCACTTCTCTGCATTACCCTTTGGGTTACTTATAGCTGCCAGGGTCTTTACAAAGTGTGTACCTCCAGCCATATCTCACTGCTGATTGTGTGGCATTCACATATTTCCTCATTTAGAAAACTCATCTCTTTGCAGTCTTTTCCCAGATGTCAGGAGTCCTTAGAATGTGTTTTGTCTGTTCTGACCAATCTGGGTTTCCAGACAAATGTTCAGAAATCCTCCTTGACCCAGTCGCACTGGATTGATTTCTGTGTTGTCTTCTAGACATATCTCAGCTAAAAAAAATTTTTGACATGAGAAGATGGATTTTGTATCTGAAAACTTTCTTGAGTTCCTCTAGTCAGTCTTCGACTTCTGCAAGAAAATTTCTCAGGATCCTAGGTTTCATGGCTTCTATGATTCTCATGATTCCTCTTGCAAGGCTACATATCAGAAAAATTATATGGTTTCCAAAAAGCACTTGGATCTGTCATTGGCATCTGCTGGAATTTCATATTCCAATTGTGGGTTTTGTCGAAAAGGAGCTGCACTGGTGGAGACATAAGATAAAAACAAATCCAGATCTCCTCATTCCTGTCCACATCCAAAACCGATATGTAACCACAGACACCTCAGATTTTGCTTGTGCGCAGTTTACATGTGGTTTAAGGTACAAGGCCTATATAATTCTACAGACATACCAAAGAACATATAAATATCAAATAGATCTTGGCTGTGATCCATGCCTTGAATTCTCTTCATCACTTGTGGTCCCTAGAACCTCCATAGGTAATTACAGACAGCACCACTGTTATGTGTTGCATAAACAGAGGCCACAAGATCTTACTGTCTGTGAAGGTTGGCTGTGTTGGCTTCGGAGTTAGCTCTATAGCATTCTTTAACTCTCCAAGCATTTTTCCTACCAACAGAGTAAAAGGTAGTGGTAGTCAAGCTGAGCAAGACCAGGACAGACCCTCACAAATGGAAACTGAATGAAGCAATCTGTCAGGAATTCATACAGTTGTGAGGAACATCTCAAATAGATCTGTTTGCCTCCTTTCAAAACAGACAACTAAACAAGTTCTGCTCTAGGTTTCCTTGCAAGTAAGCCTGGAAAAATATGCATTTTCATTCCTGTGCTCGGTAATCTCCTTTTCTAACTTTCCACTGATATCCAGGGTAATTCTGAAGATACAGAAAGACTATCCAAAAATAATTGTGGTTCCCTTTTGGCTGAGGCAACAGTGTTTATATCTTATGGAATTATGGAATGTGCCAAGGACAATTATCATGTTTCCTCACAGACTGGACCTACTCACATAAGACAAGGGGTGTTTGATACACCTGAACCTCAAACAACTTCAACAAACTGCCTGGATGATGCAATTATGATATCATTTAGGCATCTGTCATGAGAATCTGCATCAGGTAATAAAGGAGGCAAGAAAACCTGCTGCTAGGAGATCATTAGCAAGTGGAAAAGATTTTCTCATTGGTGCCTAACCAGTAAGCAGAGCCTTATCAGGGATTATGTGCAACTGGTTCTTAAATATTTGTGTGACTTAGTACCCTCTGATCTCTTTTATTCCTTTATCAAGGTACATCTTGTGGCTGTTTCAGCATGTCAGCCAATGTCACCTCCTCTTTTTTCTGTTTTCAATAAAACAGTTTCTAAAGGGAGTTTTACACCTGAGACCCGCACGTAAGCAGGTCACTCCTCCTTGGAATCTTAACTTTGTGCTGGAAGAGTTAACTATGTCCTAATTTCACCCTGAACATCAAGCCAATTTAAGGTCCATTTCTTTGAAAACTGTATATCTGATGTTATTTTCATCTATTCCTCAACTGACGGGTCTCGAATACGACTTTGGATCCAGCTCAGCTGCTTCACTAGATTCACAGATCCAATTTCCAAGCTACTCCCTTATTGATAATGCCCCACCAACCTAATGTATCTTGTTTGCCACCATATTGCTCAGACGAGGATCTCCTTCTCTTGAGACTTAGGTGATTTTTTTCAGTATTCTACAAGTGTTAGTTTGGTCTAATTGTACTAAATTATATATTTATATCTCTTTTTCACTCTCTTCTCCCTTATTTCTGTAAGTTCTTGAGTTCTGCCCATCAGGCGGTACTTTTCTTCTTTTCTTCCTTATCTATTTGCTGTTGGGTACTCATTTATCTTTCTTTCCTCTATTTTTACCATTTATGGGGTATTTGTACTTACCATTGTTTGTATTTGTTTACTATTTTTCCCTTAAAAAAACCTCTGTTGCCATTCTTTATTCCCTTCCATCCCTTTGCAATGGCTGGTAAGATGACCAAATTTAAAAAATGCATTTCCTGTGGCCATAAGATTCCCATTTTAGATGCCCACAGGGAATGTGTGTAATGTCTGTGTGTGGCCCATTTAGACACGGACTGTTCTATTTATGCTGGCTTTAATTCCATGGCCCTTAGTGACGGGAAAAATAAGCTGGTTCTTAAAGGTCTTCTTCCTTCTTCCTTTTCCTATTCCTTTCTAGCCAATGGGGATCAAACCTACTCAAAGAAGTCTGAAAAGGGGAAGACTGATTCAACTCCCAAGGATAAAGACTCTATGAAAAGGTCACCGGACTATTCTACTACATTGTCTCTGTCTTCCAAGCCACCTGCCATGATTTCCAAAAAATCAGATCTGACACCTTCGGATCTGACTGCTTCAAAGCCAAGGTCACCTCAGATCCGATCGCCTAGGTTTTCGCCAGAGCTAATCTTCCCTCAGATCCACTCTCCTTTTCTTCAGGAAATACCTAGGAGACATTCCAGGCCATCAACCAGCTCCTCCCTTAGGTCCTCCAGTAGCTGGTCTGAAGCAGAAGTGTATAGGATGGTGAGAAATTTTCTCATGCTCAGATCCAGATGGGGTAATCCCGGCTTAATTTCCCATTGGACTAGTAAGCCATCCTCTGAACTGATAATTAAATCTCCTCTGATCTGACCCCCTGGTTTCAGAGCCCTCGGATCCAAGAACCCTTAGGATGTCCTCGTCGGATCTGAAAATGGGTGGTTCTTCGACCCTGACAGTGTTCCAGAGTCACCCGGCTCCAATATTTTCAGAGCAGGAGGACTCTCAGAGCCAAAGTGTTGTTGCTGGCTCCAGGGGCTTGGAATCAGCTTTGAAGTTTTCAGAGTTGTCTTTGCCCCTAGGGACTTTGGCATTGGATAGCTGGGCTCTGACTCCTTCTTCAAGGTGGGGTTTAGGGGGAAGTTCAGAGTTTCTTGGTGCAGGTGTTTTTGGCTACAGTGCTGAGGACTTCTGTTTCTCCTTGACCCTTCACCTTTGAGATAGTCTACCTAAAGGTAGGACACCTTTACCCCCCCCCCTTGGATCCTGCATATATTCCACCATTGAGTTTAAGTCCTGAGCCTCTCACCTGTATTCCACTGAGACAGCCTTCCCAATCAAGCCTCCAGTCAGTTCCTAGGTACTTCCTGCCAATTCTGATACCTCATCAGACCATCCCACTGATGAGGTCCCTAGGAAGATGATATGTAAGAGGAGTCACCTGGATTTCCTTCAGGAATCTTTTACTGAAGACACTGATTTTGATGAAGGGGAAGGGTCCCCCAGATATCCACCTGAGGATATTTCCTTCAGAGAAATAATAGACATTTTAAAGCAAAAAGGTAGAAAAATGTGGTTTCATAAATACCAATGTCCTTTCCTAGATTCACAAGGAAATGGTTCTCTCAAAGGCGTGGGGGGGGGGCTTGTAATGGAAGATGTAGCCCTTGTGGTAGAGGTGGCTGGTAAAACCAGGGTTCCAGGGATTCCTTCTCGGATAAACCCTATCAGCACTCCCGAAAGTTTGCCCAACTGTTTTTCTCGGAGGCAGTTGGGGAGTGCTTGTCTCTTCACCTAGAAGCTTGGGCTTCCATCACAACAGATTCCTGGGTGCAGATAATCATATCCAGGGATATTGCATACCATTTTCTCAAATTCTCCCCATAAAAATGAGGAGGGTCCCTGATGTTCCACCCAATGAGAGGGACGCAACAGCTGTAGAAAAAAAGAGTCATCTAAAAGGTCCGCCAGACCAGATGGGATCTGGTATTTACTCAAGGTTTTTTTTTTAGGAACAAAGAAAACAGGGACTTGAGACCCATTCTGGACCTCAGCAACCTAAATCAATATGCCAGAAACTCAATGTTTTGGATGGTCATGGTTCAGTCCATTCTGCCACTGTTATGAAAGGACAATTGGATGTGCTCAAGAGATCTTCAGGATGTGTACTATCACATGAAAATAAGCAGGCACTTCAGAAGATATATTCCCTTCTGGCTGGGAGACAGTCATTACTAATTCAGAGCACTGCCCTTTGGTCTCACCACAGCCCCCCCTAGGGTGTTTACCAAATGTATGGCAGTGGTAGAAGCTCACCTAAGACTGCTGGGATTCCATGTGTTTCCATAATGACATGACTGGATCCTGACTGCTCCAACATGGCATCTACTTCTACAAGCAAGGGACTACTTGCTCCAGTTGTGCCATCATCTGAGCATCGCAGTCAACTACAGGAAATTGCATCTCATTCCTACACAAAACCTGGAGTTCATAGGTGCTTGTCCAGACATTATCAATCAGATAGCATCTCTACGTCCAACAAGAGTAAAAACTCTCAGATGCCAGATAAAGGAAGTGATCTTACATTCCTGTTCACTAACAGGACTGGTTTTGCAGGCCTTAGGGTCGATGGGAGCACGATAACTCTAGTCCCACTGGCCAGATATATGCGAATTCTACAGTTGACCGTATCAGTTTAGTGGTTTGTTCTTCAAAAGCCCTTATGCACCCCAGTCAGGATTACACAAATTTGCAAGGAACATCTAATGTGGTGGAGCCATTTGAAAGAAATTTCTCAGGGCCGCCCTTTCTTTTTACCTCTCCCAGTGGCCACAGTGACCATGGACACCTCCCATCTGGTGTGTGTGTGTGTGTGTGTGTGTGTGTGTGTGTGTGTGTGTGTGTGTGTGGGGTCATTTCTTGAGAAGGACAGTCCAAGACACATAGTTCCCTCAAGAGGCCAGTTCACATATCAGTGTCCTGGAGATGAGAGCTGTCCTTCTAACACTGCAAGCCTTCCGAGATGTTCTCCCATCTGGAAAATTTTCAGTTCAATCAGATAATATGTCTTTGTCAAGAGGCAATGAGAGTGTGGCAATGTGTGATCTCTTCCAGATGTTTTCTCATTGCAATGCATGTACAAAGGAAATCCACTGTGTGCTGACAGACTAAGCAGGTCCATTCTGATGCCTCATGAGTGGTCTCTCAATGTCAAAGTAGAGGAAAGGATTTTCTGTCGACGGAGCCAATCATGTTGTGATCTATTTGCTTCCTCCTCAACAACAAGTGCAACAGGTTCTTCACCCTGATCCCTCCTCTGGGGAGTCACTGAGAGATGCTGTAGTCCACAATTGGTCAACCAGCCTCCTCTACTCATCCCCCATTAGCTCTACTCCCCAAGTTTTTTGCAGAAAGCCTACCAATTAAAGAGCTCAGTAAGTTTCACTGCACGTTTTTGGCATCATCAAATCTTGTTTCCCTTTCTGTGGCCTCATTTTCTGTATTTGCCCTGGATACTGGACCCCCAGTCCAGATCTCTTGTCTCATCCTAAGGGGATAGTTCATCCAGATATATTTGGCCTCAAGCTGTCCAAAATATTAGTTAGTCTTCTCAAAAGTCTTCCACTAGGAGGGTTTACAGAAGTGAATGGAGAAGATTTTCTATTTAGGCCCTACAAAGAGATTTGGATTCCTTTTCTGGCCCAGCTTCCACAGTTCTAGGTTTTTTAGCGTCCCTCTTCCAAAAGGGTGATAGTTTTTCTGCTATCAGAGTCCAGCTGACTGCTATTTCTAATTTTCATTCCAGTGAATATAACACTCCTTTGGCTTCTTCTAAATTGTACAAAACCTTTCTGAAAGGCACCGTTTTACTTGGGCCAACAGTCAAGAATCCTGTTCCTCCTTGGGACTTGTCTGTTTTATTTCAAAGTTTGACTCAAGGTCCATTTGAACCTTCCACCAAATCAGACCTACATTTTTTGTCCTGGAAGACCTTTTTCTTAGTTGCTATTACATCAGCTAGATGAGTATCTAAGCTCTAGTCTGTTTCGTCCAAGCCTCCATAGCTGGTCTTTCATAAGGACAGGGTTTCTTTCTGTACCAATCCATCTTTTGTTTTCCTAAAGTGGCTTCTGAGTTTAACATCAATCAGGTCATCAACCTTGCGGATTTCTTCCCAAAGTTTTCCAATAAGGGTGAATAAATGCTGTGTCTCTTGGACGTACACAGGAAACTTCCAATTTATCTTTATTGAACAACAGATTTCAGAAAATCTGACCAATTGTTTGTGTCCTTTTCTCATAACAAATATGGCATGGCAGTTTCCAAAGTAACTTTAGCCAAATGATTGACTGATTGCATACCCCTTATCTATAATCAAAGAAGTTTGTCTTTGCCTAAGCCACCAAGAGAACATTCAGCAAGGTCTATGGTGACCTCTTCAGCCTTTTGGTCAAGAGCTTTCACAGATGACATCTGTGTTGAGGCTTGGTCCAGTGTTAATACCTTTATTGCTCAATACAAGTTGGACTTGATTTCTAGGAACAGAGCTGCCTTTAGCTCTGGGGAACTCCGAAATATCCTTCCATGAGGACCACCCAAGGTTCATCTAGCTCGGGACTCTGTCTTGTCAGTTGAGAAGTGAAAGAAAATGACAACATCAGATAGAAAAGTTATGTACTCACAATAACAATGGCTATGTGTTGTCCATTTTCATTCTTCCTCAGCTACCCATCCACCTAACCCCCTTCCATTTCTTCCTTGAGGACACCTAAGGGATTTTTCTTGGGAACTGTTTGTTCCTTGTTTATCTTCCAGTTTTATCTCTGATGATTCTTTATTCTGTATAGAATAAACTATTGTTTACGGGGCCAGCAAACTCGATCTGAGGTATGTTAGGTTGGTGGGACATTGTGGGTAAGGGAGAAGCATTGGATCCATGAATCTGGTAAAGCACCCGAGCCAAAACCAAGGTCGGATCTGAGACCCATCAATTGAGGAGGAATGAAAATGGACAGCGCAGATCCATTGTTATGGTGAGTACATAACTTTTGTTTTGCATTGCTCTGACAAGTGCATATGACTTACAAGCCCTCATGGTAGATGAGCCCTATCTGATTTTTCATAGGGATAGGGTCTCATTAAGAAGAAATCCCTCATTCATGCCCAAAGTTGTTTCAGAGTTTATTTTGAATCAAGCCATCAATCTGCCAGTCTTCTATCCAGATCCTAAGAAACAATGAAAAAGGATTCTACATATTCTGGAAGCACATAGGTAGCTCAAATACTATCTTGACAGAATTAAGTACTTTAGTAAAGCAAATTAGCTAAGTAATTTCTCACAAAGGGACAAAGAAAGGACAACCCATGTCAAAACAGAGTATTTCAAGATGGTTGTCCTCAGCTATTGCCTTTTGTTATACTTACCATGATAAATTATTCCAGACAGTATCAAGGTACATTCTATTAGAGGCTTGGATTCTTCAATGGCATATTGGGAAGGGATGGACTCTAGAAGTATTCTAAAAGCAGCTACATGGTCCTCTGTACAAATTTTTACAAAGCATTACAAACTGGAGTTCTTTTCTAGGTCCAGGAATGGCTTTGCTGCGACCATTCTGCAGGGGCTTCTGGATCCATATCCTTCCTCCTCCCAGGTTGGATAGGCTTGTATAATCAACCCATAAAGCCTAAAAGCTACCTCAGCAATGAGAATGCTGAACATAGTCTAGTTGTGTAAGTTGCTCTTACCCCTAACAGCAGATGTTTGAATTCCTCACTGCTGCAGTCACTGCACCCTTCTTCCATTCCACTTCTAGTGTATGTAGTTAATGGTTGTGATATAAACCTTTTTGATAGCATTATATAATTTTGAATTTCAGGGTGAGTACACTTCTTCTATCCTTATGGAAAAGAAGTCCTGAAGAAATCTTCACTTTGACTGCTGACTTCCCCCTACAGGGCTGACCAGTCAGTAATCAGAGTAAAGGTGTGGGAAGGAGCCACATATCTTTGAAGCTGGCCGATTGTTGTGTCATGGGCAGGGCACAACCCATATAGCCTAAAGCCTACTACAGTAGTGAAAAATTCTAACATCTACCATTAAGGGTAAGTGCAACTTACACAGCTATACTTTATATGGAGAGAAAGAGAGGAAGACAATTTCCACACACACACGTATGTAAAAAAAATATAAACATGTACACAAAACCAAAAATAACAACAACAGGAAAACCAGCAGACAAAAGTTACTGGTGATTTTTGGCGTTCTAAAAATCCATAAAGACCCCCCATTAAGACCTACAGTGGATAGAAGAAATTCTATAACATATGCTAGCACGAAAGTGGTAGATGGTATTTTGAAAAGGTTTTTAACATCTGAACATCATATTTTAGGTATTCTTGGACATTTTTGCAAAATGTTAATAATCTGAAATTTAATGAAGATTATAATTTTTTAACAGTCGATGTTAAGGAACTTTATACTTCCAACCTGCATACTATAGGAATTGAATAGGTTTCCTCCTTACTAAGACAGAAGGGGGTGACTCCATCAGATATTTCTTTGGTGGAAGAATTATTAGATATTATTCTCACTAATAATTTCATTGTTTTTAAGGGGATTATTATTTAAAAAAAGTAGTGTTGCAATGGGGTCCCCTTGTGGGGCTAGCTTCGCCAACTTAGTGATGGCATTTTGGGAACATGAGTTCTTATTTAAGAACATGTATGTTTGGAATCAAATTTTTTTTTTTACCTGTTATTTAGACAATATTTTTATTATATTAAAAGGTGATAAGAAGACAGCCTTAGATTTATTACACTATTTTAATAGTACTACCGATTTTCTTGAATTTACTTTTAGTTTCCACTCAGATATGATTTCTTATTTGGATGTGGAACTAATGAAACATTGAATAAATGCCAGGTATTTAGCTACGATTTTTAGAAAGAGTACTTATTCAAATGCTTTTTGACGTTTTTCAAGTGCTCACCCATTTTACCAAAAACGCTTGGTAGTGAAGGGCCAACTAGTCCACGCGGCTAAGATGATATCCCTTGATGATGAGTTCACTATAGAGTGTAGCAACTTAAGAAACATGTTCCATAGACATGGTTATCAAAGCCCTTTACTAGATGAATTAATAAGAGACATTAACCATAAAAGAAACAGAGGTTATTATAAACCCATTTTGAGTAACAAAAATTTTGTTAATGTTAATATGGATGCTCCTACCAAACTGGGAGATAGGGAAATTAATGTGAATAATTTCAGTTTAAGATTTATTACACCTTTTAGTCTGGATTCTGTGAGTTTGAGACAAATTGTTTCCAGAAACTGGTGCTTGCTCACAGAGAATGTGAGTATTAGAGAGAAGGTGGGTGAACAACCTAAATTTATTTTCAAGAGAAGAGCGAACTTTAAATGTATTTTGGAGAGTAAGGGTACAGTTGGTCCTAAGCACCCTGACATGTTTAAATGTGAATCATGTTCTTATTGTAAATACAAGGAGATAGGTAGGACCTTCACTTTATAAAATATTAAGTTTAGTACAACTAAGATATTTAATTGCAACTCTAAAATGGTTGTTTACTTAGCTAATGCCAAGGATGTGCTGGTTTCTATGTCAGAAAGACCGAACGGAAATTTAAGGAACGTGTTTATGAACAAATTTATACTATCAATTGAGGTAAACTTGAAAATGCTTTGGCTCGACATATTTCTTTTTAATTGAATGATTCTTTTAAGTTTTGTGTGATAGACCAGGTTGAATATGATGAAAAGGGGTGGTCCCTGGAGTCTAAAGTTGGATAGGTTGGAACTTTTATGGCAAGTTCGTTTAAATGTATAATTTCCCTGGTCTTAATGATTTATGTTCTATCCACTGTTTATTGAAACTAAAAAGTTAGGTTAGGTAAGAATTGGCACTTTTTACTTATTCTAATATATTTTTGTGAATTAATTAATACTAAGTATTTTGGAAGTATTTCTTTGCTTTTATACTTAGAAAGGGAGGGTATTTTTTATGTAGTGAAGTGTGTCATGTGGCCTAGATGGAGGGATATTTAAATCTGGATTTATTGGATATTAACTTGTCTGAAGAAGGTCAAGTAACATATTGAATGATAAGTGCTTAATTAAATATCTGATGTTGTTAATCTTCATTCATTCATGACGGATGGGTCTCGGTTCCAGCCTCGGAACCGACTTGGTCATTATAACAAGCTCGTGCCAGCCCAAAAACCCTCGAGGTAAAAATACCCATAGTACCTCTCTCCTCATCCGCTCAGATATCGTTTGCCGAGTAGAATTTCAAGACACATCAGGCCAGCTCTCCAGCTAAGTGAATTGTTTTTTTTTTTCAATAATACTTCTTCAACTTTTGGGATTTTTCTCTCCTAATCCTTTCTTTAGCTAGTTGTTTACATTTAGATATAGTTCCTCTCTGCATGTGTGAGTTTTTTCCTGCCCTTTTACCATTTTTTTGGTATTTCTTCATACCATTGGTGGTACAATCCCCTCCCTTACCTCTGTGGTAGTTTCTGATACCATCATTGGTATTCCCTCTTTTCCCTACCCTTTTATCCTTTGGATAATAATTACCATCGTTGGTAACTTAAAAAAAAAAAAAAACTTTCTTCTCTTTTTCCTTTTTGTGTGTGTGTGTGTGTGTGTGTGTGTGTGTGTGTGTGTTGTGCAGCTAATTGTGACAGGATATTTCATCTTGTTGTTTTTTACTATATGTATTGTGGATTGTAGACTATTGGACTTTCTATTATGGCAGATAAGAAAGGCACAACAGGTTTCAAACAGTGTGATAAATGTGGCAGGAAGAAGCCTAATTCCGATGGGCATCTTTCCTGCATCTGTTGCCTAGGAGTACCACACTTAAAAGTTCAACCTCTGTGTGAGCTCTGTAAGGGCTTTAGTGCCTGCAAGAATAAGTTGCTATTAAAGGGTCATCTAAAAAACCCTTTCCCGGAGGCTTTATCTGAGGCAGAGGTCTCAACCCCTCCTGAAAAAGAATCAAAGAAGAGGAGCCAGTCAGTGCTATCTTCTCCTTATTCTTTGGAAATGAAATCCACTAAGGCCCAGGTTCATATGGAAGTGAAACCAAAACAGGCAAAATTGACTTCTGCACCAGTCTCAACACCAAAGCCTAAAACTCTATCCACAGTGCCATCCTTGCCACAGACCTGATAATGACTTCCACACCTACAGTACCGACCACTTCCATGGTACCACAGGCCCTCTCGGCACCGAAAATAGTCTCTCCTTCAATACAGGTCACTAC
This sequence comes from Protopterus annectens, assembly GCF_019279795.1. NCBI lineage: Eukaryota > Metazoa > Chordata > Ceratodontiformes > Protopteridae > Protopterus > Protopterus annectens. Next base: position 644,320,789 of record NC_056743.1, read on the forward strand.
CCCCCAACACAACTTCTGGTCTTCCAACCATGGTGCGAAGGTCAAGACTCTAGCTCGGACTCGATACTCCCCATCTATTGATCCATTTCTTGGACAACAGTTAAGCCCATTTCTTGTCTGGCCTGAATCTCCATTTGGGGATGTCCGTCCACCAGGAGCCTTTTGGAGATCGATGTAGTGAGACTTGTGCATCAGCTCCTGGCAGCCAGAGGAATCCCAACTCCTTATAAGTCCTCCCTCCCACCCGGAGCTGAGGAATTTTCTCCACAGACTCCAATGTATATTCTTTCTTCAAACTCCCTGCAGGTATTGGAGCCCTTGATGCAACGCCTATCCCAGTGCCAGCTCCTTCAGTTCCACTGGTAGATCTTACCATGGTTTCTGAGCCTACCCTGTGGTCTACAACTCAGTCGGATCCAACCCACCCTCGAGGCCATGACTGGTCTGTCGGCACCGTGACCCCTAGTACGGCACCCATTTTTTCCTATGGTGCCATCTATGGTTCCGGTTGCTTTGACAGCTCTGAGTCCTCTCACTGCTCCTTCCCTGGGGGTGGGTTCATCGGAGTGGGGTGTTACCCCGGCTCCAAGGTTGTCTTTCTCTGTTCTGGGCTCCTACGCCTCTTCAGGCAGGCTTGCCTTCCAGGTTATGGAGAGGTCACTCACCTCAGCAGGTTCACAGCTGGTTCCCTTGGCACCGAAATGCCACATATACATGTCCTCTAGTCCTCAGCTGACACATTCCACTATGCTGGGACATCAGGCATGGGAACCTCAAGTAAGAGATCATGCAAGAGGAAGCACGTTGATTCCCCTGAGGAATCCCTTATGGAAGATACAGATTATAATGAGGGGGAAGGGTCCCCATGGTCACCCTTGAGGATGCCTTCTTTGGAGATGTACTAGAAATCTTAAAGCAGTGGGGTGACTGGAAGCCCACCAACCCTTCCTCTGAGGAATCTATATTCTTGCAGGCTTTCTGTGCTTGACCCTGTACTTCCTGGGTGACCCCGCCTACAGATGAATTAGTCCAGATCATTGTGCAGTGCACCTGGAAGAGTCCTGACACTGTTGAGTCAATCCCCCAGAGACCAGGCAAAATACTGCCCCCTCAAGAGGATCACCCTCACTGGTCCAAAGGCTTAGCAGTAGACGCTATGGTGGTGGCAGTGGCTACTAGGAAGGAACTCGCTGAGGAGAGTTCTGCTGTCCACCCTCCAAACAGGGAGTCTCAGACAATGGACAGACTAGGGAAGTGGATGTATCCTATATTGACCTTTGCCATGCAGTCCTTGAATTACTTGGCACACTTTACCCATCTCCAGAGGGACCTCATCATTGAACTCTTGGGAAATTTAGCAGGAGCTGTGTCTGACGAGATACGTGACAAAGTTGCCTTACAGCCTGCTAACTTGGAATCCATATCTAATTCGTCCATGTGGTTAATTTCTCATATTATCGAAGTGGCGGCCAAAGCAGCTGATGCAGGCGTTGTCATGAGACATCATGCCTGGATGCACTTGTGTGGCTTTGCAGACCCTTTTAAGTCTTCTTTCATCACCGCTCCAGTTGACACTTCCTCTCCTTTCGGCTTAAAGTTTAAAGACACTTTAGCCAGGTGTGAAAAGGACAGCAAAACCCTGTCTGCTGTGGGCTTTCATTTTTCCACTCCTCAACGATTCTATACTAGGGATCGGAGAAGTGGAAAGATGTGGTTCAGATAATCCCAAGGGCTTTTCCGTAACACACATGGTGAGTTATCCTCCCCAGAGCAGAGGGGGAATTCATCAGGAAGATGCCCTCCCTGAGGCAGAGGGGGTCCGCGTAACCAGGGGTCTAGAGATTCTTTCTCTGGGCAACCTCACCAGTGCTCCTGAAGAACAGCCCGATTGCTTACCTCTGGAAGCAGTTGGGGGATGACTTTCTCTGCACCACCTAGCCTGGCATTCCATAACGACAGATTCTTGGGTGCAGATAATAATTACCAGAGGTTATCGTATCCCTTTCGATCTTTACCCAAGGTTGCAGTGGCGAATCCCCAACATTCCACCCAGTCATCGGGATGCAGCAGCACAAGAAATTCAAAAGGTCCTTCTAAAAAGAGTCATCCAAACAGTCCCATCAGACCAGATAGAATCCAGATTTTACTCAAGGTTCTTTTTAATGCCAAAAAGACAGGGGACTGGAGGCCAGTTTGGACTTCAGCATCCTAAACAAGTTTGTCAGACAGACAAAATTCTGGATGGAAACGGTTAATCTATCCTACCGTTTCTGGAGAAATATGACTGGATGTGCTCGATAGATCTCCAGGATGCATATTATCATATAAAAATGGACAAACCCTCCAGGAGATTTCTCCACTTCTAGCTGGAAGCCATTCACTACCAATTTCGAGCACTGCCCTTTGGTCTCTCCACAGCCCCCAGAGTGTTCACCAAATGTATGGCAGTGGTAACAGCTCACTTGAGACTGCAAGGATTCCGGGTGTTTCCATATCTAGACGATTGGCTCCTTACCACCCCTACCAAGCGTCTACTGCTTTTTGCCTTGCACTACACTCTACAACTAGCAAGATCCTTAGGGATCTCAATAAACAAAGAAAAGTCAAAACTGGTACCTACTCAAAATCTAGTGTTCATAGGAGCGACATTCGACACACGGTATTATCTGGTCACCCTTCCACTTCACAGGTTCCAAAGACTGAGATCTCAACTCCAAGTGATACTCTCTCAGGACAAATTCCCAGTTCATGCAGTCCTTTAACTACTAGGATCAATGTCAGCAAATATTACTATAGTTCCTCTAGCAAGACTACACATGAGGCTACTACAATGGCTCCTGGCATCACAGTGGTCCCTTTTAACACACCCTATGTCTTTTCCGATCCAAATGACAAACTGCTGCAAACAAGACTTGAATTGGTGGATGAAGCCAGAAAAGGAATTATGTAGTCACCCCTTCTCACCCTCTCAGCCCAAAGCCATAGTAACCATGGACGCATCCCTGATGGGGAGAGGGAGGCATTTTCAGAGAAAGACAGTCCAAGGCACTTGGTCCCCTCATGGAGGTCAACTTGCATATCAGTGTCCTAGAACTGAGGGTGGTGCTTCTGGTGTTGCAAGCATGCCAATCTGTCTTCCCACCAGGGACAATTGCTATCCAGTTGAACAACATGTTGGTCGTCTGGTATATCAACAAACAGGGGGGAACCAAATCTTACCCGTTGTGTAGAGAAGCCATGAAAGTTTGGCAATGGGTGATATCTTCCAACCGCTTTCTGACAGCAATGCACATTCCCGGGGATTCCAATGTGACTGTGGACAAACTGAGCAGATGCATTCTCCTGCCTCACGAGTGGTCCCTCACCCTGTCATAGTGGTGGAGATTTTCAGTCTCTGGGGTCAGCATTGCCGCAGTCTATTCACATCTCGCACCAACCACAGATGCAGCAGCTTCTTTGCTCTAATCCCCCCCTCAGAGGGAGTCTCTGAGGGATGCTCTAGTACATAATTGGCGCACGGGACTACTTTATGCCTTTCCTCCCTTTCCCCTAATCCCACAATTTCTAAAGAAAGCTCTTTGGTTGAGAAGCAAAATAATCCTCATTGCACCCTTTTGGTCCCAACAAGTCTGGTTCCCTTTCCTTTGGCCTCACCTGGTTTACTGACTGTGGACTCTGGATCCAACTCCAGGATTACTGTCACATTCACAAAGGTTGAGCCATCTAAACCTATCGAGCCTCAAGCTGACAGCTTGGTTCCTCCACTTCCAGTAATTGCCAGGCAAAATACTCTTATCTTCCTCTATGCAAAAGATTCTTCTGGCTTCCTATAAACCATCCAAAAGGAAAATTTATCTTAACAAATGGAACAGATTCATGTTTTGGTCTCGAGAAAAAGGACTAGATCCCTTTTCAGCTTCGATTAGTTCGGTTTTGGAGTATTCATCAGATCTACTCCATTCAACAGCTTCAGCTTCTACTATTCACATCCACTTAGCAGCTATCTCAAGCTTTCACAATGGTTTCCAAGATTCTTCTTTAATATCTCACTGCCTCTGTAAAACCTTCTTGAAGGAAGTCGCACATATTAAACTGCCCTTCAAAGAGCCGATTGAACCTTGGAATTTGATGCTGGTCCTACAGGCTTTGACTCATTCCCCCTTTGAGCCTGCTGCCACTTGTGATATGAAATTTTTGTCTTGGAAAACTATTCTTGGTAGCAATTACCTCAGCAAGAAGAATATCAGAATTACAGGCTTTGTGCGTAAAACACCCTTACATAGTTTTCCACAAAGTGAGAGTGTCACTTCAGAGTAACCCATCCTTTCTACCCAAAGTTGTCTCAGAATTGAGTATTAATCAATCCATTGACCTGACAGTTTTCTTCCCATAATTTTTTAATAAAGGAGAATATTATTTGCACTTATTGGATGTGCATAGACAATTATGCTTCTACTTGAATAGGATTAAATCACTACGAAAATCTGACCAATTATTCTTGTCCTTTTCAGGACCCAAACTCGGAAAATCTGTTACTAAAGTAACTCTGGAAAAATGGCTGAGAGACTGTATTTCTTTTGCTTACCAACAAAACCAAATGCAACTAACAACTAAAATCAAGGCGCATTCAACGAGATCAGTTGCTACTTCAGTTGCTTTTCATTCCAGAGGTTCCATGGATAACATTTGTGCAACAGCCACATGGGCTACTCCTCATCACTCATTAAAATTGGACTTGGTCTCCAGGGGGAGAGCATCCTTTTGCTCAGTGGTGCTCAGGAATATCCTTCCATAGGGCCTCCCAGGAAATAAAGTAGCTAGGGACTCTGTCCCATCCATCATGAATGAATGAAGATTAACAACATCAGATAAAGAAGTTGTGCTCTTACCATAACGTTCCATCTGTGTTGTTAATTTTCATTCATTCATGACATCCCATCCTCCTACCCCCTCCGAAAGACTTCTGAAGGTTTGGATTTGGTCCTAGCTTCATTATAGGGGATTTGCTCAGACAAGGCCTCAACTTTCTTTTCTTACGGGCAAACTCGATCTGAGGAGATGAGGAGAGGGGCACTATGGATATTCTTAGCTCGAGAGTTTTTTGGTTGGTACGAGCTTATTATAACAGCCAAATCAGTTCCGAGGACAGAACTGAGACCCATCCATCATGAATGAATGAAGATCAACAACACAGATGGAACTTTACGGTAAGAACATAACTTCTTTTTTTGTCTGCTGGTTTACTCGTTGTCATTTGTGGTTTCATGGTTTGTGGAATTTATCATTATAAACATATATACAAGTATGTCTACTTCATAACACTGAAATTTCATAACATTGAATCTGAAGTAGGCAGACTTCATTCGTCTGCAACCTGTGGGTATCGGATCTGACCTCGGATCCGAGCCGGCAATTCAAAAGCTTAGGCTCCGAGCTCCTAGCTCCTCCCTCTTACCCATAATCCCTTGCCAAGCCCTGACTGACCTCAGATTTCGTTTGCCGCTTTTCAAGTAGCTACGGAATTCCAGAGCTCCTGGCGTTGGTGAAGATAAGAAATAGTTTTTTGACTAAAAAAGTTTTAAAAATCTTTATTTTCTTTCTTGATTTAGTTAGTGTTGAGTGTGTTTAGGCTTTCCTCTCTCTTTTATTTAAATTTATCGGGTTTTGCGTAGTTTGTTTGTGTGTGTTGTGTGTTAGGCCTTAGGGTTACTATGTCTGAAGCCCATAAGGCTGTGTTCTCGAAATGTACCGAGTGTGGCCATAAGCTATCCCCAGCAGATGGCCACACTCGGTGCGTTAAATGCTTGGGGGTTGAACACCTGTCATCTGGTTGTACCATTTGTGCAGGGTTCAACCCCCGGGCTTTGAGGGAACGGAGGTCGAAGTTGGTGCTGGCGGGTCTTTTACCTCCAGATACCGCTTCGGCCTCTGTCCCTTCCACTCAGCAACCTGTTGCTATGAGTTCTCCCCCTCCGGCTGGGACTCAACCTCCCTCTAAGTTGCCGGAGGGGAAGGATTCCTCTAGGGAAAGACAGAAGGAGAGGCACAGGGAGAAGCACCACAAGAGAAGAGCCGAAACTTCCAGTTCGGCTCCTCCATCTAAGCGGGCCTCCCCTGTGCCTTCTAGCTTTCCTCCTCCTCGGCTCCACTCCCCTCGGTTCTCTCCTGGACCCGAGGAGGAGGAGGCTAGCCCTTCCAGGAGGTCTCCGAGGCGGCTCTCTAGGTCCGCTTCGGTGGCCTCCACTAGGTCAACTTTTTCGATGAGTGAAGCTGATATGGACCGGATGATGAGGAAATTCATCCAGGCCCAAATGCAAATGGGAGTGCTCCTAGCCCCCCCCCATCCGGGAGGGGCTTCGACCCCTTTTTTTGCCCCTTTGGCTCCTTCTCCGACCCATACCACGGGTTCGGAGCTGTCGGCGTCGGGCAGATTTGGATCCGGGGGTGGGTCGGATCCGATGGGTCGACGCACCTCAGATCCGTCCCATCCCTTGAGTGCTTCGGGTACTTCGGACCCGACCTCTCGGAGCCGAGGGCCAAGCCTCGGATCCGAGGGAGCTGGTGTGTCTTCGGCTCCGTCCAGGTCGGAGCACACCGGTCTCTCGGATCCGACGGTTTCGGCTCCGATTCCGATCCGTGCGTCGGATCCAAGTGGGGGTCGGCTCTTGGGGCTTAGAGAAGCTGGCTCCCCCTCGGCTTTCGACGTAGTGGAAAGGGCACTGTCGAGGACATCCGGACCCCCGGTCCCTGCCACGGCTCCATCCCGCACTCCTTTGCAGTTGGGCCAGGCCCCCACCACCCGGTCCCAGGGACAGCCCGCCTCGATGTCCCAAGTGGTTCCCTTGGAACATCCTACTGCTGAAGAGTACTCCTCAGACAGCCCCCCCGATGAAGTACCTCGGAAGCGTAAGTGCAGGAGGAGGCACATGGACTCCCCTGAGTCCGTCACTGAAGACACAGACTTGGATGAAGGGGAAGGGTCCCCTAGGTCACCCCCTGAGGACGTCTCATTTGGAGACATCATGGAGATGTTAAGGATCAGGGGGGGGTGGTCTGCCCCCAAGGCTTCTTCTGACGAGTCTGTGTTCTTGGAGGCATTCGAGGCAGGCCCTTCTACCTCTTGGGTGTCCCCTCCTGCTGACCCCCTGGTGGATCTTATTTCCATCAGGGCGTGGAAGGATCCGGACACCATTGAGCCTATCCCAAAGCACCCGGACCGCATTCTTTCCCCTCCGTCGGACCGCACCCACTGGAGTAAGGGTCCCCCAGTAGATGCCATGATGATGGCTGCAGCCACGAAGAGGGAGTTAGCCCAGGAGAGTCCCTCCGTGCATCCTCCGGGCAAGGAGTCCCGTTCGATGGATCGCATTGGGAAGCGAGTTTTTAGTTCAGCAACCTTCTCCTTGAGAGCGCTGAACTACATGGCACATGTCATTAGGATGCAGCGGGATCTAATTAAAGAATACGCTGCATCTCCCCCGGAGTCCATCTCGAGTGAGGATAAACAGGTTTACTCCACCCGGATGGCCACTCTAAGATCAGTCTCCAATACATCTATGCGGCTACTTTCTCATGCTACTGAGGGAGCCGCTAGAGCCAGCGGAGCAGGCCTAGTCATGAGGAGACAGGCCTGGCTCCGCCATTGTGATTTTGCAGAGCCCTTCAAGGCGACCTTCGCGAATGCCCCCTTCGATGGTTCTGCCTTGTTTGGCAAGACTGTTCGCGAGACATTAGTCCAGAGTGAGAAGGACGGGAAGACGCTGTCTGCCGTCGGAGTCTGCTTCTCAGCTCCCCAGAGGTCCTTCTCTAAGAACCAAAAGGGACAGAAGAAGATGTGGTTCCAGAAGTCGCAGCAGTCCCAGCCTGCTCCGGATAACCAGTCCTTCCGTGGCAGAGGAGGACGGGGAGGTCGTCGTGCTAGAGGCAGGGGGGCTCCTGGCAACTTTGGGTCCAGAGAACCTTTCTCTGAGAGACCCACGCAGCAGCCCTGAAGGGTTGCCCGGCTGTCCGTCTCTGGAGGCAGTCGGGGGGCGGTTTTCGATGCACCTGACTTCTTGGGAGTCCATAACAACAGACAGTTGGGTGCTTCGAGTCATATCCAGAGGATATTCAATTCCCCTATTCAAGGTTCCCAAATCTCGCAGCCTCCCAGATGTTCCACCCGACCATAGGGAGGCGGCAGCTATCGAAATCGAGCAGCTGCTAGAAAAAAGAGCCATCCAGCGCGTCCCCCCAGATCAAACCGGATTAGGGTTTTACTCCAGGTTCTTTTTGGTGCCAAAGAAGACGGGGGACTTAAGACCAATCTTAGACCTTTCCCAGTTGAACCTGTCAGTAACCAAGCAAAAGTTCCGGATGGTCACCCTGCAATCTATACTTTCCCTCTTGAGGGAGAACGACTGGATGTGCTCCATAGACCTCAAGGATGCGTACTACCACATTCGGATGGACAGACGATCCAGGAGGTTTCTTCGCCGCTGGGAGCCAGTCATTATCAGTTCAGGGTCCTCCCCTTTGGTCTCACCTCAGCCCCCAGGGTGTTTACCAAGGTGCTAGCGGTGGTAGCGGCCCACCTGAGGCTCCAGGGATTACAGGTCTTTCCATACCTGGACGACTGGCTCCTGACGGCATCATCAAGGCATCTTCTGTGCTCAGCCAGGGATTACTTTCTTCAACTAGCACCAAGGCTGGGCATCACGATCAACTGGGAGAAATCTTTTCTGAACCCCACACAAGTTATAGATTTCATAGGAGGAAGACTAGACACCAGATCAATGCGAGCCTTCCTCACCCCAGACCGTATTGCCAGCCTGAAGTGTCATGTGACAGCGATCCTGCAACCATCTCCAACTGCAGCTTCGGTCCTGAGGGCCCTAGGTTCTATGGCGGCAGCTATTCCGCTTCTCATTCATGCCCGCTTACGCATGCCGGTTCTTCAATGGACCCTTCAAGTTCAGTGGTCCCTCTTTGTTCTTCTCTAAACGCCCGATTGCGGTCAGCAGAGCGTGCAGGGACTCCCTTCTTTGGTGGCTTCTTTCTCCGGAGCCCCTGGCAGGAGACCTTTTGCTGCATTTCCCGAGCCACAGTGACCACGGACGCTTCTTGCCTCGGGTGGGGGCATTCTGGGAAAGATTGTCCAAGGCACGTGGAATCCCACAGAGACGTCATTGCATATAAATGTCCTGGAAATGAGGGCGGTGCTCCTAGCGTTGCAAGCACTTCACCACGTTCTTCCTTCAGGGACTATTGCGATTCAGACAGACAACATGTCGGTAGTCTGGTATATCAACAAACAGGGAGGAACCAGGTCTTACCCCCTTTGTCGAGAGGCCATGAGAGTCTGGGAATGGGCAATTTCCACCAAACGCTTTCTGGTAGCAACGCACATTCCGGGAAAGTCCAACATCCTTGCGGACAAGCTCAGTCGCACCATCCTTTCTCCACACGAGTGGTCTCTCAATCCTCAAGTAGCGAAGAAGATTTTTGCCGTTTGGGGGCAACCCTGTTGCGATCTTTTTGCCTCTCCCTCAAACGCCAAATGCGACAATTTCTTCGCTCTGCTTCCCCCACCAGGGAGTTCCCGAGAGATGCTCTGGTGCATGTTTGGCCTCCCGGTCTCCTTTATGCCTACCCTCCACTTCCGCTGATGCAGAGGCTTCTGCAGAAAGCCAGCAGTTTGGGGAGCAGAATGATTCTCATTGCCCCGTTCTGGCCTCGACAACCTTGGTTCCCCTTCGTATGGTCTCACAAAATCAATCCACCATGGATTCTGGATCCAATTTCGGATCTCATCTCTCACCCTCTGGGAATGTCAGTTCCCAATCTGCGGACCCTGAAGTTGACAGCTTGGCTGCTCCAGTTCCATCCTTAATTAGGACTCCCGGTATCTCATCACCGGTCAAGGCCATTTTAGTGGCAGCTCATAAACCTTCCACCAGGCAGGTTTATCGGAGTAAATGGAAGAGATTCTCTATATGGGCAGGACAGAGAACTTTGGATCCTTTCTCGGCACCTATGTCAGCGGTGCTGGATTTTCTAACAGACCTCTTTCATCAAGGGGCTAGTTCTTCCACGATTAAGGTACAATTGGCAGCTATCTCGCATTATCACATTGGTCATGACACAGCTCCCCTTATGACGGCAAGATTATGCAAAACATTTCTCAAAGGAGTTTTTTTGTTAAGGCCTCCAGTCAAGGAGGTTGTCCCGCCCTGGGACTTGTCTTTAGTCCTGCAGGCCCTTACTGCTCCTCCCTTCGAGCCTGCAGCTTCTTCTGATTTAAAGTACCTTTCCTGGAAGACTGCCTTCCTGGTAGCTATCACTTCAGCCAGAAGAGTGTCTGAGCTTCAGGCTCTGTGTGTCAAACTGCCTTACCTTTCTTTCTTCCCTGATAGGGTGTGCCTCAGGACCAATCCATCTTTTCTTCCGAAGGTCTCTTCTGAATCCAATATTAACCAGTCAATCAATTTACCTGTGTTTTTTTCCAAGTACTCAAACAAAGGAGAATACAAATTGCATTCCTTGGATGTTCATAGACAATTACGTTTTTATATTAACAGAACAGCTGGCCACAGGAAATCAGATCAGCTGTTCGTCTCCTTTGCTAAATTTGCTCTGGGTAAAGCAGTATCTAAAGTCACACTTTCTAAATGGATTGCTAATTGTATTCTGCAGGCATATGACACTTCAGGCAGACCTGCTCCTCAGAGGGTTACGGCTCATTCTACTAGGGCAGTTTCCACGCCAGCCTTTAAGTCCCGTGTATCATTGGATGATATCTGTGCGGCAGCTACTTGGGCCTCGCCTCATACTTTTATTTCTCATTACAAGGTGGATGTTGTTTCTAGAGGAAGAGCATCCTTTGGCTCAGCGGTGCTCCGGAACATCCTTCCATGACGGCCCAAGATTCAGGTAGCTAGGGACTCTGTCCCACAGGTTGCAGACGAATGAAGTCTGCCTACTTCAGATTTAGAAGTTATGTACTCACCATAACGTTCCATCTGAGTAGGTGACTTAATTCGGATGCAACCATCCCCCCCTCCATCCCCCTGACCTTTATAGAGCGAGTATTATGCTGTTTTAGTGTACTGTTGTCAGTATTTTGAGGCAAACTCAATCTGAGGTCAGTCAGGGCTTGGCAAGGGATTATGGGTAAGAGGGAGGAGCTAGGAGCTCGGAGCCTAAGCTTTTGAATTGCCGGCTCGGATCCGAGGTCGGATCCGATACCCACAGGTTGCATCCGAATGAAGTCACCTACTCAGATGGAACGTTATGGTGAGTACATAACTTCTAAATTTCATAACATTGAGACCATAACATTGGAAATTCAAAACACTGAAAACCCAAAACATTGAAAACTCAGAACACTGAAAGTATGCTGCATAACATTGAAAACTACATTGCACAAGTAAATAAGACCCCTCCACCTACAACAGCACCTAACTAACAAACACACTTTCTATTACATTTCTGCAGGAGAGCAAGATCTCCTCCACCCCCATGTGGGGGGCTCTGCCAACTCCAAGATCGCACTACAGTGGAAAAAAGTTAAAGTCCTGTTGGAAATTAACTTTTTTCCACTGTAGTGTGATCTTGAAGTTGGCATATTTCATTTATGGGGGGTGTGGGGGGCACATCCCTCCACATGGGGGGAGCAGGGAGGCTTGCCCCCCTGCAGAAACTAAGTAGAAAGTCTGTTTGTTAATTAGGTGTTGTTGTAGGTGGAGAGGATGTTATTTACATATGCATTGTAGTTTTCAGTATTATGAAGCTCAGTTTCAGTGTTCTGAGTTTTCAATGTTTTGGATTTTCAGTGTTTTGGAATTTAGATGCTTTGGTTTCAATGTTATGAAACTCAGCATTATGAAATTTCAATGTTATGAAGTAGACCCATACAAACATATACATTTACACATATGCGGTGTGTTGGTTTACATATACGTGCTCACAAACAAACACAACAAAACAAACATACACACCTACCCTTCCTATAAGCAGGGGTGCAAGCCAGCCTGCATCCCCCATGTGGGGGGCTGCACCCTCCATACCCCCACTACACACACATATATATATATATATATATATATATATATATATATATATATATATATATACACACACACACACTAACTCCAAGGTCACACTAAACACTAAAAGACAAAAAACCCAACAGCACACATTCTACACCCCCCCTTGCACAAACACATATCACATGCATACAAACACTACTACTCTCAACACTGACACACTCACACTCTTACCTACCTACCCTAACCCACACCTAAAACTCCCCAACACACTCACAAGCAAACAAACCCTCCCCAAAACCCTTAAAAAACATAACACTTACCTAACGCGCCATCAGTACCGCGGGTTCGATATTCTGCAGTTTCATGCAACCACAGATTTAACACTTTTGTCTCGAGATACTGAAATTCGACATTGCAGTATTTTAAGATTCCAAAGGAAACCTATATATATATATATATATATATATATATATATATATATATATATATATATATATATATAGGTCTGTGTTAGAACACTGACTTGCCAAAATGCTTATATTCATAACATCGAACCCCAGAACGTCAACATCTCAGAAATTGGAACATTGGAACAACTCAAACATATGATTTTGTGGGGTATGCACCCCCACACCCCTTTTTAATTTATATATGCCAACTCTGAAATCACAATATCGCTGAGAGCGGGCAAAACTCTATTACCAGCTGTACTGCAATCTCGTATAATCATCTACGTACCCTGTGCAATTTTCTGACATTTGGCTTTTTGGGACATCAATGTTCTGATCTTTGAAAATGTGGGTTCAGTGTTATGAATGTCAGCATTATGGTAAGTCAGCATTCTAAAATAGATCCATATATATGTACATATAGGTATATAATATCTATGTATATATGTGTGTATGTGTGTGTGTGTGTGTGTGTGTGTGTGTGTGTGTGTGTGTGTATATATATATATATATATATGTGCACGCGTGTGTGTGTGTGTCTGTGTGCAGTTTTATATGTAATTATATATTTAAATGCTATTCATTCAGTTCATCTGATTCAACATGTGGGTCCTTGAGAAACTCATCAGATGAGAATTGGCATCATAGGAAAATTTTATTATTTTCAAGTTTAAAATATCCAAAATCTATAGATAAACTACTAAACTACATAAATATCAATTTTGGTGGAGATATACAAACATTTTCCTGTTAAGTAACTTGGAGATATATTGAGTCACTGAATATGAACAACTCAAGGAATTCTCATCCAGATGCTGCTTTGAAGAAGATCTGCAGTTGATGACATCTGCCTTACAGGAACTATATTTGAAGATGGATGGCTTTAAAAATGACTTAGAAAACCTCAAATTAAATTCTCAAAAAGAGACTGATACTCTTAAGGAACTATTGCAGCAACAACATACAAAAATGATATTGAAGGGAGACTCAAAGAGGAAAAATTCCAAAAAGAATTTCTGCTTAAACAGAATACATGGCTGCTTAACAAAATAGATGACTTAGAAAACAGGGAAAGGAGAAACAACATAAGGATATTTGGTCTGCTTGAAAACACTGAAGGAGAAGACATTATTTCATTCTTAACAACCTGGATTCCTGAATTTTTAGACTTGAAAGAGGGACTTTCATTTAGAATTGAAAGGGCACATAGAGCACTGAGGAAACCTGCTTCTAACTCAACAAATACTCCATCTAGATCCATAGTTATAAAATGTATTTCAGTTTTGGACAAGGAACTAATATTAAAATCTGCTTGGAGAAAATCACCCTTAAATACAATTAAAATCTGATGAGGTTTGACAATGATTATTCTTCCAGAATACTAGAACAAAGGAAAAAAAATCTGGCCAATAATAAAACTGTTGAAACAAAACAACATTAAAACACAGCTCGCCTTTCCAGCCAAGATAACAATACTTTTTGCATGAGATGAGAACCTTAATGACGTAGAAAAAGCTACTATATTCATCAAAAACAACAACATAGTGTCTATCCCAGAAGAAATGGAATGGACGGCCCCTACTCTTAAAAGAATAAAAGAAACAAATCCTTGGACTGATATTAGAAAGAAGAAACAAAAAATGATTCCAAGATAGCTGTCCCAAAAAAATAACTCTTACAACTACCTCTCTCAAAGTATCTACTGATATGTTACATCACTTGTCATCTGTTTTTATTTTAAAAAAGGAGGATTTCTTAAACAACTGAGAAACAGTAATGATTTATTCAGAATGTTCAAAGAGTCCAGTAATTTTTCACAAACAAAGGTAGGTCAAGATGGGTTACTATTTACATTATATATAAGCCAAACAAAGCAACATATAATATAAACATAGAAGCTTCTATTCCCCTACTTGAACTCAATGAATACTTATCTTGTTCATTTTTCATTGTTTTTACTTATAATAATTTAAGTAATTAATTAATTAATTCAACTAGGTACCATTCATCAGAGTTCAAACTCAAATGTAACAAATTAACATCATATATAATAGCAGTAACAGTAGAGTGTGTTGAAAAAAAATGCTGTCATGGAGACTAATGCCTTCTTCAGTTAAAGTACGATTTAGAAATGTCATGTATATCCTGGTTAAATAATAGTAGCAATCTCTTAGCACAAATGTCATCATTATTCTGTCTAAATATAGTTAATATCAATTATGGCAGGTATCACAGCTACAAGTGCTGTTTGATCAATCCTGATATGGTGTGCATGGATGCAGCTGTGTCTGGCAGCTAGTACAAATGTCATTATTATTCTGTCTAAACATAGTTAATATCAATTATGGCAGGTATCATAGTTTGAGTGCTGTTTGATTAAGCCTGACATGGTGTGTGTGGATGCAGCTGTGTCTGGCAGCTGTTGTATGTTGCCATTTTCATCTCCGGGAAGCTGTGAGTTGCAGCTTGTGATCGAGGTTTACTGATGCTTGTGTATTAGGAAGACACATTTGGTGTTTTAGCCTGGATCCAGGGGAAGGGGCTGGATAAAACTGTGATTTGAAATATTGTGGCAGAGAATAGTTTGTTTATACATCTGCTGAGTGAGAGGTGGGAAGGCTGGAAGAATGTGTTATCTCTTGTGATGTCTTGTTGGGATTTTTTTTTTTTTGATCTGTCTGCTCTCTGCTCTTTTCCTGGCTGCTGCCTCACTGAAAGGTAGGGAACTTAGGCTTGAAGTTGCAGTGAGGTGAAGCTTTGTTTCAGGTGCATTGTGAGCATCTGGTATGCAGTACACAGACACACTAACAGAAACAGACGTTCCCGGGTTGCTATGGTAATGGAGACAGAGTGACGATAATGCTTAATGGCTCTGAGGAGCCTCCGTGATGATTCTCGGCAATATTTTTGGTTTAAAAAATACATAATAAAATAATAATTAATATAATATAATTAATATAATAGAATAATATATATAATAAAATAATATATATAATAAAAGGGCTGTTTTAAACCACATGTACACATATCGTTTAGCTCATTAAGTTGATTCTTGAAAAAAAAAATAGTAAGCGCAATTTTATATTTAAAATGTATTTTGGTCCAAACACATTAAGGACTTACATAAGAGTGGAAGTCTGAGTTATTGTGAAAGACTAAGAGCACTTGGTCTTGTGCAGTACCCATTGCAATGGTCTGGGATGTGAGCTTGCTTGGATGTGTTGGGCATATGGGGATAGCTGATTCTAGGGGTGTTTGGGGTTGCCGGGAAATGTTAGAGAGTCATCAAATTTCCTTTGTGGAAATATCTGTGAGAATGGAAGGTTTGTTGAGTGGTTCACTGGGAGAGTGGCCACTGCATGGAACAGGCTGATAAAATGGACAGGACAAATATTGGTTTGGATATTTTAAGAACAGCCTGGAAACACACCACATGAACTAGTGAATGGTATTCTGGTTAAACTGGATTGGTATTGTTGCCCATGCTTGAAGTACTGATATGTGTGTGTATGTAAGGATGGAAATGTACTTATAACAAATAAGAAACTAGAAGGGTCTCATAATTTAAAATCTATGGACCGTATAAACATGCTTGGAAGGAGCTACTAATAAGAATAAGCATTACAGCTTGTGGTCTCTCAAATAACTAAGCAACAGCCAAAAAAAAAAAATACACACAAATGTTATGTAATGTATGATTTTAGTAAATCTAGACATAAAATATATAATCATCGTATAAGATGAAGCAGTCTGCTGAATTTAGATATTAAAGACAGGATTTAATAACATAGGCTTGTGACACTACTGTCTTAACTTGTCATAAATGACATACACTACATTGAACATCAAGGGGAAGCATGAAGTTTTTCTTATATACGTAAATATGCATAACAAGTCATGTAATTCCTTTAACTTGAATTGTGGCTTTTGTAACCCATATTGACCATATATAATACTTAAGCGGTTACCAAGGTAACTAATGTTTATACATGACATCAAACTGACAAAGTTGTTCAAGAGAAACAATAGAAGCCTGAACTTGAAATGTTACAGAATGTAACAATCATATTTTCAACAAATAGTATTAAATTGACAATAGACACTCAGTTTAATAACATGGGCTTGTGCATAATAACACTACTGTTTTAACTTGTCATAAATGACATACACTATAGTGAACATCAAGGGGAAGCATGATGATTTTCTCATATAAATAAATGTTTATAACAAGTCATATAATCACTTTAACTTGAATTATGGTTTTGTAACCCATCTTGACCAAACTAATGTTTTATACATGACATCAAACTGACAAAGTTGTTCAAGGGAAATGGGTCCCATTTATGTAGTTGAACTTTTACAAGTTTGAACCTCACATGGTCGAGACCATATGTTCGCACTTGTAGAAGTTCGAGCATTTCAACGGAAATCTCCGTAAGGGAAGGTTTCCATTTTCTTCAATGTGGTGCGATCTCGGAGTTGGTATATTTAAGTAGTGGAGATTGCAGGAGGGTGAAGGGGTGCTTGCCCCCCTTCTTAAAACCTTCAGGTAAGTTTTTTTTTGTTATTTTAATTTTTGGTTACGTTGTTGAACTTTTAAAGTTTAAACATATGGTGTCCGAACTTTTAAAAGTTCGACAACGTGATATAGACCCAAGGGAAACAATAGAAGCCTGAACTAGGAATGTCACAAAATGTAATAATCACATTCTGAACAAATAGTATTTTATTTTATTTTATTTATTACCAAGCTTACCTTACCAAACCTAACAAATTTATTACCACCCACTCACTTTCTCATTTCTGTCCTAACTCCTTTATTCACCAACTCTCCAAAATTAACTGGTCTTACCTCACCACACTTCCTTTAGATGAAGCTGTCCACTCCTTCAACACTACATTCCTAAACATTCTTAACTACCTTGCTCCTCTTCGCACGATTAGAATCAAATCTAATACTGCTCCCTGGCTCACTAAATCTACCAGAACCCTCATGAAAGACCGGGATAGGATTTGGAAAATGTGTACTAAAACTAGGACCCCTTCTCTTCAAAAATATAAAGAACTCAGAAATTAAATAAAAAAAAATCATCCATTATGACAAAATAAACTTCTATGCCAATCCTCCCTCTATTCTTAAATCAGACCCAAAGAAATTCTGGAGCTCTACTAAACAGACTCTTCTTTCAGGAAACCCTTCCTCTCCTAACCCATGCCCCAGTACAACACCTGAAGACATAGCCAACAAATTTAAGAATCATTTTATAAACTTAATAACCTCCATAATAAATTCTCTCCCCCCCAGAAACAACACTAGCACCCCCTCTTCCAAACCCTCCTTCTCTCTAAAAGCAGTATCCACTAACTATGTAAAGTCATTACTCTCTAAACTTAAACCTTGCTCCCCGTCTGTTGACAAGCTACTCTCTTACTTCCAGCAGATTGCCTCTGAACCTCTTGCCTATCCTGTATTCATCTTAATCAACTGATCCATTTCTGAATCCTATGTCCCCACCGTGTGGAAGAATTTCTTTACTCTACCCATTCACAAAGGGGGCAACCCCTCAGACGTATCCAACTTCAGACCAATTGCCATACTCTCTCCACTCTCAAAAATCCTAGAGAAATGCATTCATAAGCAAGTAATGCATTACCTTCACCAGGAAAACCTTCTCACACCCACACAGCATGGTTTCCGTCCCAAGCATAGTACAACTACTGCACTCATATCATTCATTAACATAGTCTCCCTAGCTCGTGATAACAATAAACTTGTCTCATGCCTATTCCTTGACCTTTCTAAAGCCTTTGACACTGTCTCTCACCCACTCCTCCTAGATAAACCTTACTAATTTACATTTCTCTCCCCCTACTATCTCCTGGTTCTCCAGCTATCTCTCAACCCGCCAGCAATCAGTTAAACATCTCTCTGCATTATCCTCCTCCCTCACTGTACAAATGGGAGTCCCCCAAGGGTCCATACTTGGACCACTACTCTTTAATATTTTCACCAACTTGCTCTACTCCTCTTGTCCCCAGTCATTTCTTGTGCAATATGCTGATGACTCAGCTGTTATAACATTGCTGACAACCAAACGGACCTCCACTCAACTACCCAGGCATCCTTCCATACCATTGAGACTTGGCTTAGTGATAACAAATTAATACTTAATCCAAAAAAAAAACTAAGCTCCTACTCTTCCTCCCTAAAAACATCACCACACTCAAAACGTACATTTACCATCTTATCCTCTAACAACACTATCATCTCAGCTGAATCTATTACTAAATTGCTAGGTGTTACAATAGATGATAAGTTTGATCTACATATTACTAACTTAGTAAAAAGAACTCATCAGAAACTTGGACACCTTTTCTGTAGCAAGAAATACTTAACTAACACTGCCCGAATAACTCTCTCCCAGGCTTTATTACTCCCAACACTCCTGTACAGCTGCCACATATTCACAAACCTAAATTCTACACTTATTTCCAAGCTTGAAATTACCGATAATAAGATCGCCAGATTTGCAGCTAACCAAACCTACAAGTCACACCACTGCTTAGCAATACAGCAACTAGAATGGCTAGAATTCCGTCAGCTGCTCCAACTATACCAAATACAAATCATCCACTCTAGCTTCTATCTACCCTCCTTCTGCCCCAGCCTCTCTACTGTCATATCCAAATATTCCCCTGCTAGGATGCTACGCAG